>NC_047588.1:23011417-23319974 GCF_011004845.1 Esox lucius | reverse complement strand
TCGGAAAAGGGTGGCTTGCCCACTTCAGGTTGGTGGAGAGTGCCTGCCTCAAGTGGAGGAGTTTAAGTATCTAGGGGTCCTGTTCACCAGTGAGGGAAGGAAGGAACGGGAGATTGACAGACGGATCGGTGCAGCTTCTGCAGTAATGCGGTTGATGTATCGGTCTGTCGTGGTGAAGAAAGAGCTGAGCCGCAAGGCGAAGCTCTCGATTTACCGGTCAATCTACGTTCCTACTCTCACCTATGGTCATGAGCTTTGGGTCATGACCGAAAGGACAAGATCCCGGATACAGGCGGCCGAAATGAGCTTTCTCCGGCTTTGCCCCGGATAAGCAGAAGAAGATGGTATGGTATGGTATCCCTTTAAACTGGAACATAGGTTAAGGCTGCCCTGCCTGGTTGACCAATGGAGATTAATAATTTGTCTCCCTCTTAACCCCGCCCACATAGAAGAATTGCGTAAAAACACAGCAATTACACAAGAAGAAAGCAAAGACCGGGGTAACGTAACCAACGATAAATAAAAAATCCTGCAGCCAAGGAAAAAATCTTTCTTCGCCATAATTTAAAATGATTTCCTGTAAAAAAATTGCTTTTATTTATTTACAAGGTGTAAACCCCCGCTTTATGTAAGAAACCACAAATCGCAGCCAGGTGCTCACCAATTAATAGCACTTTGATCTGCCTGACAATATGTAATTAATCAAGTTTAATTAAAATATGAATGCAATCATCAACATCTAACCAGTTATTACAAGGTTCAATTAAGGTAATGTGTCTTTACAGTAGCCTAATCAACAAGTGGTTTGTCTAGCACAAAAGCTAGTAGTCCTAGTTAAAGATAAAGGTTATTGAAGTTCTCATGTATGCCTTGAAATGCATTGAATATTTGCAGAAATACCACATTTTAAGGAATTTCACTGGAATGACTATGATATAATAATGTAAATAATAAAGCGAAACTCGTAATTCAAATTTTAATGCTTACCTTGTTATAATGCACTTCTGGCTGTGCACTTGGTTTGGGGATCGTGGCCGCCGAATACTGACATTTGGAAATGCCAAAGACTCGAGGCAAAGTTCGAATTAACACAGTTCTGAGCATAGTGGTTGCTTTATTCAACAAACCCAAGAGAAAGACAAGAGATTATCACCACCTAATATAGGCCAACAAACACTGAAGTATTCATGCGCAGTAGAGATATTAGACCAGCATTCTGCCAGTAGCACTAACGATGAAGTCTTCAAAATAAAAGTTCGGATTTTAATGCATTGCAATGTGTATTATTCAGTATAAAGGTAGTACATAGCGACCAAAGGCAATTTTATTTTGTTTTTACGCGAATGCAAAGATTAATTAATCCAAAAAACGTAGTCCACATATAGTGTCATTTTATGGGGAAATAGAGATGATATATCTAAGAACAGTCACTCCAATGCAATACAATACAGTATGTACCAAGCGACCCAATTTGTACAACCCCATTTCCAAAAAAGTTGCAACGCTGTGTAAATAAATTTTTTTAAACATGTTGCTGGCATCAAATTCAAAATGGGCAAATATTTTTCCAAAAACAAACATTTGTCTGGTTCAGTATATGTTGATATGTTGTCGTTGTACTATTTTCAATAAATAAATATAGGCATTAAATGATTTGCACACCATTGCATTCTGTTTTTATTTGCTTTTTAAGCAGCGTCTCAACCTTTTTGGAAACAGGGTTGTAATAAAACATTCTAAATAAATAACAAACAAAAAACATCATATATTTTCATTGTATATTGAACAAAAGTGGTTTACCCAACACAAACTCAGATTTCATGTGTGCAAAAATACATCAACCCTTTCATTCAAAAGCACCTCTGTTGTGATGCTGTGGCACATCTGGTATCAGCGATAATGTAGTAAACATCTCCTATGGCCACTAATCAGTCTCTGACATATTTTTATTGTCAGAGAATAATTATTTTTGTAAACTTTTTAGGGGTGACTGCCTGCTGCCCGTCCTGCCACAGCATATCAATTTGATTAATGTCAGGAATTTGACTTGGTCAATCCAAAACACAAACTTTATTTCTCCTGAACCATTCTTTGGTAGCTTTGCTTGAATGCTCTGGGTTGTTATTTTGTTGGAAGACCCATTTTCACCCCAGCTTTAGCTCCTTGATTGATGGCCTCACGTTCTGTTCAAGAATCTCCTGGTATACCTCAGAATTCATGGTTCCCCGGAGGATGTGCAGTTGACCAGGTCTTGAGAAGGAAGAGCAGCCAGGATCTTGAAATCCCCACCACACTTGACTATTGATTAAAGGTTATTTTGATGGTAAGCAGTATTGTGTTTTTCTCCAAACATAGGAGGTGGTCTCTGGTGGCCTTTTTTTTTAAGAGCAGAGTCTTCTTCCTAGCAACACTTCTACAAATGACATTTTCATTCAGTGCTCTTGTTATTTTTAAAGCATCCAGAATAACCTCAGATGCACCAAGTGATGTCTGTAATCTCCAGACGTTATGTTTGGATTGGCATTTATGTGATTTATAATATTTCTTGGGGATGTTTTGGAAGGGTGTCCACTTCTAGGGCAAGCTGCCTTCACTTTAAATGTTCTCCATTTGTACCTTACCTAAATCTGCTTACTTACTTGATTTAACCAATGCAACTTGGGGTACACTTATTTTTGGAACTACACAAATTCCTTTTTCATTTTCTTCTTCAACTACACGCATGATTTCCTCTAAACCACCATATGGAATTGTTAACTATAACAGTGGCGAAACATGGGGTGCCACCCTAAAAATAAATGTCTTGCCACCCCACTTGCCACGCCTGTGGTCAGGAGGGTCTACTATAATGTTTTCATAATGTTTTATAATGTTTATTTGAAAATAATAAAATATATTATATTATCTCGTATTGAATGGTATTATTTTTTCTACTTAATTGTTAATATCTACGGTAACCCATTCCAATATCTTTGAGTCCCCCTTATCCCGTAAAATGATTGAGTCCTGGAGTCCGCCTGCTCTTGTCTCTGTGCTGCTCCCCCTCCCATCAAGTGAAAACTCTGGAGTCGGTCCGTGGTACTTTCTAGCAGTAATGAAGAAGGTACTGCTGCACATGTATACTAAATATATAATTGAAAATTGTATTATCTTGCATTAGTAGCATCCATTTACTATATTTAAGATATGTCTGATATTGTCTACTAGCTAAAAATGTTTGATGTGTGGTCATATGTGATAAACAGTGGTAATTTACATTTTGTTAGTATATTAAATTGCTACAGTACTCTATATCCTCAGTAAATTCAGTGTTTGTGAATTCTAAGCAATATAAGGCATTCATTTTCAGGATCCATTGATTTATACTTTTGCACTTGGTAGAATAATTTAAACAATGTCTCAAATTAAAATACTGCATCTTTTCCCTCAATGCTTAAGTTGCTAAATATTATTTTTAGGGGATACCCAACACTGATAGAGATTTTTCACACTGGAAAGACTCGTACCAAACTTTGAACACAAAAACATAAACGCATAGAACATTTATTAACATGTATAATATTTATTATCAAAACATTACACTTTTCAGTAGCTGGATTTGCATAAATAAATTGGACTTAAACAAACAATAGAATGATATGCCACCCTTGAATTTCAACTTGCCACCCTTCTGCCACCCCATGCAAAACTCTCTAGAAACTGACTATAATCTTGTTACGTCAGATAAAAAACACTTACAAAAGGTTGTGATAAAATGAAGATTTCAAGGAGAGCACTGTCCTTTCTATATTTGAGAAACAGTGAGAACAGTACAGGAAACACAGGTAGTGCAAGGATTGGATTGCAGACAACAAATTTAAGAAAATAATTTTCAAGGTCAGTAGGAACCTTTTGTAAATAGTGAACTAAAAAAAGAAAAGTAGGAGATATTTACACTTCGTATTTGTATAAAAAACTTGCCATAAAGGCTTCACATACAGAGGTGCTGTCTGAGATTAATGACATGGATGAAATAAATATATGTATATAGATGCATAAGTTGCATAGGTGTTCACCACAGGATGATAGGTACAGTATATAAAGATGGATTGAAATTCGTTTTTCAAGAAATAAGGAGTGATGAATGTGTCCGGTTTATTTTTTTAAAGTGACCAGACATCCTCAACCGATGGGATGAGGCAGATTCTTTGACAGTGTACAGAGGCAATGTTATATAGGAAAACCTGCTCATTGAAGTAATTTAGCAAACATTTGAAAATAAAAGCATCAGCTAAATGACTAAATTGTCAATGTAAATGATTATGCTGTCCAAAATTGAAGAAAAAAACTATTTGAATGATATCACAGTACTAAAAAAGTACACAGTAATATAAAATGTGTGAAAATACATGTGGAAATACTAATTTGTGTACTGTACTCTGGACCAGGAAAGTCAGTAACCAAAGTAGAATGGGTTGTCATCTGGATAGCAATCTATTCAAAATCTTCATGGGAATTAAATAATTATATTAAATGAAAATATTTTCTTAGAAGTTTAAGGATGTATTGTTGTATAGTATGTATAGTTGTAAATGTCTGGATAAGAATCTATTTAAAATAAAAATAAATCACATTAATTAAGTGACAGAGTTGTAATAAACAAATATTTGCATTAAAAAAAGTAATAGGAAAAACCTCTGAGAAGTACACAATAAACTTGTCAGCAGATCTCTAATTCGTAAGGACAGTGAGTGTAAGGTGGACTTCCATCCCCACCACTGGGGGTCGCTAACCAGTTTTTCATTGCTTATTTAGGTAATTGATTTAATCTGTTCCTCATTTGGTGGCTTACTATTAAAGTTGGTTTAAAATGGCTGTCTGTGCTTATCTTGAGTTTTCATGAAATTCTCTTAGAAAAGTTTTTGTTTCTTAATTCGAGAAGGGACTCAGCCTAATTTCTGCTTATGGGTCTACCTGCACACACACATCATCACAGTGAGCTTTAACAATTAGCCATATAGTTGGATAAATTCAGGAAAAATGAATGAAATTCAATGAAAATCAATGACATTTTAAATGACAATTCTAATTGGTGTCTTTTGGACACAGAAGGTCAATGACTAAATTAAAACTGTTTTTAGAGATATAGATAATCTGGATAGGAATCGATTAAAGGATCATGTTCATGTGAATTAAGAAATAGGAGAAATATTTATATACAAACAAAGGAACACAGAAGGTGGGTCTGCCAAGCTATAGGTCATTTGGATAATAAGCTATTAATACATTGCTCTACAGAAGGATACATTGTTGTAAAATTAGACAGGTTTGTTTCATAGCATATAATGTCTGTTCTTCTGTGGCTCATTTGGAAGAGAGTGTTTTGAAAGGTTGACACAAAAAATCCCGAAGTTGTTTAGCTCACACGCAACAACCTGTTTTCCACTTGTACCATGGTCCCTAAACCACCCTTGTGTCAAAAAACAGTAACGCAATGTGCTGTCAGGTAGAGTAAAGCTATGTAGTTACATTTAAATGGTCTATGGCAGGGGTGGGCGAAGCAATTCCATCCAGCCCGCGTTAGGTAATAAAATAGTTTTGAGTAAAACATAACTCTCAAGCCCGTTCTTATTAATCTGTATCTGTTAAGACATTATAATGGGCTTACTGTATCAATGTTTTAATTATTGCCCTTTTCTGGCCTGCAAATCATTAATGAATAACAAATTACAAAACTATGCTAAGTGATGTGATCAGATTAAAATAGATAACCTGGATCACACCTCTTCTACTTTGGTAACAATTTCACTACAACTTTATTTACTGTAGGATGTAAACTCTTGAGGCTACCACTAACATAACACATGCATTACTCCTCTCAACACAGTTAGATCAGAAAGCCTTTTTTGGAGGAAATATTCCAAGTAATTCATATCTGAATTGCTCTTACACTTCACCTAATCAATTTCCCTTTCTATGTAACGCTTTTGCTAAAAGGGAAGTGAGGAAAATGTATCAGTGATGCAAAAAAAACCAAATAGATATTTGGTGGAAGGAAATGTCATTTATCTACCTATATCAAAAATGTACCGCTCAAAATATGTCAAATTGACATCCACATGAATGCCAAGACCCAGGGTCTCCCAGCAGAACATTGCCCAGAGCATCACACTCCCTGCATCAGCTTGTTGTCTTCCCAGAAAGCATCCTGGTGGCTTCACTACTCTGTCGTTCATGTGATGTAAAAGGAGACACAACTCATTGGACCAAGCAACCTTCTTCACTGCTCCAATGTCCAGTTCCAACGCTTGCGTGCCCATTGCAGGCTCTTTCGGCAGTGGACAGGAGTCATCATGGACACTGACTGGTCTGGAGCTACGTAGCCCCATACACAGCAGGGTGTGACACATTTCTTCCATAACCATCATTAAAAAAATATTTGACATGGCCCTTGCACATGACAGGATGAGCCTTGGTCACCCTGTCATCAGGTCGTGGTTCGTTCGTGGTTCGTAATCTACCCAGACCTTGACATGTGCCCTTGTTAGGAGATGATCAAAGTTATTTGCTTCACCTATAAGTGGTCATAATGTTTTGGCTCATCAGTGTATGTGTGACTGGGTTTTAATGCAAGTTTAGTTCTCAACTCACACACAGGTAGTGACGGAATGCACAATGTCAGTCTGATTGAATAACAATACCACATGATTGACGTCCAAGCTTGGTTTTATCACATACTTTTTTGTAAATTGCAGGCATCCATGGTTTCTGTTCTTTGCTATTATAAATGTGAGAAACTGCCCTTTAAGTTAGCAGTTTTTAGAAACAGGCTCTTGAAGCTTTGAAACTGGCATTTAATCAGATTCTTTCCCTCACAAATGTATCTTGTGGAATAACAAGTATGTATTGTATAGAAACAAGACCTTCATCCTGTTGGAATGGATGAACAAAGGCATTCTCTTTGTCTCAGATCTTATGAGTGTATAGGGGTATATCTTTAGCTGTGAGGAATTATTTTTAAAATGGTCTCTATCCCTGTAAGGAATATATCAGTGTGGCTAAAAGTATTTCTAAAATTTTAACATTTCTTATATGTGCCTCATTGTTGTATGTCCCCTTAAATTCATGGTCGACGTCCGCGATCCCGCGGACAGTGCTAATTTGCATAAATATTTCGAAAAATAGATTCTCCATAATCGTCCGATTCCAATGGTATATTATTTGTAGCCACTTTCCTGAAGCGTTCCGTGTATAATTGGGGTTTTCCGTGTATAATATGGGTTGTATAGTTGTATAGTTTGGGTTGCTATGAGAACTTTTCACCAGGCAACGACATTGCCTATTCATCTTAGAAAGGCTCATTTGTACATCAGTATAAATATTACATGCGTGTACATCACTATATATGATGTTTTTAACCATAATACATCGTTTGTATTATATATAAGATATAAAAATTAATATTTAGTCAAAATAGTATGGGGATGTTCTTGAGTTTTTGGGAAGAAGTTGGTAATTTTTCTGAGTTTATAAAATATATAAGTCCAAACGTAACTAGCGATCTAGTGCTGCCATCTGCTGGCCGTTTTGAGTCATTACACCTATTACATGGGATTTTACATTCAATCTTATTTATTTCATAATGTTTTATTTCTAGGTAGAAGAACCACATTTTTTGGGGGTGCCTATATTTTTTACCTTCTATTATATTATTTTTCATTATTTTCAACCCAATTACAGTGTAATTTGATAGTAAAGGCATGAAAGTATGAGGAAATACCATTGACACAAAATCTAATAATGCTTTAAAAAAAAAATCTTGATGCTGAATGGCAGAAATGTTTTCCGAAAACATTTTTTTTGCCTGTCAAACAGATGAGTTTTATAAATATTGACCCAGAAGTCTGTTTTTATGTGTTTTTATTGTAGCCAGAGGGGTTGCTATTAAAAGGATACATCATAATAGGTTGTATCTGTTACAGAAATGAATCTAGGACCCAAAATGTCCCACTAGTGAAATCCGGCCGAAAGCCCCATAGGCTACCAAGAAATACCAAAATTATTACCTGATGTGTTCTTCTAAACTTCTTTAAATGCAAATGCAACAATGAGTCCTTATACCCAATAAGACCAAAGAAGTTCATTTGAAGGTTTTGAATAGGTATTATGTTACTCTTTTTCTAAGTACATTTATTGAAGATTTTTTGGGACCCAAGGTGACTTATGTAAACTTTCAAATGTGATACTTGTGTGTGACAAGCAGGTACTTGTAATGTGAGTTCAAGCCTCGAGAGAATTAACATTTTTCCATCCCAATTTAACAAAAGCACCAAATATTTCCGAAAGCCTAGATTTCCCAGCAGATTAGATGATTGGGACGGGAGTGGAGCAAGGAGCTGAGCAATCCCAATTTTTAACTGGCGTGAGGAGCGTTGTTTGGGTGGGCCATTAGTAATAAACTAATAATATAGTGATACTTGTTTGAGTGAATACATTTTGGTTAAAAGACTGATAGATTGATCTGTAGTCTATTTGAAATTATGATTAGACTTACTTACAGGGATTAAGGTATCCTTATCTTTTCATGTTGTTTATAAAAACAAGTAAAATACTAGCCAATATGGCTTGATTATACTTTAAAAAATGTATACTCAACATACTTTATCACAAAATTTAAAGAATTTGTTTGAATAAAATGAATGGAGAGAATACGGAGTGGCAATCTTTTACCACTGAGTGCATTAGATAATGTAAGCACTTTAGTCAGCCAGGAGATGTCGTATTACCCATTTTATGCAGGGATTTAACAGAATCTATTAACAAGCAAGATGAATAATGAATAGCAGCTGCCATGGCTGGATCTACAAATAAACCAAAGTTACCCTGCAAACCATGGTAATGCCGTTGCTGATGCAATTCATTTGTTTTACGAAAGAAGACATTTCCCAAGAATTCCAGACACAATAGGGGGAGCCAGTGGGGTGCCAGGGCTTTACAGCAGTACCCATTTTCACCCCTACCCCCCCACCCTGGTCCTGCCTTTTCCTACCTGATGCTGATTTCATGACTCTTTTTTCATTGTCCTCTGTCAACAACCCACTTTTATTCTGGTACACACATGCAGGAGGTTTCATATACTGTCATTGTATACTCTTCAAACCACATGTTGGGACCCACTGAAGAGGGTGAGAGGGTATTTCCATTTGCAGGGTTTTGGGAAGGAGAACGCTATTCCAAAATTCCATATATTCGGAAAAGCAAATCCTAGTCTTGAAGTGTAGGCCTAAAATAGGAATTACGACCACTGCTGATGTAAAAAGGGCTTTATGAATACAGATGATTGATTGATGTCCAATCTTTTTATTGCAGAGCTGCTTTAATTCTGTTTTGATCAAGTTCTTTGAATCTGGGCCAATGGTATGTGTAGAGGGATTGGATTTTCATAAGAATGCATTATACTCTCACACTTTATGAATGTATCAGTTTGTTAATCACAGACACAGACAATCAATATGGTAAAAAGCATAATCATCAATATATAATGTCTATCTTGTATTGAAATCCTGTATTGAAATAATCATGAGTGTATAAGCAAAGTACCATCAAGTGCCTTAAAGTTAAGGGCCCTAATGGCTCTATTATTTTTGTGAAGTTTCTAGAACTTGCACCACCAATCTTTAATGATGTTGGTCTGTAGGGCAGATCCCAGAAAGGTGTGAAACAATGATGACAGATCAGAGAAGGTCTGCCCAATGGATTAACATAAAGTAACGGTCAGATAACATCATTGTAGATGTTACTGTATAAATGTGAGTGTCCGAGTTTGGAAGGGTGGTGTGTCTGCACACAGACTCAGCTTTTTTGATCTTCATTTAAGTCTAATTGGATTCACAAGTACCTGCGTAATTGCACCTTTTTGGGAAGAGGGAAACAACAGTCAAGGAAAGCTATGTGTAAGTTATTACATAGAAAATCATTCAATGTTCATTGAATGAGCGCAGACCGTTGTCGGACAGTTGTCCAACGTCTTTGGTTGAGACAATAAGCTAAACTTAGCTAGCTTAGTTATGTGTCAGAGCAGACACTCCTCAATTCCGTTATCTACTGGAAAATAGTGTTACAACCTGGTGTTCCCTGCAAAAGATGAAGAATGAACATGCATTGTGGTTGTTTGACCAAACCATTGCATTTAGAGAATATTGCTCAGAAGAAGCAGTTACATTGCCTTTTAGCTAGATTAAGCAATGTGCAAACTGGTCAAAACATGCATACTTTGATACAGCTAGCGCTAGCTAGTGTGATTTTGGTTTAATGTTTGCTTGCTAGACATCAACGAGTCTCTGAAATATGACAATACTTCTAACACTATATATAGCCCAGATGTTGTTTTGTTGTTTTAACTGCTTATTTATTCTGTGTTCCATAGTTATGGAAAGAGCCCATCAACTTCAACCCCATCTACAATGAAAGTCTGTGTTCATTGCTCCAGCATTGACAGTTGGAGGTGGCACTGCTTCAGATCGGTCAGTATGCTCCTAGTTAATAATGATTGTCAGATCCTAATGGAGTTATAGAACCCATATTCAACTCACTGCTGATTGGTGGTGTAAAAAATTATATTGTGCACCTAAAAGGAGAAAGAAATTGCAAAAAGCAGAATCATTTTATATGAATGTCTGTTAGATAGATTGATTTTTAAAACATGTACCTTAATTTTGCCTTAATACTTTTTTTTGCCACAATGTGTGAAGTTTGTTTAATTCTGACAGCTAATAAACTCCCATCCAAGTTAAGCACTGTGAAAAATACAACAATTATTTTTTAATTTTGTCTTTCATGTAGGCAAGTCTGAATATGAACAGAATTATATCAGCACACATTTGAAAAGACAGACAGTGAAAACAAATATAAATCCTTAGTTTGGAAGCATTTTAATAATTGGCATTTGATAAATCACATTATAGACCATAGTCACTATTTTACAAACAGAAGATTAACCACTAAATGCTGAAATTAAATGTTTTCCAGTATCAGTGTACCAGATGCCAACGAAAATACTTAGAGTTCTTTCATGAGATTTTGCCAAGAAAGATTTATTGTAAGTTAAATATACAGACCTTTATGCCTATGATACTCACCTAGTTAGTAATTTCATATATACATTGTTTGATTTATATTCAGTTAATCCTTGTTCAAAGCTCACTCAACATAACCCTTAAAGCCAAACTTATGTTAAAATACTTTTGCCATATTCATAAATAATTCCCTTCACCCATTTAACAATTGGTGTTATCTTTCACCTGCTTTCAAATTGGATCTCCAACATCCCATATTCATTCTTTCCCTCTCAACCTCTGAAGGAGTGAGAAAACTCACATGGTGGGGAGATAAGACTAGACGCCCTGAAGTTAACACGGATAGGTGGGGAGAGTTTAGGCAAGTCCTTTGTGATTTGCAAAATCTCCTGTTTATCTAAACATATTCCTTTAGGGACCATCTCAAACTCCACTATTGATTTGTACTCTGATGGAGATGGTGTTCTGAACAAGTCATTAGGTGAGGAGGCATTGCTGGGAGTGAAAATAGGCACTCGGAGGGTGTTCTTGTATGGCAGCTGGTACTCCTTCATCAGTCTACCCATTGTTCCCATCCTGATCCTCTGACTTGGGTTTCTCTGCACCAGAAAATGTGCCACCTGTTTCTGCTCGTAGGTTTTCCTCTGTATGGAGTCATTTTCAAACAACGTGGTCCTAGAATAAAATGTTAGGCAATAGCAATTAAAGAGATGTCTGAAGGTTTCTTTTCTGTCTGTGTATATGAGTTGACATGAGAATTATCTAAATTTTTTGTTAGTTCTGTGGACATGTTGCATTGCTGTTCTTGTTGTGTTTAGAAACATGTATGATTAGTTGAAGACATGACCAGTGTAGCCACACCAAAGATGTGAGCAGGACACACCTGCAGATTCACATTATCATCACTCCTCCCTTGGAGGTCTGGAGAATTTAGTGTAAGACAATATTTTTTGAATGGGCCAGCTAACAACAGCAAGATTTTTATTGGATATAACATTTCAAAAAACATCCCTGACATGACTGTTAGACATGAGTGTTTCCAGAGTACAGGAACCTTTACAGCCCACTCATAGACATGCTCCCATAGTGCCCTTGTTTAGTGGCCTTGTGTGAGACATATCACTGGCCAGTTTAGGAGACCAGAGTTGTATTCAGTTTGTTTTTATTTAAAGGGGAACAACAGCAAATGCCAACGATGTGTCTAAGTTCATAAATCATTTTAAGTAATTGTTGGACGGTGAATCTGAGCATGCAGCTCTCTCACTCTTGAGCTAATGCGAAAGCATCATCATAGGGATACATTGCTCTTCCTCCACTAAAGCACTAGACAGACCTTTGTGAAATAACGATTATCAGCATGAAAAAACAATGTTCTATCATGGCAAAAACTGAAAATTGTGGAACCATATACATGTAATGTCAGTTGCAGGTTTTCAAACTTACCTTTTAAGACATACAGTATCTCACAAATGTGAGTACACCCCTCACATTTTTGTATATATTTGAGTATATCTGTTCATGTGACAACACTGAAGAAATGACACTTTGCTACAATGTAAAGTAGTGAGTGTACAGCTTGTATAACATTGTACATTTGCCGTCCCCTCAAAATAACACAACACACAGCCATTAATGTCTAAACCGCTGGCAACAAAAGTGAGTACACCCCTAAGTGAAGGTGTCGATATTTTGTGTGGCCACCATCATTTTCCAGCACTGCCTTAACCCTCTTGGGCATGGAGTTCACCAGAGCTTCACATGTTGCCACTGGAGTCCTCTTCCACTCCTCCATAACAACATCACAAAGCTGGTGGATGTTAGAGACCTTGCGCCTCTCCATATTCCGTTTGAGAATGCCCCACAGATGCTCAATAGGGTTTAGGTCTGAAGACATGCTTGGCCAGTCCATCACCTTTACCCTCAGCTTCTTTAGCAAGGCAGTGGTTGCAATGCAGCCCCAGACCATGACACTCCCACCCCCATGCTTGACTGTAGGCAAGACACACTTGTCTTTGTACTCCTCACCTGGTTGCCGCCACACATGCTTGACACCATCTGAACCAAATAAGTTTATCTTGGTCTCATCAGACCATAGGACATGGTTTCAGTAATTGTCTTCAGTAAACTGTTTGCGGGCTTTCTTGTGCATCATCTTTAGAAGAGGCTTCCTTCAGGGACGACAGCCATGCAGACAAATTAGATGCAGTGTGCGGCGTATGGTCTGAGCACTAACAGGCTGACGCCCCACCCCTTCAACCTCTGCAGCAATGCTGGCAGCAATCATACGTCAATTTACCAAAGACAACCTCTGGATATGACGCTAGGCACGTGCACTCAATTTCTTTGGTCGACCATGGCGAGGCCTGTTCTGAGTGGAACTACCATGCTGCAGCTCAGTTTCAGGGTCTTGGCAATCTTCTTATAGCCTAGGCCATCTTTATGTAGAGCAACAATTCTTTTTTTCAGATCCTCAGAGAGTTCTTTGTCATGAGGAGCCATGTTAAACTTCCAGTGACCAGTATGAGAGAGTGTGAGAGCTATGACACCAAATTTAACACACATTCACACCTGAGACCTTGTAACACTAACGAGTCACATGGCACCGGGGAGGGAAAATGGCTAATTGGGCCCAATTCTCACTTTTAATGGCTGTGTGTTGAGTTATTTTGAGGGGACAGCATATTTAAAAGCTGTGCACTCACAGCTTTACATTGTAGCAAAGTGTTGTCACTTGAAAAGATATATTTACAAAAATGTGAGGGTTGTACTCATTTTTATGAGATACGGTATCTGCCAAAGATGAGGAAATGGCAGCTTTTGGGTTTGCTGCACATGTTCAGTAGCTGTATGCACAAACACAAGCACAACTGGAATCAGATATCACAATGAAATTACCAAATAAAATCATGCCTGATGATGGCCTTGTATGATTGACTGTGTCTATGAGCAAAAAGATAGACAGCAAACTTTAGTTGCCTAAAAATTAACAATGTTTTTTAGCTGAGTTAACAATTTTTCACCCTGGCTGTCCTGTGTAATGTTTCATTTACATTCTTACAGTAAACCTGTAGTGCAGTTATGAACAGTAAACCCATAAGCAGGCATTTCCTTGTTTTTGGCTGTATCAGAAAAAGCTAACTTGAAAACCTGTGTCTGAAATAGAATGTATACGTCATATACCACAAGAAAATTGCATTCCCCAATTTTATGCTTTTGCTTTGACAGAACATATGTTTTTAATGTACAACCTCGTTTCCAAAAACATTGGGACACTGTGTAAAATGAAAAGAAAAACAGAATGCAATGATGTGCAAATCACCCTATATTCAATAGAAAATAATTCAAAGACAACATATCAAATGTTGTAACTGAGAAATGTTATTGTTTCTATAAAAATATATGCCCACTTTGAATTTGATGTCAGCAACATGTTTCAAAAAAGCTGGGACAGGGGCAACAACAGACTTGAATAGTTGTGTAAAACTAAAGAAAATCCTGGTGGAACATCTCACAACTAATTAGGTAAATTGGCAACAGGTCAGTGACATGATTGGGTATAAGAAGAGCATCCCAGAGAGGATGGGTCTGTCATAAGTGAGGATGGGGAGGGGTTCACCACTCTGTGAAATACTACGCAAAATAGTGCAACGATTTAAGAATAACATCTCTCAATGCAAAGAGTTTGGGGACCTCATCATCTACGGTACATAATACCATTAAAAGATTCAGAGAATCTGGAGAAATCTCTGTACACAAGGCACAAAGCCGAAAACTAATATTGGATGGCCATGATCTTTGGGCCCTCAGGCAGCACTGCATTAAAAACAGACATGGTTTAATAGTGGACATCACTCCATGTGTCACGTCCTGGCTGTGCCCCTAGCCATCTCTGCGCTGGGCTCGGGGCATAGTCCTTTTTTTTTGGTTTCCCCAATTGGAGGCAGGTGTTGGTTATTGCCTCCAATTGGGGACCCTATTTAAGTTCAGTGTGTAGGCCATGTTGGTGTGGTTCATTTTGGTTTTGTCCTGTTGATGTTAACCCACGTCATTGGTTGCTGCCTTTTGTTTTGTTTGAGTTTTGTTTTCATTAAAAGATGGATTATCTCCAGTACCTCTACTCTGTGCCTGTGTCCTTCTCCTCCCACGACCGTGACACCATTGGCTCAGGAACACTTCCGAAAACCATTGTCTATGAACACAGTACATCACTGCACCCACAAATGCAAGTTAAATCTCGAACATGCAAAGAAGATGTCACAAGGATGTGTGTGGAAGTAATGAGCCAAATGCAGGGAGGCGGTTAATGTAGCTTGTATTATCTCCTTTCAATGGCACGCAATAAAAAAGCGCACAAGTGCAAAAACAAGCGTGCAAGAGCTTCTCAAAACAAGCGTGCAAGAGCTTCTCAGTACAACATCGAACATAGAACAATACCTCACAAAAACGCTCAGGAACACAGGAACTAATATAGGTCAACTAATGAGGGAATGGACACCAGGTGCGTGCAACAACAAAACATAACAGTGCCGTGGGAGGAGGTGCGGCGTGACTAGAAGGCCGGCGATGATGCACAACGAACACCACGCTGGGGGGAGAGCGTGTGTCTTCCACGCGAGTCCTCGTTACAGAAGAAACCATATATAAACAAGATCCAGAAACGATGTTGCTTTCTCTGGGCCCAAGCTCATTTAAGATGGACTGAAGTGAAGTGGAAAACTTTCCTCAGGGCTGACAAATCATGGACCAAAGAAGAGAGGGATCATCCAGCTTGTTATCAGCGCACAGTTCAAAAGCCAACATCCATGATGGTATGGGGGTGCATTAGTGCACATGGCAAGCGTGACTTGCACATCTGTGAAGGCACCATTAATGAACATTATATACAGGTTTTGGAGCAACATATGCTACCATCCAGACAACATCTTTTTCAGAGAAGGCCTTTCTTATTTCTGCAGGATAATGCCAAACCACACTCTGCACATATTACAACAGCATGGCTCCATAGTAAAAGAGTCCGGGTGCTAAACTGGCCTCCCTGCAGTCCAGACCTGTCATCCATTGAAAACATTTTGCGCATTATGAAACGATAAAAACGACAAAGTAGACCCTGAACTGTTGAGCAGCTGAAATCTTATATCAAGCAAGACATTGTACATTTGCTCTCAAAACTACTGCAATTGGTCTCCTCAGTTCCAAAAACACTATATATTGTTAAAATACAGTGGTGAAACAAGACTATTGAGCTAGGCCCTCAGTTGCAGAAAAATATCTGATTTCATACATATAGATAGAGAACTCAGATGCCTGTGTACAGAGCATGACCGGATAATTTTTTTTGCAGACTTATGTAGGAGAAGCAATTCTTTGATAACAGAGTCAATAATTTTGCTCAAATAGGGGCAGAATAAATTCAACCACAACTACTTACATTGTTTTTCGAGACCATGGACAGTATATGCTGTCGGAAAGAAGAAATGTGTAGAATGTTCTATATCTAGCATGCAAGAATAAAAAATGCATCACAACACGAAATGTTGCAGTTGCAACGTCATAACGTCTTTGTTTTTACTAACCAGTGATCTAAAGTTAAAATAATATTTTACACATTGCATTCAAAGTGATATGAACAAGAAAGCAACAAAAAGCAAGCTGTAGATAAAAAGTCCATTCTCCAGTCCTTTATGAAATGGATAATGGCAGGTTCATATAGCTTGTCTTTTGATTTTAAATCCGAAATAAGTAATTTTTTGATTGAGATCAAAGCCAGGGCTGACAGAGAAGATCAAAGCCTTCTCCATCGTTACATATACTCAGTGCAAAATGCTAGCCAGCTAGCTTGGCTCAAGTGGGCTCAAGCGTGAGAAAAGAAGATAAGGCTCGCTGTTGGCTTTGAATTAGTGACATATTCTTAGGGCCTCTAGAGGGCCTTGAGGCATCAAACAATTGTCCCACCTATTACAAGACAAGTTGCAATTGGTAGATTCTACTGTCATTCCAAAATGCTGCTCTAATTCAAGTCAGTGTCAGTGACGTTGGCTGGTGCCTTCTATTCAAAGCCTGAGGGCCTAGCCAATGATTGTTTTTTTTCTACCAAGAAAGATTTTTTCTTGGTGAGATAGATTTTTTTGTACCAAGAGACTACCAAAGAAAAACTCTGACTGGATATTTTTGTCTCTTGGAAACTAACCCTTATTTTTCCCACACAAACTGAAGAAATTCAATAAGAAGATCATTACAATTAAGACCAAAAATATTACATCAATGAAAACAAACTACCAAGTTATAATATATAAAAATACATACAGATTTTTATCCATCATTAGGCCCTCTCTGATAGCGTAGACGGCTCCTGATGGTTCCCCACGGTTAAAATAAATAAATATGCCCCTGCCCCAACTTTATTTGAAGCGGGGTTGTCGATAATTGTTACCTTTCACTTTTCACTTTGTGAAAAATATAAAATGTTTTGCCACCAATATCAAACACTCCTATGCCCTTTGAAAGTGAAACAATTACTTAAAATGATTTATGAATTATGAACTTGGACACATTGTTGATCCTTTTTCTGCTTTAATGTTCAATTGAACGGAAACTGTGCTATACTAAATGAACAGTTAAAATATGAGGAGAGGTTGGAAAAAAGCACACATACATAGGGAAACAACTGCCACAAATCACTCTATTCAAATGCTCAAGTTAAATCGATAGGGAGACATTGATAGAGCCCACCCAGAGTTTTGTAAGTGTGAAGACAATTGTGTTGGAACTGTATCAAGTATCTATCAAGTGTTCCCACATATAGCTCGATTTTACCACAGTTGGCAGCCACAATCCTGCGTGGTATATCTCGAACATGCTTGTTAAAATTCAATCACTATATAAATGATAGGTGGGTCTATCTAGCGTTTTGTTTTCTCTCTTGTCATTTAAACATGCCCCTAGACTGAATGAGTACAGGTAGGCTTTGACTATTGTTCCGCCTGTTTATATTGCAAGAGCTTTGATGTGTCTTTATCCATTATTGAAATGTTGCATTTGTTATGTATATTTAAAAAAAAAACATTTTAACAAATACAGTGATTGTGGCTAATAATATACGTACTGTTGTTCTGGTCTTGTTTCCATCACCAAGTCCAGCCAAATGGCCTGAAAGGATTCCTTCTTCTCCTGGTCCTTCTCCTTCACATCGCAGTGGGCATTTACCAGATACACATCCCCACTGGACAGACTGTTAATTTGGTGTGTGTAGACCATAGTTGAGAGATAGATGTAGTTCACAAACTCCTTCTTAGATATTGCTAATCTAATGGCTTCAATGAACTTGCTTTTGGCTGGAGATCAATGAACGATGGTCCGTGTGTGAGGTTGTGCAGAGCTTCAGAGCCTCTTATATTATCTATTTTTACTCTACTCTATCATATCATTGGCAATGCTGTCCCCGTGGTTTGTGTGTTTGTCGTTTCAGGTTGGTTCACAGCTGTGCTGTGAGGAAGCTGACCCAGTGGAGAAAGTGACTAACACCACATTCATTTAATTGAATTGTATTTCACAGTTCAAACCACGAGGAGCATTAAAGGTGACTCATTCAGATATTTAATATTTTAAACAGATTTGGAGAATTTAACATTAAGTACTGCTCATCAAATGCAGACAGATTATTTTGGGTCTTCAACTTTGTTATCTGCCTTCACTTTCTAATTGCCCTGTTTTGGTCCTGCTTAAAATGACATTTATCTGATAAATGTTTCATAATGCTTTCATAAGTACTATATCAATGTATTAGAAAGCAACTATAACTGTATGTTATGCTTTATAAAGGGTTCAAAAACATGGCATAACTGTGACATAAACACCCATTTCAAATGTGACAAAAACCACTATATCAAATATGGCATAAACCTGTGCTTTATAAAGGCAGGCGTAAGCATTTAAAGGTCTAGTTCATCCTTGATTCACATTTGGGTGAAATATTATTTCCCTTAAGTTGTTCTTGAAGACCCATGGAGTCATTTTTTATGACAGGACATTATTCACCTAGTCCCAGTCTGGAATTAGCATTATTAGCATAGTCCAAATTGATCAATTTAAACCAAATGTCCCGAGCAACAAAAGCTAAGTGGAAATGAACTTACAAAACGAAGACGAGTGGTGTTGGTTACCGCAAAGAACCTGTCAATGTTGTATTCCTGTGTGGTTCGATTTATAACACTACCCTTCTCCAAAGCTAATAAGCACAAGCAAATTAACAACAAAAATAACATCAAAATATAGTAGATATGTTCTCTACATTACCATTTCTGAATGTGCTCCACCTTATAATATTATTTACCTTATCTAAATTATTATTTAAATAGTAATTTTGTTTCATTAACATTTTTCCCACATAGTTTTTCCTTGAGAAATATACACAATACACACTATACAGTTCAGGCTCCACCTTGCAACTTTTCAGAACTGTCTTGGTGCCAGATACCAGAGGACACCTTCAGGGTTCTCTGTGGGTCGGTGCTGTTTTATCGGCCCTCGGAGGACCAACAGCATTAGGAAGTTGGTTATAATGTTTTGGCTTATCAGTGTACAGCCTAAAATGGTGACTAAATGTATTAATTATATAAATATTATCAGTAATGGAGTCTACAGCTATCTGATGGGGGAAGAGGCTCTGTACAGAACGTTAACAAAATATTAAACCTTTTTTTATTATACCGTAATACCTTTATTTCAACAAGGAACACAGACTAAGAACAAGGTCTCTTACAGCTGGGCCTTGCATATACACGTTAACACATACAGTTCAGGTTCAGTGATTACAAAAACCTACAGAAAAAGAAAAAACAGGGTACAGACAAAACAAGACACAGATAACACAACGCTCAAATACAAGACAAAGTACATTGCATTAAACACTGGTGTTATTCCCTCATTGGCCTCCTGATTTTAGTAGGTATTGGGCCTGTTCTTCTAACAGTGCATGGAGAACAAAAATAAATCAGTCAAAATTATCACAGACAACACAAATAAAAATAAATTTTGATTAAGATAAAAATATCAGTTAAGGTAAAAAATCTATTTAAGTAAAACTGAAATAAAAATCAGTTAAGATGAAACGAGCAAAGTAAACAGAAAGATAACAGCAGATTATTACATTTACACAGAGGTTATTCCCATGATAGCACAGAACTTACTTAAATATTTATATGCAAAGACTTGATTAATTGGAGAGCCATCTAAGCATGTGAGAGAAGTGTATTTTCAACCTGCATTTTGGACCTGTTAAAAATCATAAAATGTTCTTTGATAGAACAATTACTCTAGATCTTTTGCCAAACAGGCATGCTTAGAGATCACCTCCCTTGTGGAGCAGTAAAACAAAAGCTGTTTTCCAGGCTTTGGGAATCTTTCCTACCACTAGTGTTTGAAAATGTGTATCACTGTACTAGCAATGACAGAAGCGGTACTCTTCAGTAAATATGGATCCAGATTGTCAGCGCCTACTGATTTCTTAGAATCTATTGCAGCTAACACAGATAAGACCTCACTTCTGTGAATTTCTGGAAATTAAAAACCCTAGTTTTCCTCTTTCCCGGAGTGCCGAGGGGCTGAGGAAATATGCCGGTCAGGATTATGTTGGCTATTTTGTCTTTCAAAAAGAAAACCAGCAAAGATAAAGTGCTTATAAAAGGCATCACACACTGTTCGGTCATTGGCGATCCCAGCATCTTATATAATTTGCTTCGGTAAGGTTGCCGAGGGATTACCACGTTTAAGTGAGTTAACGGTTTTCCAGGATTTAGAGGGATCACCGGCAGTCATAGCGTTAAGAAAGTATAAACGTTTTTTTTTCAAAGACTTACTTTGCCTTCAGACTTCTCAGTCTTCTAAATGATTGCCAATCTGGGCCTTAGTCTGAAAAGTGAGCTTTGGCCCAGGTGGCATCTCTGTTATGCCTAACTTGTATTACCTAGGCTTTGACCTATTTTTAAATCTCAAGGTATTAAAGGGAATATACTAATCTACAAAAACATAGAAGACATTGAAAAAGAGCCTTAAATCCAGCTCTGGAACAAAAATGTAAGTAATGCATTCAATGTCACTAGATTGTAGTTCATGTAAAAATAGCCAGACAAATTAAATGTAAAATTCCTCTTTCAGATAAGACAGGGTTTGGATCTAGGTATCTGCACATGCATGATACACACATTAGAACAATGGTTACTTTTGTCTAAGGAAAACTCCTCACTTGCAACAGTTTTTAGTAGTATTTGTAAATGAGGTTGATTAAAGTTGATTTTGTAGTGTCCTTCGAATTTGGATGAGTGGGCTTATTAATCAACTGCAAAAGTAAAAAATCCTTTCAACAATCAAAGACAAGCATCATCTTCAAGACTGGTGCCTACATATGAAGCAATATATGAAACTGTCTTACTTTCAGGTTACGCTCAAACCTTACATAGCTACCCTAGCACTCTTCAGCTCTTGTCTCTTGACTGTCCCACCTATGGTATATGGGAGGGCTGATCCAGCTCAGCCCAATCTAAGCTTTTCTCTGCCCTGGAACCCCAATGTTGGATCAAGCTTTCCAGGACAGCAGTCCCTGCCTATCTTCCAAAAACATCTGAAACTCAACCTTTGAAGAGGGTCTTAAATAACTCTCACTTCCCACTAATTGCAAGTCACTCCAGATAGGAACATCTACTAAATGACTGAAATGTAAACTGTATTTATTTTCTGGTCAAATCAGTATATTTGCTAAACATAAATATGTTAATTTAATAATCAAATGGTAGTTTCATTATGTAAACTAAGATTTTTGAATTCATATGTGATTATTTCATTGAATTATGGATATATAGAGAAAACAATTAACATTGATACTAAATCATTGGTAATGGTATATGACATCCACTTTAAGATTGAGGAAGGTCAACCGACCTTTACACTTCTTTTGGTCATTTGATATAACCTGCATGTTCAGATTTCGGAGTCATTGCCAGATCCACACAACTTCAGAAACGGACACCCTAGCTGTCAACTTCTGCCCCAGACACTTTCTGCAGCTATGCCCCCAGCCATTTTCTCTCCCCTTGAAACTGGACACTAAGACATGAGTTCAGTGGGTAGTCATGTGAGAAATTAATGATGCAGCAATGGAATATTGAAGATGCCTCTGTGAACAGACATTTTTTACATACTTTGTACCAAAGTTTCCAGCTTAATGTGTATTCTGAAAATGTACTTGGAAATGTATTTAATTTCCAGGAAGCTATAGTATATTGGTGAGACACAGCTTGGCACCTCAAGTACATGGTCTTTAGCCCAACTTTGCGTGACAAATTGAATTAACATAACGTCACAAGCTATGGCGTGGCTTATTTGGCATTACCCCTTAGCTGCAAGGATGAAACTCAGTAAACTGGTCTGGGCAATGGCAGGCATCTTGGGTTCATCCCAATGAGAACAGCCTGTTCTATTGAATCTATCAGTTACAGTGGAAAATATGTATGAAGCACAGTTATCATGGCACTGGAAGTAAACAAGCAAATGTTGATTTTAAACATGATCAGCGAATCATAATGTTAATTTTGATTTTATCTAAACAACAAGTTGTCAGTTTCTTCGGATACTGCACATTTATAACTTACCTAAAACATATGTAGTTATGGTATTTTATCTAGTTAACTGTTGGGTATATCCAGGGGTTAAATTGAGCCGGAGCCAGCCAGAGCTCAGCTCCGGCATCTTTGGTCAGAAGGAGAACAAGGCGGAGCTGAGCTCCAGTACTTCCAATGTCCTGCAGTTAAAATATTAGATGCAACAGGTGCTATTTTGTGTTGAATTGACAAATGTCTTCCCCAATCTATGGTCACTGACAGCATTGAAGTTCGGAGACCTTGATGCGTTTGTAAATTCACACTGCTCTGAAAAACAATTGCTGTAGTTAGAGCACCATTGAGTGCTTTGTATTTATGAATTTATGAACGTCCTAGACAGTGTTGCCAGATGGGCGGGTTTCCCGCACAACTGGACAACTTTTGTAGACAGTGTGCGGGCAAAAATGGGCATGGGCGGGTATAGATAGAATAGCGTAACTCTGGGATGCTGGCCTTTTCTTCTCAATCTTCCAGTATTCAGCGTCTGTGTTCTTTTGCCCATCTTAATCTTTTCTTTTTATTGGCCTGTCAGAGATGTAACTTTTTCTTTGCAACTCTGCCTAGAATGCCAGCATCCTGGAGTCACCTCTTAACTGTTGACAGTGTTTTTCGGGTACTGTACAATTGAGGACCTACAAGGTGTCTGTTTCTTAACAGTTTGACGCGTACGATCACACCAGTGTGATCAAGCTAGAGTGGTCCCTGAAGCGCCGGTGTGATTAGAACTTGTTTAGAACACACCATTAGCATGCCTAGCTACAAGTAACGTAACAATGGCTGGTCAGACCGCGCTGTTATTTACTCACATTTAGCTCAAACAGTGTTTATAAATTTATTTCCTGATTGTAATTGTTTCAAGACCATACTATGATATTAACCAGGTAGAAAGCATTCAAATCGGGACAAGAAGTGTTACTTACGTACCAACAGACAGCCAACACTAATACACAAAACCAAATTATATTAGCGACTACTATACAGCATCTTAACATTTCCTGGAAGAGCTGACAACCGATCAAAACCATTGTAAAAACCTTCAAGAAGTTACATTCATAGACATAATAAAGAGTAGATGCCGCATCGACCGCTACTGCCTACTGGTGCTGACGAGCCGTGGGACCGCCATCTTGGACCGGTCCGCCACTCCACTCAATGTAATAGGTTTTGGCAGGTGAAAGGAGCTGTCAGCGCATTTAATTAATCATACGTCAGTGAATACCTTACTGATTTTCACGCTGGCTTTTTTGCTGCAAAGGTCATACATGTAGCTATGATACAGGACACATGGTTCGGCGTATTTTAATATTCATAGTTTTATATTCATCAAAACTGTGAACATAATCCCCAAAAAGGGAGAAAAACAGGAACATTTCCAGTTTGACTATCATTCTGATTGAAACACCAAATGTGTAAATAGTGGCAGTATCGCATCGCATCGCATCGCATCATCTTCCGCTTAATCCGGGGCCGGGTCGCGGGGGCAGCAGTCTAAGCAGGGATGCCCAGACTTCCCTCTCCCCAGACACTTCCTCCAGCTCTTCCGGGGGGACACCGAGGCGTTCCCAGGCCAGCCGGGAGACATAGTCCCTCCAGCGTGTCCTAGGTCTTCCCCGGGGTCTCTTCCCGGTGGGACGGGACCGGAACACCTTCCCAGGAAGGCGTCCCGGAGGCATCCGAAACAGATGCCCAAGCCACCTCAGCTGACCCCTCTCGATGTGGAGGAGCAGCGGCTCTACTCTGAGCTCCTCCCGGGTGACCGAGCTTCTCACCCTATCTCTAAGGGATCGCCCAGCCACCCTGCGGAGAAAGCTCATTTCGGCCGCCTGTATCCGGGATCTTGTCCTTTCGGTCATGACCCAAAGCTCATGACCATAGGTGAGAGTAGGAACGTAGATTGACCGGTAAATCGAGAGCTTCGCCTTACGGCTCAGCTCTTTCTTCACCACGACAGACCGATACATCGACCGCATTACTGCAGAAGCTGCACCGATCCGTCTGTCAATCTCCCGTTCCATCCTTCCCTCACTCGTGAACAAGACCCCTAGATACTTAAACTCCTCCACTTGAGGCAGGCACTCTCCACCAACCTGAAGTGGGCAAGCCACCCTTTTCCGACTGATGACCATGGCCTCGGATTTGGAGGTACTGATTTTCATCCCCACCGTTTCACACTCGGCTGCAAACCGTCCAAGTGCATGCTGAAGGTCCTGGCTTGAAGGGGCCAACACGACAACATCATCCGCAAAGAGCAGAGACGAAATCGTGTGGTCCCCAAACCTGACACCCTCCGGCCCCTGGCTGCGCCTAGAAATTCTGTCCATAAAAATTACGAACAGAAACGGTGACAAAGGGCAGCCCTGCCGGAGTCCAACATGCACAGGGAACAAGTCTGACTTACTGCCGGCAATGCGGACCAAGCTCCTGCTTCGGTCGTACAGGGACCTGACAGCCCTTAGCAAAGGACCCAGGACCCCATATTCCCGAAGCACCCTCCACAGGATGCCACGAGGGACACAGTCGAATGCCTTCTCCAAATCCACAAAACACATGTGGACTGGTTGGGCAAACTCCCATGAACCCTCCATCACCCCGTAGAGGGTATAGAGCTGGTCCAGTGTTCCGCGGCCTGGACGAAAACCACACTGTTCCTCCTGAATCCGAGGTTCTACTATCGGCCGTATTCTCCTCTCCAGAACCCTGGCATAGACTTTCCCGGGGAGGCTGAGAAGTGTGATCCCCCTATAGTTGGAACACACCCTCCGGTCCCCCTTCTTATAAAGAGGGACCACCACCCCGGTCTGCCATCCCAGAGGCACTGTCCCCGACTGCCACGCGATGTTGCACAGGCGTGTCAGCCAAGACAGCCCCACAACATCCAGAGACTTGAGGTACTCAGGGCGGATCTCATCCACCCCCGGTGCCTTGCCACCGAGGAGTTTCTTAACCACCTCGGTGACTTCAGCCCGGGTGATGGACGAGTCCACCTCTGAGCCCTCATCCTCTGCTTCCTCAATGGAAGACGTGACGGCGGGATTGAGGAGATCCTCGAAGTATTCCTTCCACCGCCCGACGACATCCTCAGTTGAGGTCAACAGCTGCCCACCTCTACTGTAAACAGCGTTGGTAGGGCACTGTTTCCCTCTCCTGAGGCGCCGGATGGTTTGCCAGAATCTCTTCGAGGCCAGCCGATAGTCCTTCTCCATGGCCTCACCGAACTCCTCCCAGGCCCGAGTTTTTGCCTCCACAACCACCCGGGCTGCAGCCCGCTTGGCCTGTCGGTACCCGTCAGCTGCGTCAGGAGTCCCACAAGCCAACCAGGCCTGATAGGACTCCTTCTTCAGCTTGACGGCATCCCTTACTTCCGGTGTCCACCACCGGGTTCGGGGATTGCCGCCTCGACAGGCACCGGAGACCTTACGGCCACAGCTCCGAGCGGCCGCTTCGACAATGGCGGTGGAGAACATGGTCCACTCGGACTCAATATCTCCAACCTCCCTCGGGATCCAGTCGAAGCTCTGCCGGAGGTGGGAGTTAAAGATCTCTCTGACAGGAGACTCGGCCAGACGTTCCCAGCAGACCCTTACAGTACGCTTGGGCCTGCCGAGTCTGTCCAGCTTTCTCCCCCGCCATCGGATCCAACTCACCACCAGGTGGTGATCAGTTGACAGCTCCGCCCCTCTCTTCACCCGAGTGTCCAAGACATACGGCCGCAGGTCAGATGAGACGACAACAAAGTCGATCATCGACCTGCGGCCTAGGGTGTCCTGGTGCCACGTGCACTGATGGACACCCTTATGCTTGAACATGGTGTTCGTTATGGACAAACTGTGACTAGCACAGAAGTCCAATAACTGAACACCACTCGGGTTCAGATCAGGGGGGCCGTTCCTCCCAATCACGCCCCTCCAGGTGTCACTGTCGTTGCCCACGTGGGCGTTGAAGTCCCCCAGTAGAACAATAGAGTCCCCAGTCGGAGCACTTTCCAGCACCCCTCCCAGAGACTCCAAGAAGGTCGGGTACTCTGCACTGCCGTTCGGCCCGTAGGCACAAACAACAGTGAGAGACCTATCCCCGACCCGTAGGCGCAGGGAAACGACCCTCTCGTTCACCGGGGTAAACTCCAACACATGGCGGCAGAGCTGGGGAGCTATAAGCAAACCCACACCAGCCCGCCGCCTCTCACCATGGGCAACTCCAGAGTGGTGAAGAGTCCATCCTCTCTCAAGGAGTGTGGTTCCAGAGCCCAAGCCGTGCGTAGAGGTGATCCCGACTACCTCTAATCGGAACCTCTCAACCTCACGCACTAGCTCAGGCTCCTTCCCCGCCAGCGAGGTGACATTCCACGTCCCTAGAGCTAGTTTCCGTGTCCAGAGATCGGGTTGTCTAGGCCCCTGCCTTCGACTGCCGCCCGATCCTCTTCGCACCGGCCCCTTATGGTCCCTCCTGTGGGTGGTGAGCCCACGGGAGGGCGGCCCCACGTCGCCCGTTCGGGCTGAGCCCGGCCGGGCCCCATGGGGGAAGGCCCGGCCACCAGGCGCTCGCATACGAGCCCCAACCCCGGGCCTGGCTCCAGGGTGGGGCCCCGGCTGCGCCATACCGGGCGACGTCACGGTACTCAATATTTTTTTCATCATTAAGGGGGGTTTGAATAGTGGCAGTAAAGTCAGAAAAATATACTTCTCTCTCTCTCATTTCACAGCCCCCATCCCAACATACACACATGGGTCCGAGTCTAAAATAGCAGGATGAAATGAAAAGTGACAGTTTTTATTTAAACTGCACAACTCCCTTGAAAAGTCTGCAAACTTAATTAATGTAGCAATTTTCAAAACACAGTTACAAGTGCTTTTCAGAACCCAGAGGGAAAGAGATCAGGGCTAAGACAATCACAAACACAAGGACATAATGTAAAGATAAACTTCATTATACACAAGCTCATAAACCCAGGGTAAGGCAAAGGAGACCAACATTTGGATTCCTGGAGACACACACCATGAGGCTAGAGTTCATGAAACACAAACAAACAGAGGTATTTACAGACCCACCAACACTTACAGCAGTATTCACATAAAATGTGACAGACCACTGTTTTCAGGCAGTTTTAAGCCATTGCTTAGTTTCAGTGTTAATCTAGTTAGAATGATGACAGATTGTCAACGGTGTGTCAGGGTGTGTGAATAAAGGAGCCAAACGCAGGGAGGTAGTTAATCTTCTTTCTTTCTTAAACGAAAAAATGGCACGCGTAACAACAAGAGCGCAAGAGCGCAAAAGCGTGCAATAGTCTTGCAATACAACACCAAACATAGAACAATACCACACAAAGACGCCCAGAAACAAGGGAACTAATATAGGCAACCTAATGAGGGAATGGACACCAGGTGTGTGCAATAACAAGACAGGACAGTGCCGTGGGAGGAGGAGCGGCGTGGCTAGAAGGCCGGCGATGACGCGCACCGAACACCACGTCGGGAGGGGTGGCGCGCGTCCTCCATGCGCGTCCTCGTTACAGTACCCCCCCCTTGACGCGCGGCTCCGGCAGCGCGCCCCCGCCGGCCCCGGGGCCGACCCGGAGGGCGCCGCGCAGGACGATCAGGGCGCCGACGATGGAAGTCGGCGAGGAGCTCCGGATCAAGAACATCCACCGCCGGCACCCAGCAACGCTCCTCCGGGCCGTACCCCTCCCACTCCACCAGGTACTGCAGGCCCCTCCCCCGGCGCCTCGAGTCGAGGATGGAACGGACAGAGTACGCCGGGCCCCCCTCGATGTCCAGAGGGGGCGGAGGGACCTCCCGCACCTCAGACTGCTGGAGGGGACCAGCCACCACCGGCCTGAGGAGAGACACATGGAGCGAGGCATTAATCCTGTAATCAGGGGGAAGTTGCAATTTATAGGTTACCTCGTTCACTCTCCCCAGGACTTTAAACGGCCCTACAAACCGCGGGCCCAGCTTCCGGCAGGGCAGGCGGAGAGGGAGGTTCCGGGTCGAGAGCCAGACCCGGTCGCCCACAGCGTAGACCGGGGTGTCATTGCGCCGGCGGTCAGCAGCGGACTTCTGGCGAACCCCGGAACCAGTCGTCCACCGCCGGAACCCCAGACTCGGGCTGGCTCTGCCAGGGTACCAAGACCGGCTGGTACCCCAGGACACACTGAAAGGGAGTCAAGGACGTGGAGGAGTGACGGAGTGAATTCTGAGCATACTCTGCCCAGGGCAGGAACTCCGCCCACTCCCCCGGCCGGTCCTGGCAATAGGACCGCAGGAACCTCCCCAGGTCTTGGTTCACACGCTCCACCTGCCCATTAGCTTCGGGGTGGAACCCGGAGGTGAGACTGACCGAGACCCCCAACCGGCCCATAAAGGCCTTCCAGACCCAAGACGTGAACCTAGGGCCCCGGTCAGAAACAATGTCCTCCGGCACCCCGTAGTGCCGGAAGACATGGGTGAATAGAGCCTCTGCGGTCTGCAGGGCCGTCGGGAGACCAGGGAGGGGAAGGAACCGGCAGGCCTTTGAAAACCGATCCACAACAACCAGGACCGTGGTATTGCCTAGTGAGGGGGGAAGATCGGTCAGAAAATCAATGGACAAGTGAGACCATGGTCGTTGTGGAACGGGCAAAGGGAGTAACTTACCCGCCGGAAGGTGTCTAGGTGCCTTACACTGAGCGCACACCGAACAGGAGGACACGTACGCCCTCACATCCTTGGCCAGTCCAGGCCACCAGTACTTATCGGTAAGGCAGCGCGCAGTACGGTCTATGCCCGGGTGACCCGTGGACGGGGACGTGTGGGCCCAGTAAATGAGACGGTCACGGACATCCAGCGGGACGTACTGACGACCCGCAGGACACCCAGGTGGCCCAGGATCGCTGTGCAACGCTCGCTGAATGTCCGCGTCCACGTCCCACACAACCGGCGCCACAATGCATGAGGCGGGCAGAATCGGTGTATCATCTACCCGCCTTTCACCCGCGTCGCCAAACCGAGACAGCGCGTCTGCCTTGGCGTTTTTTGTACCCGGAACGTATGAAAGCGTGAAATCGAACCGGGCAAAAAACAACGCCCACCTGGCCTGGCGAGGGTTCAGTCTCCTCGCCGCCCGGATGTACTCCAGGTTACGGTGGTCGGTCCAGACTACAAACGGGTGTCTCGCTCCCTCGAGCCAATGTCTCCAAACAGTCAAGGCGTTAAACACAGCCAACAGCTCCCTGTCACCGACGCCATAGTTGCGCTCTGCCTCACTGAGCTTTCGTGAGTAAAAAGCACAGGGGCGACGCTTAGGAGGGGTACCCGACAGTTGGGACAATACAGCACCTATCCCCACCTCCGAGGCATCCACCTCCACTATGAACGGCAGTGACGGATCGGGGTGAGCCAGAACCGGGGCAGAGGTGAACATTCTCTTAAGGGTGCGAAATGCGACGTTTGCCTCGGTCGTCCAGGTGATCCGGCTCGGCCCACCCTTCAACAAGGAAGTAATAGGAGCTGCCACCTTGCCGAAGCCCCGTATAAACCTACGGTAGAAATTGGCAATCCCAATAAATCGCTGCACCGCCTTAACCATGGTGGGAACGGGCCAATTACGCACGGCTGACATGCGATCGACCTCCATTTCCACTCCACCGGCGGAAATCCGAAACCCAAGGAAAGAGACGGCTCGCTGGAAGAACGCGCACTTCTCTGCTTTAGCGTACAGGCCATGCTCCAACAGTCGCTTCAGCACCCTGCGAACGAGAGACACATGCTCAGCACGCGTAGTGGAATACACGAGGATGTCGTCAATGTAAACCACTACTCCGCGCCCCAGCATGTCCCTAAATACGTCGTTCACAAAGGACTGAAACACTGCCGGGGCATTCATCAACCCATACGGCATCACCAGGTATTCGTAGTGACCCGTGGTGGTGCTGAAGGCGGTTTTCCACTCGTCTCCCTCTCGGATTCTCACCAAATTGTACGCACTCCGGAGGTCCAGTTTTGTGAAGAAGCGCGCCCCATGCATTGACTCAATATATTGGGAAATCAGGGGGATAGGATATGAGTACCGGATCGTCAGTTTATTTAACGCCCTGTAGTCAATGCACGGACGCAAACCCCCATCCTTCTTCCTCACAAAAAAGAAACTTGAGGAGGCGGGCGAGGTGGAACGGCGGATCTGCCCCTGCCGCAGGGATTCGGCCACATAGGTCTCCATCGCTGCGGTTTCTGCCTGCGACAGGGGATACACATGACAATAAGGCGGCACAGCATCTCCCTTTAGGTTTATAGCACAATCCCCGGACCGATGTGGTGGCAAACGACTAGCCATGGTCTTCGAAAAGACCAGCGCTAAATCGGCATATTCCGGGGGAATGCGCACTGCGGAGACACTGTCTGGACTTTCCACCGAGGTCGCACCAACGGAAACACCTAGACACCTCTCCTGACACCCCTGAGACCACCCTGTCAACACTCTCTGCGACCAGGAAATAGTTGGGTTGTGTCCCGACAACCATGGAAGACCCAGCACCACAGGGAAAGCAGGAGAGTGAATAACATGAAACTCAATCTGTTCGGTATGGGCGTGCTGTTCGGTCATCGTGATAGGGACTGTGACGTGCTCAACGAGACCAGTGCCTAGTGGTTTGCTGTCTAAGCCCGTAATGGACCTAGGTTGAGACAATGGAACCAGCGGAATGCGCAGTTTCTTTGCGTAACCGCTGTCCATAAAATTCCCAGCTGCGCCTGAGTCTACGAGCGCCTTACACTGAGAGTTAGCAGGAAAATCAGGGAAGGCCACCAAAAGTGTCATGTGCTTCGCAGAGAGCCCTGACTGTGTGTGTGGTCTACTCACCTGACTCAGTGTAGGGGTGTCAGGCTTCCTCCGCTCGACCCTTTCTCGCTGGAAACATTAGGAGGCAGAGTGTCCCTTCCTCCCACAAAAGGAACACTCCCTAGACCGCACCGTCTCCCTACGTGCGGCGCCTCCCACTTCCATGGGTTCAGGTCCGGCGACGGGATGTACCGGAGGGGGCTGATCATTCCCGGTGCGTCCGCGGGTGGCTAGCAGATTGTCCAGCCAGATCGCCATGTCGACGAGCTGGTCGAACGTCAACATGGCGTCCCGGCATGCCAGCTCCCTACGGACGTCAGACCGTAAGTGGCACCGGAAATGATCTATAAGTGCCCTGTCGTTCCAGCCCGACCCCGCCGCCAGGGTCCTGAACTCCAGGGTGAAGGCCTGCACGCTCCTTGTCCCCTGCCTCAGGTGCACGAGACGCTCGCCGACCTCCCTGCCGTCAGGCGGGTGATCGAACACGGCCCGGAAGAGGCCGACGAACGCCCCGTAATGGGCCAACTCCGGCCCGTTGGTGGACCAAACGGAGTTGGCCCAGTCCAACGCCTTGCCCCTCAGGCAGGAGACAAGGGCCGAGACCTTCTCCCTATCCCCCGGGTGAGGGCTGAGGGAGGCAAAGTAGAGCTCCAGCTGGAGCAGGAACCCAGAGCACTGGGCAGCGTCTCCGCCGAATCCCTGAGGAAGGCTCAGTTGAATGGTCCTCCTCTGCGACGGTGGAGACGATGGCAGGGGCACTCCACCCGGGTTGAGTGTCGGGGTTTGCTGCTCAGATGGCAGCCTCGCCTCCAACCACCGCATAGCCTGGACCATCTCTGTCACGGCCTCCCCCAGGGACGCGATCATGCTCCCATGCTGGTGGATGAGGTCGCTCCCCGCTGGCTCCATTCTGGAGGTGTGGTATTCTGTCAACGGTGTGTCAGGGTGTGTGAATAAAGGAGCCAAACGCAGGGAGGTAGTTAATCTTCTTTCTTTCTTAAACGAAAAAATGGCACGCGTAACAACAAGAGCGCAAGAGCGCAAAAGCGTGCAATAGTCTTGCAATACAACACCAAACATAGAACAATACCACACAAAGACGCCCAGAAACAAGGGAACTAATATAGGCAACCTAATGAGGGAATGGACACCAGGTGTGTGCAATAACAAGACAGGACAGTGCCGTGGGAGGAGGAGCGGCGTGGCTAGAAGGCCGGCGATGACGCGCACCGAACACCACGTCGGGAGGGGTGGCGCGCGTCCTCCATGCGCGTCCTCGTTACACAGATATGACAAAGATACTATGGGTGATGAGGAAGGTTAAAGTACAGATATAAGCTTAGAATTAGTTTTGGGATGCTGGAATTTAGGATTAAAGTCTTGAATTGTCGTGGAACCACACACATGCACACGCTCTAAAAGCCCTGAAAGAGGACAGTTCTTCCTCGTGCTCCCTTTCTGCAGTTCAAGAGAGGTGAGTTTGGTAATGTGGTGCATCCTTATTTTGAGAAACACAGACACAACCAATGACAACAAGTCAGAATGATGGTTGTCGATGCCAAACTGAGTCTCTTCAATGTGTTCCTCAAGCAGAAAAACATCCTCCGTTCCAATCTCCTCCCGGACGATGTGTGTGACTGTCGACACCTTAGGAGCTGGCATTGGTGAAGCTTGGCGGATCACCCTCTCTGCAGCACTCAGCACCTTATTAAAATAATAATTAAAAAAAATACATTATATTTATATAGTGCTTTACACAGGTGAGACACCACACCGAACCATCAGGTGGCGGAAGATGGCCTGGAAGTGCCAATGGATTGTTATTCCAGCCTCCTAATATGGAAAACAGGCACACAATACATACATTACTCACAAGACAAAGATATTCATTAGGTATATTTTCAAAATTGTAATTAAAAGAACACCAACCCTACCTGACGCTCTGATTGAATTAAATAGGAGCTCCAAGTGATCTTGGCTGAACCTGTATGTGAGCACATACCGCTGAACTAAATAATAAACTTGTTTGAAAACCATTCTACTATCAGATGTTCTGTTGTCTTTATTTTAAGTGGGGTGGGTATGAGACATGAGAGGTAACTTACTTGTGTTAGGGTGAATTACACGTGAATAATACAAAGTGTTGGGCAAGTTACTTGGAAATTGCAGTGAGCTAAGCTATTAATTACTCTGTCATGAATAAAGCTTCACTACACAAAAGCTACCACCCAGTCAAATGTAGCAAGCTAAGTAACACAAACACAGCAGTAGGCTAGTTCATTACATAGGAAGCTACTTTAAGTTGTGCTAATTTCACATGACAAGAAAAGTAGCTTGTGTGGCCAAGCTACTTGGTAAATAAAGGAGTTACACTACTGAAAAGTGACTTGATTCTGGAAATAGTGAAGCTACCACCAAAATACTAAGTTACTAGCTAAGCTAATACTGCCCAACAATGATAATACCGTCTTTTATCTATATAAATATATAATTAGCTGGCCAATGTTATACCAGTAATATTTGCTTCATTTCTACAATAGCATTCTTGAGTCAGTTGTAATCTAAGTCAGTGTTATAGAATATGACTTATCAAGTCTCAGTTTGCTGGGTGAACACCGGCTGGTGCAGTAAACATAGCCTAGCTAGCTGAATACGACTTCAGTACAGTAATATCAAAGATCGTTGCTCCTTCTCAACTCTCTGGTAATATTCTAGTCACAAAATACAACCAATAGTACGGTAATGTTAAATCTTACTTGTGAAAAGTAATCCCCCGAGCCCTGCTTTCGATGGTCCGCCGATATGAGCAGGAGTATGCTGCACAGTGCTCTGGCATCGTTGCTTCTCCTGCTACGCAAATAGGAGTATGACCGGTCAAAGATGGCGGCCGTATTTCTCGCGCCCCAGCAGCCAATGCGGCGTCTACTCTTTATTATGTCTATGGTTACATTACCCGTTGTATGCTTTTTATATAGTTTATTCATTTTCACTGCACTGAATTACTGGTCACGCTTTGTTAGCTAGCGGTTAGCTGACGTTTGCTAGCAGTTAGCTGACGTTTTCTAGCTAGCTACAGTTATACGTCAACCAACTTTTCCAGCTCTTAGAATTCGAGTCAATGCAATGTATGTAGTGTTCCTTACCTGGCAAGGTGACTATTCAAATGCTGGAGTGAGTTCAAATGCTGTAGTGAGTACTGAAGTCACGCGCAAAAAAGCTCACGCTGGGGGCTCGGTAAGGAATTGAAACTCACGCATGAAAAGGTTAAACTGGACAATAATGTTTTTGTTCTCTTGCTCAGTTGTGCACCGGGGCCTCCCACTCCTCTTTATATTCTGGTTAGAGCCAGTTTGCGCTGGTTTGTGAAGGGAGTAGTAAACAAAGTTGCACGAGATCTTTAGTTTCCTGACAATATCTCGCATGGAATAACAAGAATAGATTGACGAATTTCAGAAGAAAGTTCTTGGTTTGTGGCCATTTTGAGCCTGTAATCAAACTCACAATTGCTGATGCTTCAGATACTCAGCTAGTCACAAAATCTACCTGATAAAAGCCTGTTACTGTATTCTCATGGATGTCGTCATTAATAAGAAACCAGAAAAGGGTTTGTCATTTGGGCTGTCATTTCACTTTTCTTTGTTTTACACATTTTCTTACTCAAAATTCTAGTGCCAAAGCGGTCATGACTTTTTACGTTAGAAGAGATGTTTCTGTGTTGTTAGAAATGTTCTTGCTCTTTGAAAGCGATAATGATGTTGAGGAGAATAAGAAATAAACCGTGGCTATACGTTTTGTGTTGTCCATATATCATGTTGTGAAATGTTGGTCATATATTTTAGATGACAACAGCAACCCTGTCGTAATAACTTGATAGACAAGCACATCAGCTGTGGAGCTCAAATCATTGCTTGCTCAATCTTGTAATGGAAAGTGTTGCAGTAGCTGTGTAGCCAGCTGACTAGTTGGTTGTTTTCTCGCGTTTCTTCCGATATCATTTAAATATGCAAAGTGCCATTGCTAACTAGACAACTAATTGTCGGTTAGTTTCATCTGTCAGACTAAAATAAAGTTGTCTCCCCGCAAATGTGTTGCTTGTGCAGCAACAAGCTGTCACTTTCGCTAGCTAGCCAAAACACAGTAAAATGTTGTTTTTCACTGACGACGAGATTTCATGCTCTTTAAAACAAAGTTAACTTGTAATTGTATGTGGTTTTGGTTTTTGTGCTATGACTGTTTGTTTGAAATGTGTGAGAAAATATGATTTATTTTGAGAATTTTCAGTAATCAACAGCAGCATTCTAGTATTCTATTGGGGTCTAAAGGATTGAATTTAGAAGTTCTATGTCATTTCAAATTGAATAGTTCTTTTTTAATTAGGGTTTGCTCATGGGGATTAGCTAAGTTATATAGCCTAATATTAGGTTTTCTTTATCACTTCAGTAAGTATCATGATTCAGTTATGATATTGTGATGAATTGTGATGTATTGAATTGTAACATGTGTAACATATATATCATATCGCAAAATACTTGCCAATACCCACCCTTACTCCTTAGTAAATAATACGTTTTAAACTTTTACAAACTAACTACAATCTTAAGTCTGTGACACACGACAGAGAATATTTCTAAAGCTGAACCTTTTCCTCCTTTTAGATTTCTCATACACTGCCCTGAAAATTTAGCCCATGTCTCTGCTTCTGAAAAGCTTTGATCATTGCCCCATCTAGTGTTTGAAGGCCAAACTTTGGAAGAAAATTTGCTTTCTTGTGGTTTGGTGTTAAAATGTTACCTAAAGGAAATTGTGTACAATGCAAGTTGTACACAATTATGTTTTGTTTTTTTAGTACAACTATTCAAATCAACGTAGTATACCTCTGGACAATCTTTGTTGCATCTTCAGCAGCCTATAAATAGCCAGTCCACTTAAATTATGTTTTGTTTTTCATACTTGTCCTACATACTGCACTGAATACAATTTCCTGTCCATTGTGTTACAGTAAAGGGAGGTCCACTCTGTTCATTTCTACTTTCCAAATCCACCATGTACACACCCAGACTACAGTCGGTAGTAGTGCTCAGTAATTAGTGTTTTCTTTTTTTTATTCAACCCTACAGTATATATATGTTGAAATGTGTGTTTGAATACCAATTTTACACTTTATATACTTCAAATAACACTGAAATATAACAAAGCACTTAGTTAGTTTATTGAGCTGTACATTGAGAAACCACACCATTCTGAGAAACTCAGTGGGTAAATATTCTACTGTAGTGATTCTCTAGCATCTTGTCAACATGTATCCCAAACAATAAACAGATATTTGATCTGGTGATATATTACTCAGTTAGAGGGGAGAGAAGTTGATACAGATTTGGTGATTTGACTTGCTGAGGGCCTTTTTGAGCTAGATACATATCAAAACATTCAGATGGATGACAAATTAATGGAAAAACTTGAGTAAATGAGCATGAACATAATGAATACAGATTCTTCCATACAGGTGTACTGTATGATACAATCCAGTAATGAACATCCTTCTCTTTGGCATTTATATATCATGTTCTGTGGCATGTATAACAATGCTGAGTCTTTCAATAGGAATAGTGACTAAAGTTACATGTGCATTTTGATCTGTGAGACAGACAAAAGTCAAAAGGGTCAGAAATGATGGTTGGAAGCGCACATTCAATGATGTGCATTCATTACTGCAATATGTAAGGAAGAACATAAGAGCAATGCTTTCCCAGTTAATTGAGTACATCAATGCTGGATGTGATCAGACTGTGCCAGCGAGATATGGAAAAAAGGTGATATAGTCAGACGAGACATCCTTCACCATATTCTTGACTATGTCCCATTTCCCCTTAGAGCGAAGGGTCACTGCAAATCATTACTAAGATATTCTGAGTAGTCGCTTTGATCCTATGGTGAAACATTACTATCTTGATGGGAGTGGTCTCTCCTAGGATGACAATGCCTCCATCCACAGGCCCCATGGGGTCACTGAATGGTTTGATGAGTGAAAATGATGTGTATCAAATGCTATGGCCTGTCAGTCACAGGATCCCAACCCAATTGAACACCCATGGGAGATTTTAGACTGACATGTTGACAGTGCCCTCCATCACCAGGGCCGGCCATGACATAGGCGGAGTAGGCAATTTATTGGGGCGCTGTCCATCCAGGTGCGCCCAAATTAGTGAATATTATTAAATATTTTAATACATTTTTACTATTCATTTTAAATATAAAAAAAAAACGAAAGCCCCCAAAACAACAGCTTATTAGGCCATATTTTCTGTATTGCCTGCAGCTTCACCCTGGCCCAGTGCATCAATTCCCCCCTCAGTTAGACTTGATTGTGGGGGATGGGAGAGTTCAGACGAGAAACCTTATAAATTAGCATCAGTAGCCTACTTCAAACGCTGGAGCCCAAAAAAATAAATAAATGGAAAAACAGCATAGGGACAGAGGTAAATGTAATGTGATGAATAAATAGTTAATGTAATTGCATTGTAGTTACCTTTGGAGCAGTGTTACTACTAGCTAGATTATTTTGGACGATACTATTAGCGTAATGTTCGCTAATTTAAATAGTTACTTAGAGTTTGTTACTTTTACCTTTAATTAATTTGGGAATGTTGGAAAAACTAGTCAGGTGTTTGGGGAATAACCTAACCCATAATATAATTTGGAGAAATACTCTTTATCTTTCAAGTGTGCTGCACTAACCAGTCACTGTCTGCCTCAAGAAATCAGGCATTGGTATACATTTTATTGACATCTTAGCTAGTTAGCCAATGTTTACCCTGCTTTTGAAAGTCAATAAAAATGCTTTTCCTTTCCCATCTGCTTTTGTAATTAGTAGTTGTAAGCCTTTGCATTTTCATTATTCATTAGTCTTATGCAAACGGTATGCTTGAAGTGCTCACATGGGCCACCTGCAGACAGCTTCTCTACCTCAGCACAGCCCAGTGATGCAGCATCAAGTGCTCCTGTCCCCTCTACCTGAGAGCAGCCTAGTGATGCAGCATCAAGCATCTACAAAAAGGCTGCACCAATAGACCCTACTGACTGGCCATTTGTTTTATCTGATAAGGTAAGATCAGGGTTTGTTCTCAGAGGACCCTATCAAATAAAAAACAGTTTAAAGTTTTTGAAACAAAAAGACGGGAGAAGGTGTAAGCATGACTATTTTGATAGTTTTAGTCAATGGAGAGAAAAGTCTAAAGAAGCTGCAAGAAAGACAAGGTAAGGCTTGAGTAAGGTTTCTGTAATATAGTTTTTTGTTCAATACTCAATACTTATTTATATTGTATTTATAATTTGTTTTATGTCACTTGTTTCTTTAATACTGTTTTTCTTGTGTTTTTTTTGTATCTTTCTAAAATAAAGAAAATCTCTAAGACATGAAGTTATCCAGTTTGTAAGTGTATGAACACAATGATCGGTGGTGGAATTGGCTGCGATGCAAGGAGCACCAGCATAAATCTTGCCTTGGTCACCAAATAGGTGCCCAGCACCATCAACAAAACACCAAAGTATTTTGGAAGAATGGTGTTCCATCCCATCAGTAAAGTTCCAGAGTCTGGTAGAAGCTAAGCCAAGGTGCATTGAAGCTGTTCTGGCAGCTTATGAGACACGTTTGACTACACAATGTTTGACTGAGACACTTTGTTGGTTTTTCCTTTAATATGTCACCTATCTATATAGAGTACAAGTTAAACGTTTGGACACACCTACCCATTTGCTTGAGTTTGACTATTTTCCACATTGTAGAATTCGATAAATGTGTGTGTGTTTAGTAACAGTATCTCACAAAAGTGAATACATTTTTGTAAATATTTGATTATAACTTTTCATGTGACAACACTGAAGAAATGACACTTTGCTACAATGTAAAGTATTGTAGTGTACAGCTTTTATAACATTGTAAATTTGCTGTCCCCTCAAAATAATCAATCAATCAAATTTATTTATAAAGCCCTCTTTACAACAGCAGTTGTCACAAAGTGCTTTACAGAGACACCCGGCCTTAAACCCCAAGGAGCAAACAACAGTAGTGTTGAATTTCAGTGGCTAGAAAAAACTCCCTAAGAAGGCCGAATTTTAGGAAGAAACCTAGAGAGGACCCAGGCTCAGAGGGGTGACCAGTCCTCTTCTGGCTGTGCCAGGTGAGATATTAAAAGTCCAATTGGAATAATTAATACATTTCTCTGGTCTAAATCCAGAGGCTATTTGATTTTAGACTAGGTCAGAAGTATGACCAGGTGGACAAGGACAGGGACAGCAACGGGCCCCCCAAACCAGGTAATCCGCAGGTGTGGACCAGGACCTCATCTCCTCCTAAAATTTAAAACTGGAGGAAACTGAGAAAAGTTAGTAGTGCATTCCTCATATCCCCCAGCACAATAATATAGCAGCGTAACACCTTGGAACTGAGACGGGGGGGTCTGGCGACACTGTGGCTATACCCGGGGGAGGCCCCGGACAGGGCCCAACAGGCAGGAAATCAATCCACCCACATTGCCAGGCATCAACCAAAGGGACACCCACCAACCGCAAACACCCTGAATGAGGGCCGAGTATTGCCAGCAGCGTACAGCCCAGTTGCACAAGTGCGCAACAGAAAGTCAACAACAAGCCAGTGACTCTTCCCCCGAAAGGCATTGGAGGGAGGGCATCCCAGTGGCGACGAGAGCCCACCTGGCAAGACAGCAAGGGTGGACAGTATCAAGCCTACTGGTCACCTTCACGCCCCCGGGCCAGGCTAAACCTAATTATAAACCGTGCTGTAGAGATTAGTTTTTAGTAGACACTTGAAAGTTTGCACTGAGTTTGCATTTCTAACCTTAATTGGCAGATCATTCCACAGTAGTGGAGCTCTATGAGAAAAGGCCCTGCCGCCAGCTGTTTGTTTAGAAATTCTAGATACAATTAAAAGGCCTGCATCTTGCGATCATAGGTTATGTGTAGGTATGTATGGCTGGATTATTTCAGCAAGGTAAGTAGGAGCAGGTCCATGTATTGATTTATAGGTTAAGAGTAAAACCTTAAAATCAGCCCTAACCCTAACAGGCAGCCAGTGTAAGGACGCTAGGACAGGAGTAATGTGTTCACATTTTTTTGTTCTAGTTAGGATTCTAGCAGCCGTGTGCAGCACTAACTGAAGTTTATTTATTAATTTGTCTGGATAACCAGAGAGAAGAGCATTGCAGTAATCTAGTCTAGAAGTAATGAAAGCATGGATAAATTTTTCTGCATACATTTTTGATAGAAAGTTTCTAATTTTTGCAATGTTTCAAAGATGAAAATAAGCAACTCTTGAGACATATTTTATATGTTCATCAAAGGAGAGGTCAGTGTCAAGGGTAACGCCAAAGTTTCTTACAGTTTTTTGGGATACGACCATGCAGCCGTCGAGGTTCACAGTGAGATCTGCTAACAATGCTCTTTGTTTTTTGGGTCCTAAAACGATAACACAACACACAGCCATTAATGTCTAAACTGCTGGTAACAAAAGTGAGTACACCCCTGTGAAAATGTCCAAATTGGGCCCAAATATTTTGTGTGGCCACTATTATTTTCCAGCACTGCCTTAACCCTCTTGGGCATGGAGTTCACCAGAGCTTCACAGGTTGCCGCTGGAGTCCTCTTCCACTCCTCCATGACAACATCACAGAGCTGGTGGATGTTAGAGACCTTGCGCTCCTCCACATTCCTTTTGAGGATCTCCCACAAATGCTTAATAGGGTTTAGGTCTGGAGACATGCTTGGCCAGTCAATCACCTTTACCCTCAGCTTCTTTAGCAAGGCAGTGGTCATCTTGGAGTTGTGTTTGGGGTCGTTATCTTGTTGGAATACTGCCCTGCGGCCCAGTCATGCTCTGCTTCAGTACGTCACAGTACGTTGGCATTCATGGTTCCCTCAATGAACTGTAACCCATTGCACTCATGCAGCCCCAGACCATGACACTCCCACCACCATGCTTGACTGTAGGCAAGACACACTTGACACACACCTGACACCATCTGAACCAAATACGTTTATCTTGGTCTCATCAGACCACAGGACAAGGTTCCAATTATCCATGTCCTTAGTCTGCTTGTCTTCAGCAAACTGTTTGCAGGCTTTCTTGTGCATCATCTTTAGAAGAGGCTTCCTTCTGGGACGACAGCCATGCAGACCAATTTGATGCAGTGTGCAACGTATGGTCTGAGCACTGACAGGCTGACCCCTCACCCCTTCAACCTCTGCAGCAATGCTGGCAGCACTCATATGTCTATTTCCCAAAGACAACATCTGGATATAACGCTGAGCATGTGCGCTCAACTTCTTTGGTCGACCATGGTGAGGCCTGTTCTGAGTGGAACCTGTCCTGTTAAACCGCTGTATGGTCTTGGCCACCATGCTGTAGCTCAGTTTCAGAGTCTTGGCAATCTTCTTATAGCCTATGCCATCTTTATGTAAAGCAACAATTCTTTTTTTAGTTCTTTGCCATGAGGTGCCATGTTGAACTTCCAGTGACCAGTATGAGGGAGTGTGAGAGCGATAACACCAGATTTAACACACCTGCTCCCCATTCACATCCAAGACCTTGTTACACTAACGAGTCACATGACACGGAGGAGGGAAAATGGCTAATTGGGCCCAATTTGGACATTTTCACTTAGGGGTGTACTCACTTCATTTGCCAGCGATTTAGACATTAATGGCTGTGTGTTGAGATATTTTGGTTATATATAGTGCAGCTATAAATCAATAATGTAAATCATTGATTATGATTATAAATCACCTAATGCATGTATATACAGATACATAACACATTGTTGTGGAACTCAAAATGTTAACGGTCCCATTTTAGTCTTTGCATATCAGATAATTAGTAACATTAACTGTAAAATATGTAACCAAAGTATATCAATATGCAATTACTCAACTCTCATACTGACATTGTGTTCAATTAGCCTATATAATTCAACAGCGTAATAGAATTTCTGCAATTCAGTTATGGCTTTTGGTTTTGGGTGTGCCCATGGGAGGACATGTCACGTAATAGATAGAAACTATAACTACATACTGCATGATTATTTATGTAGTGATGCGGCACCTGGATTAAGATTAATAAGTAAAATTTTGTGTAGGGCAACGTATCGATGAATTTGTGTGCATGCAGTCCTTCGGTAGGACACTTAGGTGCATGATAATCAACTGGTTCCAAATACAATCTCTCCTGGTAAGGCCACCTTATACAATGGTTATACATATTGTGACAACAGCATGTCAAATATGAAAACAACAAGCTGCCTATAAGACGATTGTCCTTTCTTTAAGTGGCGTAAGAATGAGTAGCAATGCTTAGCCAGGCTATACTAGGTGGATTTGGAAAGGGCTCCGGAGTTAACTGCTATGCATTGTTAGACAGGGCATTGTGTACGGTCTATAAAGCAATACAGTACATTACCACACACCCAGCCGTCAGCTGCTGCTGTTCACTGCTGATCAAATGTGCCACGGAATAAGGAAGATGTTACTCTACAGATTGATTTATAATAACAGTCCCTTTTATGAGTAGTAGGTATACAAGGCTACACAAAGTAAAACAAGCTGTTTGTTGGGCTTTATTGAGTTAGCTACAGTGGCTTGTTTTGTCAGTAACGCCGGGATTACAGAAACAGCTAGCTAGCTGATTTACGTGGCGTGTCAAATAAACGGTTTACAGAAAGTAATTAAATCTTGTCAACATTCCTGTGTTTATCAAAAAGCGTTATATGAACGATATTGGCGTGATTGCCATCTTTTAGTGACCACATACCTAAAGCTGGCAGACACAACAAAATCAGAACAAATTGAACCCAAACTTGATCCCCTTAATACATATCAACTTTGAATAAGAATTAAAGACCGCGCTTAATGTTCGCACAATGTCTGCGCATGACAGAGCCTGCTAACAACGGCCAGTTGTGGCTGGGACGGTTTCCACGGTTAGTTACTGTATGGAGAGTCGTACCGAACACAGACAGTGACACAGGATGTAGAGCTGAAAGAAAGGCGGAGTATAATGTGTACTAGCCTGTCCTTTATTTGGAAAGCACAAACAAAGGAAAGGTACGTGTAATTGTTCATGTGACATTTTTCTGTAGTCCTTGTGTACATGTAAAATTATTAAAGTTATCGGGGCCATTTCCAAGGCCCTGAGACAGGGCTGTTTAATAATCCCACTTCCCAAAGTTGGCTGCTCGACATGGGGGAAATGGAGTACCCAATGCTACACATGTGGGGGAAAACATTAAGGAAGTACGCTTTATATTTTAAGTATTCCGATTTACTGCAACTTTCTTAAAGCATTTAGTAATATTTTTCAAACGCTGTTTTTTACTGTAAATAAATAAACATATGTTTGGTAAAGTGGAATGTACGTGAACATTAGAAAGCCTTTTCAGTTCTGTTAGTAGCAACATTTCTTGGAATTCGTATATAATTTTAGTTCCCATGAACTACATGGTCTATGTCTCGGTGGAATGGTTTGCTCTGCGAGCAACTGATAACCTACATTTTTTAGGCAGTATTTGAGTTGCTCGTGATTGTTGGTTGATCAGTAGGCCTGTATCGGTATCCAAAATCTGATTTGTTTATTATTTAACGCATTCTACCCACTTTTACATGTACGCGTAAACATAAATAACAGAACTATTGTTTCAGATGAAAATGTGATATAATGTGATTTATTTCTGCACTACAGAACATGTTCGACTTTGTCTATTGAACGCAGACTGCATGCATTCCAGACAGTGCTTTTTGTGAATGATTACCTGTGTGCGATGAAGTGAACTTCACAAGACACGCAAATCTTCAAGCCTGTATCAACAAGCTGAGGCTTATATTCACTTAGTCTGCAATACCTCCATATTATCTATTCTTCTGTCGTCTTGTGTCTTACATTACCGTCTAACTTCAACTCGTTTCGACCGCTAGTCTTTAGTTGCAAAATGTTCCATAGGTTTACAGATAAGTTAACTACCTCCAAACTCGTTAGTGCTAGGTAAAAGTACGTTTATCATAAAAAAAAAAAGCATGCCTGTAATCTCTATGGACCCTGCTTACTGTTCGCGGGTTTAATTTGTTTCTCAGTATCAACAATCGTTGTCCCCCAGGTACTGTAGCTATTGCGACTAAGAAAACACTCCCCCAGCAAGGAACAAATTCAAGTAAAACTCATAGAGATGCCTTTATTAATGAGAAACATGTTTTTACAGAGCCCTAATGAGTTTCGATGTAATTAACTTTTCTGTAAACATATATAACATTGCTCAAATTAAGATTTGCTAATGTCGAAGCTATGCTTCAAACCTCGTACAAGAGATTGGACAGATCTATCAATCCGTAATGTCTTTTTCACTAGAATGAATGCCCTCAGATCTGATTAATATGAAGATTTATGTGTAATATATATTGATGGTTATTGTGTTGGAATGACACCCCTTTCTTTTTAAAGCTTGGAACTTCAGGAGTGGACACAGACCCGTGCTTAACCTTTGGTGGCTGATGGGAATTTGTCACCTGTCATTACTCCTTCCATCTCCTTGGAGATGACCCCAGAAGGCTTAGAGGAATGTGACTGAAGAGTGGTCCAACCTCTTGAACATAACACCATCCCTTCACAAATCAAAATAGAGGTGTTTTTACACAGATATTATAGCTTAGCACCCAGTTTCTACAATGATGCCAGGGCTGGTCTGGGTGTGCCTGGCACTGATCGGGGCAAGGAGCTGCTACTCCCACAGTCTGTTCACCTGTGAACCGATCAAGGAGCCTCGATGCCTGGGGATGCAGTACAATTTGACATTCTTCCCGAATATGATGGAGCACTATGACCAGGATATTGCTGCCAACAGAATGGAGGTAGGTGTTCCTCATTGTGATACAACCCTAATATTTTCCAGTTTTAAAGGAAAAAAATACCTGGATGTGAACAGTTTTTCATGTTTGTCATAAAGCTGGTGCATAAAGCAAATAATTATCTCTGAAGTGGCTTAGATATTATGAAACCTTTAAAGGTCTCTTAAAGCTGGGTCCTGCATATACATGTTAACACAAAGTACATAGCTTTAAACACTGTTATTATTCCATCAGTGTTTTCAGTGGGTATTGGGCAAGGTCTGTGCTGTTCCTTAGGTTTAGTAAACAAACACATTGCACCTGTTTTGTTTTCAAAGCATACATATATTTATAAAATACATATAACAACCCCAAAAGTAAAAATCATGTATTACTCTCAAGCTTTACATACAAGTCATCAGGATACCCTAACCCAGGGATCTACAGACCATGCACAAGGCCCTTCAACACATCAAACATGTCGTTTCTTTTAAGTTTTATACTTTTGTCGGTGCACAGAAAACAAAAATCCAAATCAGTTGAAATGATCACAGATAGGAAACACAAATAAAAATCAGTTTCTAAGATAGAAATCAGTTAATATAAAATGATCACATACAAAAGAAGACGTTCAAACACAAGACAAATCACATTGCTTTTATTCCCTCAATGGCCTTTTAGTAGGTATTTGGCCTGGCAAGGTCTGTGCTGTCCCTTAGGTGTACTAAACAAACGTAGTGCACTTGTTTTCGGAGCATACAGTATATATATTTATCAAATACATATAACACCCACAGAAGTACATATCATGTATTATTCTCAAGCTTCTCAAGTCATGTACAATCAGAGCATGCATGACGTACCACTGTGGAGTATTTACGTACATCCGATACCCTAACCCAGGGACATATGGAACATGCTCAAGGCCCTTCAATACATCAAAACATGTAGCTTCTTTTAAGTTCTATACTTCTGTCTGTGCACAGAAAACACACAAACAAAAAATCTGTCAAAATGATCACAGACAGGCAACACAAACATTTTAATACATTTTATTTAAGAGAAAAATAATATGGTAATAGTAAGTAGCATCCAGCGGTTTAACTGTGGATGCTGTAGCATGCATGCACATAATATCCCCATAGTCTATAACCAACTTAAAAGTATAAAACAACTGTGGTCCTTATTGGATAGCTGAGTATTGTATCTTGGGTCTTAGCAATCTGTCTTCTTCCTTCTCTGCGTATCTGCAGTGTTTAGTTACATGTACTGAGTTTGGAGAAAAGTTGGTTACAGTGTCTGTCAGGTTGAGCTGAAGTGCTCCTCTTATTTCAGGACAACCTCAGGCAGCCACAGGGGAACTCTGGGAACTTTGTTGTGTGGGGCGGCCTTTGATTTAAGAGAGGAAGGAGAGGGAGACACACCCAGTCTCATACAAAGACTAGCATTCCTTCCACACTGTTCTCAACATCTTTCTCTTTTTCTTCCCCTCTTCTCTCACACTTTAATTCTGATACGTACCTGCTGCTGACAGATATTCTGACCAGATGGCCTGTGAAATGTAGGTTTTATCATGAAGTTTACTGCCCTATTGCTATGCAATTTTTTTCTTCTGATGGACATTATTCCTGCTACACCACGACATGACATTGTGCCAAGATTCCATTAGTGTTTGGAAGCTTCAGTTACATTTTCAGTACCTAAAAGGAAACTGACCTGAATAGCAGTGAAAGCAGAAAGAGCATACTCTGTTTGTTTGCAATTCAGCCAATGTATTTTTAATTTAAGTATAATCTTTATAATGCAGCCTCTTTAGTTGCATTGACTAAAAGCCAATTTCAAATAGTTTGTTTTTAGTTATGGCTACTTTGGGCTATCACTATGTAGTAGGGATGCATCAAGAAAATTATTGGCTAATACTGATATCCGATTTTCATATACAGTTGTGCTCAAAATTTGCATACCCTTGGAGAATTGGTAATATATGTACTATTTGTAAAGAAAACTTGAGTGAGCAGGCAAAACACGTATTTTTTTTCATTACACATTCAGCTGTAGGTCATAACAGAATGGCATAATCATAAACATGGCAACAAAGAAAAAGATTAACTGACCCCTGTTCAAATGTCTGCATACCCTTAGTTCTTAATACTGTGTATTGCCCACTTTACCATCCATTACAGCGTGCAGTCTTTTGTAATAGTTGTCTATGAGGTCCAAATTCTTGCAGGTGGTATAGCTGCCCTTTCGTCTTGGCAAAATGCCTCCAGGTCATGCGAAGTCTTTGGTCGTCTTGCATGAACCGCATGTTTGAGATCTCCCCATTAAGGTCAGGAGATTGTGATGGCCACTCCAGAACCTTCATCTTTTTCTGCTGTAACCACTGGAGGGTCAACTTAGCCATGTGCTTAGGGTCATTGTCATGCTAGAAAGTCCAAGAGCATCCGATGCGCAGCTTTTGTGCAGAAGAATGCAAATTGTCTGCCAGTATTTTCTGATAACATGCTGCATTCATCTTGCCATCACATTTCACAAGATTCCCTGTGCCTTTAGAGCTCACCCCCCCCCAAAACATCAGTGAGCCATCACCATGCTTCACAGTGGAGATGGTAGTCTGTTCATTATAGGCCTTGTTTACCCCTCTCCAAACATGGCGCTTATGGTTGTGACCATAAAGCGCTATTTTGGTCTCGTCTCTTCAAATTACAGTGTGCCAGAAGCTGTGAGGCGTGTCAAGGTGTGGTTGGGAATATTGAAACCAGGCTTTTTTGGTGGCATTGGCGCAGTAAAGGCTTCTTTCTGCTAACTCAACCATGTAGCAAATTTTTGTTCAAGTGTTGTTGTATTGTGCTCCTTGAAACAACCACACTTCCAGAGCAGCCTGTATTTCTCCTGAGGTTACCTGTGGGTTTTTCTTTGTATCCCGAACAATTCAGTTTTGGCAGAAATCTTTCTTGGTCTACCTGACCTTGGGTTGGTATCAAGAGATCCCTGAATTTTCCACTCCTAAATTAGTGATTGAACAGTACTGACTGGCATTTGCAAGGCTTTGGATATCTTTTTATATCCTTTTCCATCTTTATAAAGTTCCATTACCTTGTTACGCAGGTGTTTTGACAGTTCTTTTCTGCTCCCCATGGCTCAGTAGCTAGCTTGCTCAATGCATCCACATGAGAGCTAATAAACTCATTGACTATTTATACACAGACACTAATTGCAATTTAAAAAGCCACAGGTGTGGGAAATTCTCCTTTAATTGCCATTCTCACCTGTGTGTGTCACTTTGTGTGTCTGTAACAAGGCCAAACATTCAAGGGTATGTCAACTTTTGATTAAATAACTATGTGATAATAAATGTCTTCATATGACCACTATCCTTAAATAAAATAGTTTTTATTCACTCGTATTTTCAAAGTCAATGCCAGAATTTCACAATTTCTGCCATGGTATGCAAACTTATGAACACAACTGTACCACACTCTGCCAATGTTGATACTAATGTTTTCTAGGGCTGGGTATCGGTACTGATCTCCCAATTTACATTTTGATTCACAAGGTCTCAATTCAATTCTGCTAAAAAAAATATATTTTATTTGGATATAGTGATAATTTTCAATAGCAATGTTACTTATAAGAGATTCTCTCACTCTCTATTTTATATAATAGGGTAAAGCAGGCCAATATGTGTTTGTATCCCTGAGCTGGCACACCTGAATCAACTTAACTTATTAACAAGCCCTTACCTGTTGAATCTGGTGAGCTAGCTCTAGGATACATCTAATAGATGGAATGGCTGGTGGGGGGGCCCTAGGAGAGGTTTGGGAACCACTGCGATATGCTATGCGCAACCGTCAACGACGCCTTGCCGCTATCCATATAAATTGAATTGTGTCTGTCTGAGGCTGCGGGCGCACTGGAACAGTGGACATGCATGTCCACAGGCACCTACACACGGGCCGCAGTGGTGGTGAAGGTCTAAGATTTTCAATTGGAGTAGTGCAATGGGCAGCAAATCGCAAGTTTTTTGTATAAAAATAAATTTGCTTGGCATTCCTTTTTATTTAATTTACAAAAACATACAAAATCTATAAAGTCATTTGTAGATGACATACCAAACCTAGCTTCTCCAGAGCATTGTTGTTACTATGGTAACCTGCACAAAGTCAGACGTGATGGCTATCATCTGTACACCCCTGCATAGAAGTACACATGGTAGGCAGATTTTTCTCGCAAAGCTTGTGGGTGTTATGCAGGAAAAATAAACACATCCACATTTTCCAAAGAATCACTGGATTCTAACAAGGTTACAAGTTTGTGAACTGCTGTAACTCTAGTAACTAATGGTAACAAAAACAATAGGGTTTCAATGCTTAATCCATAATCACAAACCATTATAATAATGGATTCACCTATAAGAACATTGTTGACAAATACGATTCCAGTGTTTTATGGTTGCTGTACCCTGGCATAAAGATCTTTGCTGCTGATGATGCTTCTAATTCCAACAATTGCAAATTCAGTCCTAGAAGTTATTTCTATATGGTTTAATAACAAAAACACAATGAATAAAAATTTGTAAATAAAACCATATAATAAATAAGATACACATTCTCTTTCTGTAATGCCTAGGTTTAAATGTAGTATTAGAATTTATAAACAAAACTGTAACACAGAATAAATAAATAACAATGAAACAAAAGGACACAGGGCTGGGTTAAAAAAGCAATCTTCCAATTAGTTGGTATTCTTGTTTTGATGATCTGAAATTAATTCTTAAAATCCAGAAATCGATTTTCTAAATCTATGCGTTTTGTCTTTTGGAGAGAGAGAACCAGCCAGTGATGGACAACGCTGCTAATATGATGTGTTGTGGCAGTGATGGAGCTGCTTCATGTTGGCTGTTACGCACACAGAGTCAACTTACTGCTTTCAAACATCCAACAATCGCACTCTTGCTTGTTAGGGTGAGGCGCATTGCTGTTGCGTCAATCTTCCACCCTATTGTAGTGACCTGCTTAGACAGCTGGGAAGGGGTGTTCAGTGTGCCAATCAAGCGGCTGTCTGCCTACCACAGGAATGCTTGGAATGGGGGGGGGGGGGGGGGGGGGGTGGCTGAGCACCCATGGATAAGGACCATGTTCTGTGGAGTGCAAGTGTTATTTGGTATGGGCAATGGCCAAAAACTTGCCTATATATATTTTTTTTTTTATGAACTGTTGAGTTTGAAAATCCACCTTTCATTTCTGATCTAGTCACGTTACAATATGTATTGAATTACAAAGTATAAATATTGTTAACATGACAAACACTTTCAAACAAAAGTGAAACTTTACACTTGCTTTACATGTTGCATGGGTTGATAAATAAAATGACATCTTTTGAATCTAGACTAATAATTTTGATGTGTGTTCATTGGAATACATAATAATGTCATTACACGATTGTGAGGACTGAGGAAGAATCTACATTCATTTAATTATCATTTATTAACCAATGCGTTCCTCCATGTTGGATTGCAGACCTGTAATGACTTTACTCCTTTGAAATGTTCAAGAAATCAGTATCAACCCATCTGCTAGGACATTGAGATCTAGTTAATAGACAAGGCCTATTTATGACCAATTCTTGCAACACCAGAATAGTGGGTTTAATTCACAGTACCACCCATTCATACAGAATGCATGCATTAGTTGCTAAATGGTATATGTTGTATGTTTTCATGGTTGTTAACTACCCTTTTGACATGTTGCCCAGTCAGTCATTGTTTTTGTTCCAAGCTGTTTCAGTAATTTCCTGGATCCCAACCCCACCCCTCTAATAAAATCTGTTGAAACTGAAGAATATTAGAGCAAGCCAGTGAAAGGAATTCTTTGTTTGGCCTGAGAGTACAGTGTGTTTTGTAGCATTACAGACTCCTGTGTACTGTTGCCTTTTTTGCTTTTCTTACAAAGTGTACATAAAATAAAATATACATTCTATTTATGGATTTACCCATGGCAAGAAGTACTGTGGTGCTGCTCTGATTGAGATAAAAATATCATGTTGACTGGCTTTCATATACTGTAACTGTTGTAATATCTACATCCATTTAGTTGAAACCAATATGAGTTGCTCGTTTAAAAATATAAGGGGTGCAAATTATTTTCTAGAATTCCTGGTTAAAAAGCCTGCAGTTAAGAGAGAAAAGGACAGAAATCTAGAACCATCTAAACAGGATTTTCAGGAAAAACACTTTGCTACCCTAGAACCACATCTGAATATATCTGTCTGTTTGTCAGCCTCTAAAATCATGTTTTCATCCTTCTGGTCTCCACAGCCCTTTATGCCACTTGTCAATCTGCACTGTTCTCCTGAAGTACATCAGTTCCTGTGCCAGGCTTTTATTCCAGCATGCACCGAGGACACCAAGGTGATCCGGCCGTGTCGTGACAGGTGTGAGACTGTGAAGTCAGACTGCAAGGAAGAAATAAGCACCTTTGGCATCACATGGCCTCTGGAGCTGCAGTGTGATAGGTATGACTGATTGGGTGGAATTCCTTAAGTCTTAGGCTAAGAACCTTCTCTTACCCATGAATTTTGTACTGTACCAGGTTGCCGAGGGACATAATATATTTCATATGACCAAATATTATAAACTGGTTTATAAAGTGCATGCGTTAGCTAGTTGACAATTCTTAAATATTTATTTAAGTACTAAGCTTTGATTTGGTATTCATTCAGTTATGGTCTTAACTCTTGACTCTACTAGATTGGAGGAATGCCGCTACTCTCCAGATGGCTCAGCTTTGCCACCTACCAAACTGACCACCCCAAAGACCTCTCCATTTGCCAAGAGGGACCTGGGCTTCTGGTGCCCTCTGCAGCTGAAGACCCGACCTGGCCAGGGGTCTGCATTCCTTGGTGCCGGGGACTGTGCTCCCCCCTGCTCCAACATGTACTTCCAGGCCGATGAGATCGAGTTTGCCAAGACCTTCATTGGTGTGTGCTCCATTGTTTGCCTCGGTGCAACACTCTTCACCTTCCTCACCTTTCTGATCGACGTCAAACGCTTTCGTTACCCAGAGCGGCCAATCATTTTCTACGCCGTGTGTTACAGCTTTGTGTCGCTCATCTACTTCATCGGCTTCTTGCTGGGGAACAGTGCATCTTGCAACAAGGCAGTCTATCCAGCTGCCATGGACACAGTAGTGATGGGATCTCAGAGTAAAGGCTGCACGTTACTGTTCATGCTGCTGTACTTTTTCTCAATGGCCGGGATTGTCTGGTGGGTCATCCTTACCATAACCTGGTTCCTTGCCGCCGGGCCCAAGTGGAGCTGCGAGGCCATCGAAAAGAAGGCTGTGTGGTTCCATTCTGTCGCCTGGGGAATCCCCGGAGCCCTAACCGTCATGCTACTAGCTCTCAACAAGGTGGAGGGAGATAACATCAGTGGGGTGTGTTTTGTGGGGCTCTACGATCTGGATGCCCTGCGGTACTTTGTGCTGGCACCACTGTGTATTGGTGTGGTGGTGGGGCTGTCTCTGCTACTGGCTGGTATTGTGTCGCTCAACAACGTGCGTCAGGTGATTCAGCACGATGAGAGGAATCAGGAGAAGCTGAAGAAATTTATGATCCGTATTGGGGTGTTTAGTGGGCTGTACCTTGTGCCCCTGGTTAGTCTGCTGGGATGTTATATCTATGAACAGAGTCAGCGTTCCACCTGGGAAAACACCTGGATCAATGACCGGTGCCAGGAGTACAGCATCCCTTGCTCACACAAGGTAACCCTCACACTCAGCCCGGAACATTGTTAATCACAAATTGAAAAGGTGGTGCTCAGGTGCTCTCTCATGTACTACCTTTAGGTGTTATTGCTTAAATACATTAAGGTGTTTAGGTTCTTAAAAAAAAAAAATATATATATATATACACACAGTGGGGCAAAAAAGTATTTAGTCAGCCACCAATTGTGCAAGTTCTCCCAAAGTTCTCCTTAAAAAGATGAGAGAGGCCTGTAATTTTCATCGTAGGTACACTTCAACTATGAGAGACAAAATGTGGAAACAAAATCCAGAAAATCATGTTTTAGGATTTGTAACGAATTTATTGGTATATTATGGTGGTAAATAAGTATTTGGTCAATAACAAAAGTTCATCTCAATACTTTGTTATATACCCTTTGTTGGCAATGACAGAGGTCAAATGTTTTCTGTAAGTCTTAACAAGGTTTTCACACATTGTTGCTGGTATTTTGGCCCATTCCTCCATGCAGATCTCCTCTAGAGCAGTGATGTTTTGGGGCTGTTGCTGGGCAACACAGACTTTCAACTCCCTCCAAAGATTTTCTATTGGGTTGAGATCTGGTGACTGGCTAGGCCATTCCAGGACCTTGAAATGCTTCTTACGAAGCCACTCCTTCGTTGCCTGGGTGGTGTGTTTGGGATCATTGTCATGCAGAAAGACCCGCCACGTTTCATCTTCAATGCCCTTGCTGATGGAAGGAGGTTTTCACTCAAAATCTCACGATACATGGCCCCATTCATTCTTTCCTTTACACGGATCAGTCATCCTGGTCCCTTTGCAGAAAAACAGCCCCAAAGCATGATGTTTTTACCAAAAAGTTCTATTTTGGTTTCATCTGACCATATGACATTCTCCCAATCCTCTTCTGGATCATCCAAATTTTCTCTAGCAAACCTCAGATTGGCCTGGACATGTACTGGCTTAAGCAGGGGGACATGTCTGGCACTGCAGGATTTGAGTCCCTGGCGGCGTAGTGTGTTACTGATGGTAGCCTTTGTTAATTTGGTCCCAGCTCTCTGCAGGTCATTCACTAGGTCCCCCCGTGTGGTTCTGGGATTTTTGCTCACCGTTCTTGTGATCATTTTGACCCCACGGGGTGAGATCTTGCGTGGAGGCCCTGGATCAAGGGAGATTATCAGTGGTCCTTGTATGTCTTCCATTTTTTTATAATTGCTCCCACAGTAGATTTCTTCACACCAAGCTGCTTACCTATTGCAGATTCAGTCTTCCCAGCCTGGTGCAGGTCTACAATTTTGTTTCTGGTGTCCTTTGACAGTTCTTTGGTCTTGGCCATAGTGGAGTTTGGAGTGTGACTGTTTGAGGTTGTGGACAGGTGTCTATTATACTGAAAAGTTCAAACAGGTGCCATTTAATACAGGTAACGAGTGGAGGACAGAGGTGCCTCTTAAAGAAGAAGTTACAGGTCTGTGAGAGCCAGAAATCTTGCTCGTTTGTAGGTGACCAAATACTTATTTTACTGAGGAAGTTACCAATAAATTCATAAAACATCCTGCAATGGAATTTTCTGGATTTATTTTTCTCATTTTGTCTCTCATAGTTGAAGTGTACCTATGATGAAAATGACAGGCCTCTCATCTTTTTAAGTGGGAGAAATACTTTTTTGCCCCACAGTATTTGTATGTAGTCCAATCACAAGGTGCTTTGGTCTCTCACATCTTGTTCACTTTTTGTTCCAGCAAAAAGAATTAGGCACTGTTTATAATTATTTTTAAAGCAAGTTCATTTTGGTTTCAGATTACAGAGTCTGATCGCCCAGACCTTTCCCTCTTCCTGATTAAATACATGATGACCCTGGTGGTTGGGATCTCTGCTGTGTTCTGGGTCAGCAGCAAGAAAACCTGCTCAGAATGGGCTTTCTTCTTTAACAGGACCAGGAGAAAGAGTAAGGATTCTTGTAATGTTGTTCAGAATAATATTTATTTTAATAACCTGACACTTAATATCAATTACTGTAAGATGACATTGATGGGATGTTGGGAAAGAGGAGACAAATAAAAACCTGAATCAAATTCACTCCAACACTGTTTGCAAAGCTGGTACATACTTACCAAAAGTTTTTCTAATGAAAGGTGGCTCTATCAAATGTTTGGGGGTTGAATACATCTGCAAGCAACATATTGTAGCTTTTTTTCTTACAAGTATTTCTCAAAATAAAACTAGCGTCACTCTACAGTAATTGATTTTGTGAGTCAATGTTTTGAAATGCAACATCAAACAAAACAAAATGTCATTATACCATGAGAGAATTGGACAGGACTTTGTCAGATGCTGTATATTGTTTTTTTTTACTTTCATCCTATTGCTAGTTCAAAGGTTGTGGATTAAACTGTATAAGGAATAGGAAGTCATTTGGGAATCTATTTTACAGATGGCTGATGAATTTAATTCTACAGATTTATTTAGAATGATACAGTATAAACATTGTTCAAATTCTATTTCTCTGTCCAGCCCCATTAGCGAGAGCCGGAGAGTTCTCCAGGAGTCGTGTGAGTTCTTCCTCAAACATAACAGTCGGGTGCAGCACAAGAAGAAGCACTACAAGCACAGCTCCCACAAACTTAAGGTGGTATCCAAGTCCATGGGCACCAGTACAGGCGGCTCAGCCACCGGCACCACAGCCAACCATGGCACATCAGTAGTGGGCAACCATGAGGCTGCCTGTGGTCAGGCTTCTGTCTCTGAGGCCAGGGGCTCCTCTGAGGCCTCTGCCAGGGAACAGCTGGAACGGGGCAGTTCTAACCGGACCTCCAGGCTGAAGGAAACACAGAGGCTTCCTAGTGGACAATTGCAGTCTGGAGGGAGAGAGGGTAGGGAAAAGCCAGAGAGACGCAGTAAGAATGGCAGCCCCAGCAAGGTTAGCAGCCGCTCTGAGAGCTTCCACAGAGTGTCAGAGGGAAGGTAAAGACAAATGTTTTCACTCTTTTGCCCAAGTGCTTTCATCTCTACTGTTAAAAGGTTGTTTTTAACAAATTTGTCTTGTAGGGTGACGCCTAGGAGTGACCTATCAGAGACGCGACAGGTACCCATTGGGCAGCATCTGGCATTAAGCCACTCCCACAGTGGCAGTGCTAGAGGTTCTGCCCCTCACCTTGTTCGTCTGGTAACAGAGGATAAGAACAAGGACAATAGCTGCTGAGCCCAACCAGCAACTCCCATGATTTTTAAGATTAACAAAGATGGGGAAACTCTGGTCCTCAAGGGTGGACTGTGTCTGTTGGTTTGTTTTTTCAATATTCATATATATAATTTCAAATGAGCAACTGATGTAACGTGTCATACCAAACAAGATGTTTTTCTGACTTAACTGTCTGTGTGCTATTCACAGACTTACCCAACAGGTGTGGTTACTGTACAGTACATTACAGCTTTACTGGATGACTGGCCACATCAAGGTGAATGAGGTTAGAGAATCAAACCAACGGTTCGATTTTCTCTGCTTTAAAACAGTCCATTATCCCTTCAGCTGAGGTATTGTTTATTTACTAATGTACTACAAACATTAAATTGTTCTATAGATTTATATGTAAAGTGTCTAGAATATATACTTTCAATATTTATGTAAACTGTTTTACTTTGCAAATTAGTCTTAACACTGATTTTAAAGAGATTTTTGGGGTTAAAGTGCACACACTCAACTTTTAATTTGTATTTTCATTCTTATCAGATGAACCATTTTGTGATTATGCAATGATTTGTACAAAGTCTTTCCCGTGTTAGGGTGCCTAAAGTATTTGGATAGATTAAAATCATGTTCAATAAAGTAGTCATGTTCAGCCGTCAAATATTTTGCATGCAATGTTTGCCTGAAGTAAAAGACATCCCTGACTCGAAGTGATGCCCTGCCTCCATTAGTGATGGCCACAGGACCATACCATCTGGTCCATCAAGAGTCAATGTGTGAATCTTATTCAGTGGTGATCTTCTTTCAGCCTTCCTTGACCTTGGCCATGTCTCTGAGCACTTGACACATTGTATCTTCTGGACACTCCAGGTAGATTGCAGGTTCTGGAATATGGTGGCACTAGAGGATAATGGGTTCCTGGTAGCTTCACGTTTAATTCTTCTCAAGTCTTTTGCAGTTCATTTGTCTTTTCTTCTCCATACGTTTTTTGCACCCTAAACAACTGCTTGCTAAGGTTAGGGTTAGTGGATAGTTAAAATGTAAAAGATAGTCAGCAGACAATATGTAGAGCATCTACAGGCACGCTGTTGGGACTCTCAAAGTACAGTGTTACCCAACATAGTTATTGACTTTGTCTTCCGTCAAAGCGCTGTGCAGGCATGTTTTTTTGTTTTAATATGCACTTTGTCTCATCTGTACATGATGTCTGTGGTGAATTAGTTTGCAGATGGTAGTGGATGACACATCCACGCCTACCTCCTGGAGAGTGTTCTGAGCTTTTTGTTCATTATGTGCAGCATCCTTAGGTCATCTACTGTTATAGTCTTTATTGGTCTACTGGATCCTTTGCCATTATAGTGTTCACCAATGCTTACTTAATGTATCAAACACTTGATTAGAGCTCCTACTGTTTTGGCTATGTCTATTTCTTCTGATTTATCTGCCTTATGATGGCCAGCTTGACTTGCAATGACACTTTGGCCTACATGTTGTCAGACACGAGTGGAGAGACACCTAATGCAAAGCTAAGAATCGGGGACTAGACATTGAAAACTCTCGTGTATGCACTAACAATGCAAAAATTTACAGTTGAAGCCAATTGTGTAAATGTTTGTATTACCCGAAATGTGGAGATCATGTACAAATAAGTTGTGATTTTTAAATTGTTGATCCAATATCAAAGGAAATACCGTGAATTTAAAATGGACAGTCCACACTTTAAACCCATGGTCATTGTATCATTGAAAATCCAAAGTGTGGAAATACAGGGCTAAAAAGCAAAAAAAAAAATGTTTGTGTTTCCTGTGCTTTCCTGGGGTTACATGAACTTGTGGATACCATTTGTATTTCTCTGTATCCTGTATGAAGGACAGAGGTTCTAAAGCCAGTGCTGACTTCTGTGAGCACAATGACTGGAAGTCTATGGTGTCTGCTAGCATGGTATGTGCTACGATTCTGGTAGACACTACAGACATCTGAACATTACACTAACACTAACTATTTGTGTTTCCTTAAAATGGTGCATAGAGATTTTATATTTTTTAAATGGTATCCATGATAATCTGAATAGGGAAGTAAATAAAGGACCTCTTTACCAAAAAAACAGGTGTCTCTGCTCCTGAAAATTCTGAATGTTTCACCAGAACCTTAAAGGGGGTATCCCTAAGTTGCTCTCACATTATAGCTAAATGACACAAACAATGCATTCAAGCCTCTCTTCCCTGCCCTTTTGCAAATTCTACTTTTAGTTTAAAAAGCTGTACAAATTATAAAAATGTACCTAGTGATTTAGATGTTATTTCCTACACCACTCTCTGCTTTTTGCTCACTGGAATATAAATTGAGGACACTGTGTGAAATGTTTGTATCCAGCAATTGAATGAGGGATTTTGCTTGCCAGTCTACAATTGCTTGTTTAAGGAGAGATGATCCGGTGTCTTAGTGACACCAACAGAAGAGTAAAGGTGCCACTTTTCCAGTTGACAACAGCAGAAAATGAACCTTCTGTTGACCAAAACAAATTCAACATTTTAAGATGTGCTATTGTTGTGTACCAAAAATAATCTCTGGAACAAATGTGGTAAAACACTATCATTCCAATGTTACTGCGGATACAGCTTTGGAAAAAATTAAGAGACCACTGCACCTTTTTCTTTCCTTTCCAAAAAAGTTGAAAAGGAAGGTTTTGAGTGAGGAACAGAAGCGTTCAATTTGCAGTGGGCTCTTAATTTTAAACCTTCTGTTCCTCACTTAAAACCTTCCTTTTCAACTTTTTTGGTCTCTTAATGTCCGTAATATACAGCTCTGCAAAAAAAAAATCTTATATTACAATGCAAATATTTGTTTCACCAGTCAGAACCTTAAGAACATCTAGCTGTGTTTAACGGTTTAATTCTGTCTTATTTTAAATTAATTTAACGTCTCTTTAGGACAATTCCGTTATGAAATGAGGATCAAGTATAGCAGTTTTAGTTAATAGATAATTAGGTGTCTCGGTGTGTAACTATACTTTTCATTTCCATGTTTAACCTTAGTATTTCTATTATGTTTTTTTTTTATCTTGCTGACTGTCATTTTAAAGTATTTAATAAAATGTACTTTTCTGTGAATCAAGGTGGAGCCTTTGTTTTAAGTGTATTATTGTTTTTGAAGCGGATACAGATGCTGTTTGTTATTTCACCATCACGGAGTGATTCTCTACCATGTGTACAGATACAATTTTATTTAATGTTACACAATTAGAGTCAATCCAGATGTAGTAGTATGTCTAATAACTTGATGATCCACTATGTTGAAAAATTGGAGAGCAAATCTCATCCAAAATATTGAATTTATTGAATTTATATAAAAATAAATAAAAAAATTTGCTCAGGAGCAGGTAAGATTAATGATTACCATGTGTTCAAATCAATTAATTTACCTACAAGACATCAGGCATTAATTTGAGGCCATAAATAATGGCTAAACCTGATTGAAATCTGTTTACAGTATCTGTCAGGAAAGAACTCATCACTTTTACACACTGCTTAAAGAAATGAAGGGAAGACAATCATCCCAGTGTAACACCATGTCATTTAAACTGGGGTATCAGTCTGTCCAGTTAGGAAGCATAAGAGATTGTGAATCAGTGTCTCCTGTTTTGGTGCAAATAAAAGTGACAACAGGTGCACTGGAGAGGCAACAGCAAGACAACCCTAAAAAAGGAAATCGTTTTGCAGGTGGTAGCATGAGGCCATACCTTAAGCCAATTCAAGTTGCACAAGTAGTCCAGTTCCTCTAGGATGGCACATCCGTACGTGCTGTTGCAAGGTTTGCTGTGTCTCCCAGTACAGTCTCAACTCCATGAGGGTGGCATGAGGGCCCAACCTCTCTAGTGGGACCAGTGCTCACAAACCAGCACCACGCAGCTTGATTGGCATTCACCAAAGAACACCAGAATTGGCAGGTCCCCCATTGGTGCCTGTTCTCTTCGCCGATGAGAGCAGGTTCACACTGAGCACGTGACAGACGTGAAAGAGCTAGAGATGCTGCCGTGAACGTTATGCTGTCTGTAACATTATCCAGCATGACCAGTTTGACGGTAGGTCAGTGATAGTCTGGGAGGCATAGCCTTGGAGGGGCGCACATAACTCCACGTGCTAGCCAACGGTATCCTGACTGCTGTTAGGTACTGGGATGAAATCATCAGACGTTACGTTTGGTTCCTGGGTTCCTCCTGGTACAGGACAATACCCGGCTTAATTTGGCCATAATGTGAAGGCAGTTCCTGGATGACGAAGGTATTTAAGCCATTGACTGGCCCTCACATTCCCAGACCTGAATCCAATTGAGAACGTCTGGGACGTGATGTATTGATGCATCCGATGCCGCCAAGAAGCCACAGACTGTCCAGGACCTCACTGATGCCCTGATCCAGGTCAGGGAGGAGATCCCCCCAGGACCCCATTCCTTGTCTCATTAGGAGCATGCACAGATGTTGTTGGGAGTGCATATAGGCATGTGAGGGACATACACACTACTGAGTCACATTGAGTTGCCGTGATGAAATTGGAACACCCTGTGATTTCATTTGTTTACTTTATTTTTGGTGTGAAGTTCCAGCCCTCAATTAGTTTGTGATTTTGGTTTCCATTGACTCTTGTTACACCATTTTGTTCGCATTGAATTACACAATGTACAATTAAGATTTAGATTTTTAATAGATTTCCTTCATCAAGACCCGATGTGTGATTTAAGTGTTCCTTTAATTTCATTTAAGCAGTTTGTTTTTGTATGGCAAGAACAAAGTTGCCATGGCTCTCCACAAACATAGCCTAACTCCTTCATGCCTGATGCCTTTATATACTGGTGTCTGTAAAAGAGATGTCAACTTAATTCATGACAAGATAATTGGCATTGGGAGCTTTCTATGAGTAAAAAGTTGTGATTGGTGAGAAATACTGCTACGTGTACACGTACGTGTCCATCCCGGCTATTAAACTCACAGAAATCTCTTGCCTGCATTGGTTGGAACGGAAACTTCACCAGACCTAAAAACAGTTTTGTAATAAGAAATGCTGAGGAACGCATCTTTAAATTAGCAGAATATTTTGTCTTTTTGTTGTAATTTTTCTGTTTATACCTGGTGTGTATTCGGTATGCTAAGGATAGTGAAACATTCTAAAGTTTCTTTTCATTTATGATACCAACTTTGTGAATATGTTGATAAAATCAAGGCCAATTAAATACTCATTCTTCTTCTGTGGTGAGAACCTAGGTCCTTGCTTGCAGAGCCTAGGTGCAGGTTCCACATTCTGATTATTTATCCAATACACACTTTGATATTATTTTGTACCCTTTTCATAATATCTACAGTATGCATTTTTATTATTTTGGAATGCTCTTTGGTCTTAATTCTCCATCAGATTCACAGAATACTTTTGCTAAACACTTTGTTTGTGGGGACGCACATGCCAAACTCCCTTAGTAATGTATTAACATGGGGAAGGTTGGAGAACACACAAATGAAATGAAACAAAAGGATCAACCTGCCTTTCATTTCATGTTGACCTTCATAATTTAGGCAATGACCTTAGAAAATATCAATTATTAACATTAGGAAAATTACAAAGATTAAATCAACTAGAGCTGTAATGAATCTGCCTGAAACAAGCTTTAAAAATATAGAGGGACAAGCAGAAAGAAACCTACTCCCCAATGTGAAGTACAGTGGTGGATAATTTAAAAAAATAAATTTTATTTAACCTTTGTTTAACCAGGAATCTCTGTTACAGGAGTGTCTTGGCCAAGACGGGCATAAACAAACAAAACCTACTTTAAAACACACAATACAACATAGGGAAATCAAAATACTGCACTCAAACCATCCAATGCCAATAAATAATCAAATAAATACAGCAACAATTAAAAAAAGATGCAGTTTTATTAGCACTGACAACAACACTCACCTAAAGGATTATTAGGAACACCATACTAACACTGTGTTTGACCCCCTTTCGCCTTCAGAACTGCCTTAATTCTACGTGGCATTGATTCAACAAGGTGCTGAAAGCATTCTTTAGAAATATTGGCCCATATTGATAGGATAGCATCTTGCCGTTGATGGAGATTTGTGGGATACACATCCTGGGCACGAAGCTCCCGTTTCACCACACCCCAAAGATGCTCTATTGGGTTGAGATCTGGTGACTGTGGGGGCCATTTCAGTACAGTGAACTCATTGTCATGTTCAAGAAACCAATTTGAAATGATTCGAGCTTTGTGACATGGTGCATTATCCTGCTGGAAGTAGCCATCAGAGGATGGGTACATGGTGGTCATAAAGAGATGGACATGGTCAGAAACAATGCTCAGGTAGGCCGTGGCATTTAAACAATGCCCAAGTGGTACTAAGGGGCCTAAAGTGTGCCAAGAAAACATCCCCCACACCATTACACCACCACCACCACCAGCCTGCACAGTGGTAACAAGGCATGATGGATCCATGTTCTCATTCTGTTTACGCCAAATTCTGACTCTACCATCTGATTGTCTCAACAGAAATCGAGACTTTCTTCCAGTCTTCAACTGTCCAATTTTGGTGAGCTCGTGCAAATTGTAGCCTCTTTTTTCCTATTTGTAGTGGAGATGAGTGGGGTCTTCTGCTGTTGTAGCCCATCCGCCACAAGGTTGTGCGTGTTGTGGCTTCACAAATGCTTTGCTGCATACCTCAGTTGTAACGAGTGGTTATTTCAGTCAAAGTTGCTCTTCTATCAGCTTGAATCAGTCGGCCCATTCTCCTCTGACCTCTAGCATCAACAAGGCATTTTCGCCCACAGGACTGCCAAATTTTGGATGTTTTTCCCTTTTCACACCATTCTTTGTAAACCCTAGAAATGGTTGTGCGTGAAAATCCCAGTAACTGAGCAGATTGTGAAATACTCAGACCGGCCCGTCTGGCACCAACAACCATGCCACGCTCAAAATTGCTTAAATGACCTTTCTTCCCCATTCTGACATTCAGTTTGGAGTTCAGGAGATTGACTTGACCAGGACCACACCCCTAAATGCATTGAAGCAACTGCCATGTGATTGGTTGATTAGATAATTGCATTAATGAGAAATTGAACAGGTGTTCCTAATAATCCTTTAGATGAGTGTAGATAGGCCCTCCTATAATATTTAAAATGTAAAAGCAGTAGCTTTTAGAACTTTTTTTGCAGATAAGTTCACAAAGGTAGGATGGTGTCAAACCAAGAGTAGTTTGTAAAATAAAAACCATATGACATTTCCTACTGATAAGCTTATGTCCAAGAGTCTACGATTCATTATTTCATGATAGGTCGATGAAGAGGGATGTACAGTTGTGCCCCTTGTCTGGAGAGACAATTCAATAATTTATAACTTTAAGACCTGCTGTAATTGTGCTGTAGTTTTTCTAAAACAACATTAATGAACTGATAAGATCCCAATGGCAAGTAAAAAGAATACCTGGTACAGTGGGGAGAACAAGTATTTGATACACTGCCGATTTTGCAGGTTTTCCCACATACAAAGCATGTAGAAGTCTGTAATTTTTATCATAGGTACTCTTCCACTGTGAGTGACGGAATCTAAAACAAAAATCCAGAAAATCACATTGAATGATTGTTAAGTAATTAATTAGCATTTTATTGCATGACATAAGTATAACTATGACATAATGACATAACTACAGTGTCTCCCCACTGTAGGACTATAATTATTTAACAAGGTGGGATCTCCTCCTTTTAACAGGTGAAGCACAAAGGCTGTATTCCAAATTAATGGAATTTTCTTTGATCTTAATGAAACATTTTAAAGATAAAGTTGGTGCAATAAAATCAGCAGCTAGCTTTAAAAGGAATGGATAAAAATTATCAGGACCAGCTGATTTATTTGTATTAAAAGATTTGAGGGCACCTCTGAGTTAATTTGTTTAAAATCAAACATCCAATTGCTGATATGACCATCAGTAACTGCATTTTTAAATATTGGGCAGGTATTGATTAGATTTAAATAAAAAAACAGAAGTAACAAAATGCTCATTAAAGCAATCAAGCATAACTGAGTCCTGAAGCATTTTTATAACCATCTAAAGATTTAATGTCTTTCCATATCTTCCTTGGATTGTGAGACTGGTTTCCTTCCAAAGGCCCTGGGAACCTGGTTAGGACACATGGCATCATTGTACAACAATCCAATCATTGTGACATATTTTTGATAAAAATATTTATTTAATTTGAATTATTTTTTTCTTTAACAATATTCTTATTTAAAGGATAGTTTTCTCATACAGTATTTTCTGTGTAAGGTCAAGCTAATAAACAATATTTTCATAACCTTTTTTTGTTGGTCTTTACCAAGGAGTCCCATAAACAGGACCCCTTCTTCTACGTGGTAATGTCATGGTTGTCTCCTTAACGCTCACTTCTGGCCCATCAAAAAGCGAGACACGTTCTCATAGACTACAAATGTGATACAGCAGGCTGGGGTGACACGGATCAGGTTGGGAACCATGCCTTTATAGAACCCTATAGCTCCCTCATTCCTGTGTAGGAGAAAGCAAAATACATTTTTCTCAGCATTGGAACAGGCATTAGCAGGTTTTCACATGATAATAAAGGTTTAACTAAAAGCTACACTAGAGGCATCAAGAGCGAGGTGTTTCCACCAGCCATTGAGCCCTATATAAATAGTACGTATATTTTCTTTTGTTTCTATACAGTATTCCAAAAGTTTGAATGTGAAATTAAACAATTACTGTGAAATGTAAGTATAGATTTTCTTGTGGTTGGTCTACGCAGCTGCCTCCAATGCACATATACTGCTGCAGCATGAGTTAGTATCTGCCCCACTGCTCTTTCAGCAAAACCTCTCTTTCTTTCCAACTGTTTATGTCAAAAGCATAAAAGTAATTTGGGGAGAGATTAATAAAATATCAAAATGTATTGAGCTTCATCCCCAGAGAAGATAGGAGGTTGATGATCTCTTCTGCCAGGCCTGTATTACAACCATTTTCAGTGTATGCTTTGAGGTCTTTTTGCAATCAGTCTGAATACATTAAGTTTTACTTTAGCAGACCAGATGTTTGTTCACTTCAGAATAAAAACATTGAAGACACGTGAGCAAGTTTCAGTAGCAACAGTAAATGCCCAAACCATAACACCAAAAGATGAGGTTGTATGCTGTGGATCTTGGGCAGTTACTTTTTTGTACTTTCCTTTTGTCATCTCTCTGTTACAAGTTAACCTTTGTCTCATCTGTCCATAATAATTTTTCCTCAGAGAACTCTTCAAGCTCTTTTACTTTAGCAAACTAAACTGGGATTCTTGTTTTTGAAGCAAATTAATGGTTTGCATCTTTCAGTGATTTTTTTCCTTCATTACGGTAAGCATTGTTAAATCGCACACCACAGAGGACTTCCTTGGCTTACCGGAACGGCAATTGGCTGTTTGCGATTATTGAGTCCACCAACGCTTCCCTTTTTAACAATGTCCTGTTGTTTATTGTCAGCTTAAGGTTTTGTCTATATTTATGATAGATTTGATGTGACATTTTGGCCTAATACAAGATTATTTTATTAACACCCCTTTTTGTCTTCATAGACAACAATAACTGACTTCAAAGAATCAAGACTAAAAATTGTTACACCTAAAATCCCTGCACAAATTATGTGATGGAACATACCAAAAACACCTGTCAAGCTTATCGTCCCAATACTTTAGGTGTCCTTAAATGATAAATAGGTGGGGTAAAAAGTATTATAATTTCTAAATGTTTAAAACATCTACACACAATTAGCTGATAATCTATATTTTGAAGTTATATTAACTGTTTTATTTCAAATCCACATTTTGGAGTATAGAGCCAAAAGAAAATGTTTTACTGTCCCGATAATTACTGTGCATTCCACTTAACAGTTAAAAAATAGTCAAAACTAATTGTTTGCACAGTAAACAGTTTAGACTTACCTCCATGTCCTCCTCACAACATCCAGGACTCCATTGTATTTATTATACTGGTCCTGCAGGCGAGCCCGCACTACCTGGTAGGGGTACGTAGCAGCTACAGCAAAGACTTTGGATAGAGCTGCCATTGTAATGTACTCCAATGGATTCTGGTCCGTCCAGGAGAAGAGTGAAATAGTTTGGAGGAGTTAATAACTGAGTGACTCCTTCCACAAGCATTACAGAATTTTTTCCACAAATCCTGCAACACTATTATGGGTTATTGTGAGTGATTCCAAGGGTTATTATTATACTGAGTAAATAAAACCATTAACATCAGGACTGTTGTATAAGTCAATGTCTTTTATCACTTTGCACTCACCAGTTTTGCTTCTGAAGGCATTTTCTTGTATTTATTGTAGTCCCTTTTCAGTTCCTCATAAGCCATAAACTGCAATGCCCCATGTGACGTGCCAAATAAGCCAGGAACAAACCCCTGGAAAATTAAATACTTTACATTTAAGCCATTCGGGTCCTAATTTATACATACTTTCGTTTTAGCAGCAATGAAAATGTTGATATAATCCTCCAAATCCACTTGATATGATCTCTCAATGAACTAATAATGGCTCTCCCATCAACCAAACATTTTCATGTGACCCTACATAAACATCTGAAGAACATAAGTGGCCCTATACCCGAAATAACAATTAAAATCAGTTCTTAACGTAATTTTAAATTACAAACTGCCTGACCACATAATGAGGGAAAGAGGGTATGAGCTAGGGGTCACCTACTGGAATATACACTACTGTTAAAAATATTTGGGTCACTTGGATTTTTTTTTTTTTTTTAAAGAAAAGCAAATTATTTCCATTAAAATAACATCAAAATTGATCAGAAATACAGTGTGGATATTATTAATGTTGTAAGTAACTATTGTACCTGGAAACTGCAGATTTTCTATGGAATATCTACCTACACGCAATGTTTGCTAATCCAAGTTTATATTTTTTAATGGCTAACTGATCCTTTTGTGATTATGTTAGCACTGCTGAAAACTGTGGTGCTGATTAAAGAAGCAATAAAACTGGCCTTCTTTAGACAAGTTTAGAGCATCAGCATTTGTGGTTTCAATTATGGGCTCAACATGGCAAGAAACAATTGCATGTGCAATACCAACGTTTTCGTAAAAAATATTGTTATTACTGTAAATGTTCAGCAGATTATGTTAGGAAGCTATGGTAAATGAAAAAAAAAAATCCTAACTACTGCTATTTTTGCACCCATGCCTTACACAAAACCTTACCTTGTATAATCCAGGTAGACCCTCATGGCGATAGATCTTCACCAGGGCATCTGTCATCCCCTTATACTCTTTCTTAGATGGATCAGTGTGATACTGCAGCACCATTCGAGTCTTTGTCACCCAGATAGGGTTGGTTAGGGTGAGTGTTAGTACACCTGAAAGGTGATGAAGAAAACAGATGAGTTTTAGAGCAAAAAAGTATGTGTCATTCATGTAAATGTGCCACACACCCACATACTTGCATAAGTGTACAACATAAAATAAACCAAACTAAAATTAAACCAAACTAACACCTATTATGCTGTTTGTGTAATCCGAAACAAAGCAAATTTTAATAGTTTCCATTCTTATTTAGTCCCATAAGGTTTCATACTGCCCAAATCCTAATGGACTTTGTAAGCTCACTCTCATCCTGGATTTAACAAATCAAATTGGTGACTATCTGAAATGATTGTCTGAATGAGATACTGGATTTTTTAGTTTAGTGGTTCCAAAAATCACACCAAAACATGATGTCATTTAACAACCAAAGTTTGAATTGAATTGAGGCTATGACAGACTATGAAAAAAAAAATCTGACTGACAGTATTTGTTAAGATGTATTTTGTCTGGCATTTTTATGCTAAATTTGAAAATGAAGAAATGTAGAAACAGCAATAAATGCATACTGGAGGCAGCAGCTTAGACAGCTTGACCATCCAAGGCCACAGTCATGATATTTTTGACAGAAAGACAATGTTGGTATGATTTGAAAATGACTGAAATGCATCAGAAAGGAATTGGGAATTGCAGAAGATCATCAGGCAATTGTTGTCTATGGTCTTCGACGTAGAAAAAATAATTACTTACTGATGATATTCTTTCCCCCGTGTAATATATAGCCTGCATCTTGACATTAGATCATTTCACCAAACATTAAAATTCCAGACTGTTTGAATATTCAGTTAGACACCATTAAGCAAACTTTTTTTTATGTATTAGCATTTTTTTATGAAAGGTTTACTTCTCTATGTTGATGTATGGCTTTTGCCACTGGCAGCTTGAATTGCTTACAAGCCAGTAGTACTACTACTATCTTACTACCTTAGAATGATCATAACCCATACTAGTGAGACTGTAAGATGATCTTTACACTGCTTAAACAAAGGTAGCTGCAGCTAGATAGATACCATTCACATCTGCACCTAATGGGTTGTGCCAAAATTAGCTAATAATTGGCAACAGTTGTCTAATGTTAAAGTGAAAAACAACATTAGCTATTGGGCGGCTCATAAAAGAAGGTAGAGAGTGAGGAAAAAGAGATTGAATCTGATTCATGTTGTGAATAATCTACTGTAGCGCACTAAGTCTCGGAAAATACATTGTAACGTAAATAAGCCCTTTGTTTCAGTCCCGCATTCTTCTGGGGAGACTACCATATTCTATTAAAAAAGCTTGCATCCTTTCTGATGGAGTACTGTTTTTATGTGTAAATCCCAGCTGCTAGCATAGAAATGAAAATGGAATACACAATCAAGACAGTACTAACCTGCTTGAGTGGCTGAAAGCAGGTGTTCTGTGGCACTCAGTTCTGACGGACGACCTTCCTTTGTGTACGCCTTGATGGTATTGTAACTGTGGGGGAAGTAAACACAGGGGATTTGTCTTCATTTTCTGTTCCATCGAGTTCAGCTAATCCCAACCCTCAACAACTGCTATTCCAAAAGTTACCTGTGCTCTGGCACAAATCTCACACTGGTCATTCCTAATGCCCACAATTAAATTAGCTGTCATTCATAGAAAAATTATAGTGCCTGGAACAATACACTTGCATCATACAGTGCTGTCCCCAACTACAAAAGAAGCTTGAGTTGAATCCTGTTTTTAAAACATGTATTTGTCCATGTAATAGGATTGTTAACACTACACAGCAGGATCCGTTTGCTAGCAGGGCCTGATTGTACATGCAACTGGTTCAGTATAAAAAAAGGTTATAAAAGTATATTTTTATTTTGTCTTTTTTAATAACAGACTTTTTGGGGAAAATGCTTCTTAACGTTGTGCCACGTTTTACACTACTAGGATTCAATGCTGTTTAACTGCCACGTGCGATTGTTTGGTTGAGATTTAAGTGTTATTCATACTAATGAGGATTAAGTACACCGCTGTAGCATCACCTGAAATGTCCACTGAGACAGACAATGTTGTTACAATTCGGTCACGTTTACCAGATCTTTAAGGAATACTAACAACAGTCAAACAATAACTTGGCTGGACAGACTATCATATTAAAACAAATGTTTGCTAATGAATGTTAAGTCATCCAGTCATACTGAAAGTTATTTTCCCATAGAAAGTTGAATGCTTATACTTTGGTTACATACAATAAGAAGTAAAGGCCCCATGAAGCCCCAGCACCCCAGATGTTCGGGGTGACTCCTTGATAGAGTCCTCTGACTCCCTCCTGCTGCCACACATTTCTCATACAATGGATGATGCCATCATATTTAGGTCTCACATCCAGTCCATCACTCACTGCAGAAGGAAAAGAAGACAGGATTACATATACAATGACCATAAAAATATTAACTTTTTATAGCCAGGTACAATTGCCATTTTTACCACTTGGTGCATTACGAGGTGTGACTGAATTTACATATTTTATATTGATCCACACAAAATACACCATAATGTCAAAGTGGAATTAAGAAATAACTAATGTGTTAACATTATTATTGCATAATGAAATTTCAGTTCAAACCTATTTTTTAGAACTTTTGATGAGATGGCAAATTATTGAAATCTATGGTGTGAACTTTTCTCTCCGCAGCTTTACACGGAATGTGAGAAACATTTAAGCCATGACTCTGACAATATTACAGTTCACCATTCAGTCATTTTTAACAGGAATTCTTTTGTTAATATTGGTATACAGAGAAGGAGGATTTCCGCAATTTTTTATATGTTATTATTGTTCCTGTTATGTTTGTTGCTCTCTAAATATGACAACTAGAGACATGAGGTGACTGGTATTCATTCAATAGTTCGGCAATGTCCTATTTTCCAGATACCACGCCTGTTCTATTTAGGTCCCCCCACACTATTTAGGTCCCCCCAAACATCATAACAACTCTATTTTATGAACCACAGGAACCTTTCATATTCGTAATAAACATCATGAATAAAATATTTCTGTTCCCTCTTCTAATAATTGGACACCGACAAGTTATGTTATTTTGGCTGTTTACCAAAATATATTTAAGTTACAGTTAAATAATGAATATGGGCTTAAAGTGCAGTCTCTCAGCTTTAATTTTAGGGTTTTCACATCCAAATTGCAGGAAGGGTTTCAAGAGACCAAAAGTAATTGGTCAATTGATTCAAAAGCTGTTTTATGGACATATGTGGGCTATTCCTTCGTTATTTCCTCATCAATTAAGCAGGTAAAAGGTCTTCGAGTGTGGCATTCGCATAATAAAGAAATAAAGTGGTACTGACTACTGCAAACTGGGAACACCCCACAAGGGCTGCAGTTTTGGAGATGCTCTGATCCAATTATCTAGCCCTAGTCTAAATCGCTCAGATCCTTACACGTGCCCATTTTTCCTGCTTCTAACACCAACTCTAAGGACAGAATGTTCACTTGCTGCCTAATATATCCCACCCACTGACAGGTGCCATAATAATGAGATTGTCAGTGTTATTCACTTCACCTGTGAGTGGTCATAATGTTATTGCTAATCAATCAGTGTATATTCACTTGTTCTATTAAAACAATTTAACTTAAAAATAGACAGAAGAGGAACAGAACATTTAAGTATATTTCAAAATATCACTGTCCTGGTCACAGAAGCAAAGTTTGTGGGGAATAATAGCCATTTTCTATCATTTCGAGGCATAAGAAATGAGAAAAATAACACTTACTACTCAGGTACAAAAATAAATTGTTACACTGGCTCGCATTCATCTAAATTTACTGTATATAATATTAAATAATAAATAGATCTATCATCTAGCACACGCTGTTAGTTAAAGGCCCTGGTATTGGTTGTTGCAGGACCAAGGGGCTCCTGTACAGGTTATGGAGGGACCCTGGTATAGGTTGTAGCGGAGGGACGTCAGTATAGATTGTGAAGTGGAGCCAAGGGGGATTAGTATGGTAGGGGTTCATTTTTTTTCTTCTATTATAGGTTGCGCAGGGATGCGTCCGTAGACCAGAAGATCATCCAAGTAGGCCAGAACTCTGATTTCTTGACACCTCAGTGGTCCCAACGCCGCCTCCACACACTTGGTGAAAGTGCAGGGGGCCAATGCGTATCCCAACGGAATCCGTGTGTACTCATACACCTGGCCCTGAAAGGCAAACCGCAGGAATTTCTTGTGGCAAGGCTGTATTGGGACATGGAAGTAAGTGTCCTTCAGGTCAATGCTGATGCAAAAATCCCCGGAGGGCACGCACTCCAAGAAACGTTTAGTCGTGAGCATGTGAAACGGCCTCTTCGACACGCATTTGTTCAAAACGCACAGGTCGAGAATTGGCCCCATGCCTCCCGTTTTCTTGGGCACCAGGAAGTAAGGGGAGTACAGCCCCTTCTCCCTCTGCTCTAACGGGACTAAAGACACTGCCTCCTTCTCCAGAAAGTCTGCAATCTCCTCCTGCAGGGCAGCGACCTTCACTGGAGACACCATAACTGTTTCTACGACCCCTGAGAAAGCAGTGGAACTGCAGCGCATAACCCTTCCGGCAGTGTGCATAGCTGACACCATTCTGAGTAAAAAAGAGAGAGCGGACGAGCACGCAGCTGGGGAGCTGTGGCCGGCCAACCCGAAAGGAAGAGGGAGGCGCATGCATCACCTGGGCCGAGCTGTACATCTCCCTATCTGTTTTGGCCGTAACCATGGAGATAGATGCTCCAGCAGGTGGCACAGCCGAGTACAGCTGGCCTGAGACCTCAGTGGGGCGAGCGGAAAAGTCCTCTTCGCCCAACAAAACCCTGCCCGGGCTCCCACACACGCCAGCCACCCCAACGGCGGCAGTAGGGGGAGCCACAGACTTATGGAGTCGGAGACCACCGCCCTGAGGGCCGGAAGACCACACACTAAACCTACCCGGGCATGCAACAGCCGTCTGCAATGAAGGCTCACTCACTGATAAATAAGGTGCACACACAGCTTTATTTATCACAACAGAGGAGCTCCCTACCAAATGCACACAGGGTGGGGAAGCGTCCGAAGGACACCCCCGCCCAAAGAGTCAGGTACGGCGCCTCTTGAACGGAGGGACCTTCCGGCCTCCCTCGTTCTACCAGCGGGAAGGAGGAGAGGACGACTTCGGGGACGAGGTTCCCTCACGTTGCACCAGTCGAGCCGCATCCCAGTTCCGGTGCGCCCGCAGACCTGGCACGGCGATGCTTAGGACGGCGACGCAGTCGACCCCCAGGTCTCCGCGAACCCAAAGCCTCAGGGGGGCAGTGGGTGCCGAAGAGGAAGTAGGGACTGGCAGGAGGGGACCCAGCCGGATACGCTCCTCCCTGTGCTTTTTCTGACGCACCAGGGCCTCTGTGACAGCAGCACCAAAGAGCGCGTCCTCCTGCAGCGGAGTGTTGAGGAACGGCATCTTCTCCGGATCTTTCAGGGAGGTTAGCGCCAGCCACAGGTGCCTGACCTGCACCACTGACGTGGCTATCACCCGACCGGCCGAGAGGGAGTTAGCCTGGGTGAGCTTGAGGACGGCAGGGCCGGGCGCTTGTCACCCCAGGTGCTCAGGCCCAGGACCAGGGAAGTCGCCAGGGCGGGCTCCAGAGGCGGAATACCTTTACTCAAAGTCTCCAGCCTTCCCTCCACCGTAGTGAAGGCGACGTGGAACTTAACCGTGCCTCCTCTGCGAAGTTTGCCAGCCTGTCCATCCTCACCTGTAAAGGGAGGACAGCGCAGACGGTGCATACAGGCTCGTCATTGGCACCGTCGCGAGCATGCAGCGGTCCCAAACAGGCACAGCACAGTGTGTGCTCGCTACACCAGCATGCCGACAGGGAGGTCGGCGGCTGGGGCGCCGGACTAGCTGGGACCGCTCCAGCAGTCAAAGGTGGTGAAGCCATCCTTGGATTAGTGGAAATCACCAAAGATTGCATACTAAACTTTTCTCGTGAAGAAAAAAGGGAGGGAGACTGAGCGGAGTGTGACAACCTCTTTCATAGCCATGGGGCAGATGGCCATGAGAGGTGTGATTTGCATATAAAAATGTTCAGTGACTGCCTATTGACAGAGGGGTAAACCAATAGGAGCAAAACCCCTATATGGGCAAAGCTTCAGGATATAGAACTAAAGTTGTGAATTTTTTCCAAGTCAGTAACACAATCAATTTGGTATTTATAGATTATGCAAATAAAGTCCTAGAGCCTAAAATAAAATAAAAAGACTCAAAAATATTCCCCCTATACGAATAATGGACCCTTCCCAACTTCCACTCGAAGAGGACCTAGAAAACACACGGAGCAGATCGCCAGTAAGAAAAACTGGAAGAAACAGAGCGCAACACGCACGGGCAAGAACACAACCACACCGAGCAAAGAAAAGCACAGAACCGAGGCTCCTGACAGTAACGGACCGCAGAACACCCTTGCAGCGATAAACTACAAACAAGAACATCCGGGGGCAATATGACCCAAAGGGACAGTTGAATTGCAGAGAGTAAAGGATAGCAAGGTGTACCAAGAAAGGTATGAAAACACTTATCATGACTAGAAAAGTTAGTAAAACAGATGAGATTAGCCAAACACAGAAGTACGTGAACAGCGTTAAATCAGTGAATGCAGGTGTGGTTAGGTATTTTAAAGCACGGGAGGTGGGGCTCCCAGTTTCCCAACACAATTTTGCAACAAGATGTTGGCACTGTTGCAAGCGAAAGCAAACTCAGGACCGTGCGTACCGCTAAGGCTCATTGGTAATGTACTTTTTGGTGCTCTTTGAATGGAGAAACTGACGGTAAAACATGATTTTCTCCACTGAAATGTAAACATTTACAACAGATATTCTAGGGATGGGCGATACCACTGATTTTCTTTTCGATCCGATACCAAGGCTGGTATCAATACCAATGATTTTAAGTATTATGTACATAAAATGGGGAAACATTTATTGAAATAAATTTGCATTAGTATTAAAAACTCAAAGATCAGACTCCTTTATTTATCAGTTTTATAACAGCAAATATAAAACACAACGATGAACACATTTTATTAAATGTTCAATTATCTTATCACTCTCCAGGAATTGTTCGCATCAACTAAAACTTTGGTCAGCTAATCATACCCTTCAGTGAAATCAGCAATATAAATAGCTTGTTTTTTTCCCCCTAAGTAATAATCATAATTGTTTATCAATCCAACATTGCTTATCTTTTAAATCCATTTTCAATGGCTTAAAATCTGGACCTTTATTTTAGAGGTGAAACCCGTAGACGCTATTTTGGCTAGGTTCTTCTATAATGTTATCGAAACTGAAGCTACTCCTGCGTATTCTGGCATGTGCTATTGCATCATATCCATGTTCCAAATCCTACGCCTGTAGTGCAGAAGTTAGCTCCTGGAAATAATTGTATGCTAGACAAGGGCACACCATGTGTGAGGCACTCGCGGACATACCTGCAAACCTGATTTTCACTAGGTCAAGGGGGTGCAGCACCAGTGTTGACACGACTCCTCCACAGAGTCCTGCAACCAAACTCTCGATTTTCACATGGCTGTAGACTTGCTGGATTTGCTCCGTTATGGAGAAATGTATGCCACTTTCGGGGGAGGTCGAAGAGGAAACAGGGAGTCCTGTTGCAGCTGTCTCTTGATTTGATGCAGCAGGACTCATATTTAGGCTACCTTCCAGTTATTTAAAATTCTTGAAGCAACTTTATAACTTATATAAGCAAAAATCGTATTCAACAAAATGCGAACAATATCACGCTACTGTAAGATATAATCCATCAATCAAAGGTCAATTATAAGTAAGGTTAACCTCCATCTTTCAAGACAATTTCGTGACCCTCGTTTATGTCATATATTACTGTCCCCCGCAATTCAGCAGTCACTAGCATTAACAGCAGCTTCAGTTTAGGAAGTGTGACGCAAGTTGGAAGACTGGCTGTCCCACAATGCAATAGTTGAAACCACACCAATCACGCCTCAACATCCGTTTGACCATTAGCACAACGTGTGTTATGAAGCTGTTTACGTTGGTGAACTGACGTTTTAACAAAATGAGTTGCTTGTGGATGGGTAATGTAAGTTCTTATAGCTATGTTATTATTAAAATATATACATTTTTAAAAGTGCATGCACAGTAAAGTTGCTAATAATTGCTCATGGTACTATAGTAGTCCCATATCTTAAGGTAGCTCGCTCGCTTATAATGTACGCTAGTCAACAGCCAGGTAGCTAACAACCGTGCTAATAACCTGTGAACTACAGTATTCAAGGAGATACGATTGCTTGGGAACAAAGATGCACCTCCAGTTCAGTATTTCTCGAACATTAGCTAGTTCATTTGAACAGACTAGCCACAAAAAAACTCTGTTTCTGCGAAGCCTGTCGTTTCCAAAATAAAGACCACCCAGAGTGAAAATAGATTACCTCCTTTGTCAGCTGTGGAATTTTGGATGGAAGTAATATCAACATTATTCAGTTGTACCTGTAGTCGTTTTGCAAGATGTGTAACTTTTGATGTCAGGTTAAATCTATCTTTAAAAACATCGACCTGTCAGAATATGCTGTTCCAGCTGACGGATTGTAGTTGTCACTCAGGTAGCTAATTATCCAATAGCTTGTTGATTAGTTAACTATGTAATGTTCTGCTTTACTTGTTGCAGCTGCACATTGCCCGCGTTTGAACAGTAATGTTCAGTAAAGCCATAGATGTTGGATGAAGTAGGTATGTGTTTTCAACAAACAATTCATATAATTTTTTTTTATTGTTGGATGCCATCAACCCACTCTAAATCAAACATGATTGTCAACGTTTGCACATGCTTGTCCTGTTCTACTTCTTCTGGAGTAGTCTGTTGTTGTGAGGCTGATTAGTGGAACAGACGTGTGAAACACCAGCAGAGTGTACAAAATAATTTATTGGGCCCTGCTTGATGTCTCAACCTTCCCCAGTATTAAAATAACAAAGATTACACATACCTACTGTCCAGTGGAACATTTTTGTTGCAAGAATATGTATAGTAATTGCTGGAGTACCAATTTATGCAATAACCTAAGAGAGAACATTACTGTTTAAATAACTAACAAGCTATGAGTATATAAGATGGGAAGCTTTTTAGTCCTAAGAGGGAACCGCTGGGGGCTCATTTATCAATTAAGATTTATTTATATGATAATTTGCTTGAGAATATTCATATATTTACACACAGCCATGAGCATCTTACACATAGTGCCAAGTGGTAGAATAAGGGAATGGCTTGTCAAATGTAGTCTAGTTAATCTGGGAAAAATTTGTGAATTAAATTGAGCAATAAATAATGTCTTGATTTCATTGTTTTACATTGTAAATTAATGCAATGCTTCTTTACAGACTATGGTATTTAATGTAATTTAACCAGGTCAGTTACATTTTTTATTATAATAATCCGTATGAAGCAGCAATTTAAATGGTAGCCGTGTCTAGGCATCACACCCAGGATGAGTTTCACACACTTTCAATATACCATCGCTGAAGTCAAAATAACTTTACATTTATGGGTTAAAATAGGACTAGACAGCACCCAGATAGACAAAAGCCTCATCCCAAGACTAATATGTGAGCAGAACATATTTTCTCTTAATTTCCAGGTGATATGATATGTTAAAGATGCTGCTGAATGTGATGGAAGGCATGACTCATTAATTCTATGGAACCATAATGATGGTATTAATACCTTGGCTACATGAGGGAGCTGTTGAGGATAGGAGGCCTATAGGTGATTGTTGAATATGCTCATTTGAAGAACAGAAATGCTAAAGACACTTGAATTCTCCTAATTGTCCTCTCTCTGGTCATTTTTAATCGAGTGAGTAGCTACAGAGCTAGCCAAATAAATGTTGGCATGCACTCAACACGTGATCCAATAACACCTATATATCTATGTCAATCTCAGAAAAATAGGCTTATATTTTTGGGCTGTGTTGTTGCATTTCATGCTACACATTGTATTTCCAAAAGGTTTAAAACAATTTCTTTTTTTGGTGCATATATGGTTAATTAGGGGCTTGTCCAGTGTTATTCATCAATGGTGAGCTACTGGTGATCATTCAATGGTTGTAGTATTGTTTGATAAATCACAATTTGTGCACCAACAATGTATATACTTTTCCTAAGTACACATTTAGAAAGAGGGCTGTCAAATTCATATTTGATATTCAAATTGTTTGAATTGTGCAGGGTGGTAGGAAGCGCCATACAAGTCTGGTGACATCCCTGGAACATAGAAATGATTTGGTTTCTGGGCAGTGGATGGGGGTTATAGAAAATAAAGCCTCATTGGTTTATAAGCTATGTTTTGTAAACCTACCAATCATTTTACATTAAAATACTAATAAGTAGCCTACAGAGCTGTGCAAACCAATATTTATTAAGCTTCTGAGACCACAGCCAACCAGCCCTGTCTGACTAAAGACAATTTCCCACAGCCAGACATATTTAATAGGAAATGAGCTGCACTTGGCACTAAACAGACTTTCCATCGTTGCTTAACATTGCCCTCAAAGGGACACAATAAGCACAACATTGAACAATTTGAAATACATTTTCCTCACAATTATTGGCATTTTAATATAGTTTTGGGAAAATGTTGACACATTTCAAACGATTGCAATGTTGATTATTGAGCCCCCTGGTTTAAAAAGGCAGAACAGTTTTTGTGAACCTTGGTGTACAGTTTGTAGATTTTCATGTTTCTCATAAATACTATTGTTGCAAGCATGTCATTATGATGATGAAATTATATGTTCTGAATCAGGGGAGTATGAAGAATGAGCTACACCTTTTAAGTAGAAGGTACAGTGCCTTGAGTTTTCAGACACTTACCTTCTCCACATTTTGTTGTTATAAACTCAAATAGGTTAAATATATTTTTTGCCATCTACACACAATACCACAGGATGACAAAGCAAAAATAACTTAACTAATTTCAAATGTATTGATAATGAAAAACAGAATTCTTATGTACATAAGTATTCAAACCCTTTGCTTTGGCACTTCAGATTGAGCTCAGGTGCATCATTAGTCCTGTAATAAATATAAAAATGTCTCTAGAACCTGATTGGAGTCCACCTGTACCAAATACAATTGATAGGGAATGAATTAGAAAGGCACGCCTGTATATAAGGTCACACACTACAGTGCATGTCAGCGCAGCAAACTAAGCCATTACTTTCAATTGGCTCTACGTAGCGCTCAGATATAATTGTCTGGGGGTGGTTATGGACAAAATGGCTATTGTGTTGAAAGTTCCAAAGAACAGAGTGGGCTCCAGCATTGTGAAATGAAGTTTGGAACCACCGTTCTGCCAAACTAAGTAACTAGGCAAGGGCAAGTGATGGCGAATATAGTCTCTGAAACAAAGCCGTCCAGCCAATTGTATCTCATCTTACTGGAGGACTAAATAAACAATATACACTAGTGCCATCTGCTGGTACAATTGTAAAGCAGGGAAATAATTAGATCACATGCCACCCAATGAAAATTTCGTCGGCAAGAACAGTGATATATATTATTTCTTTCAGTGGCTATTGACGAGACGATAACTGGCTAAATAGATCCAGACAAAAACTATTTAATAAAACGAGAAGAAATTATGTCTGCGACTTTGTCTTAACCTAATTTACCATTATCTTAACGTTATTATACCATTATTAAAAAGTTGTTCAGTGCAATATTCTAGCTCTATTGTATGTAGCTCGCAAAACAGTTCTGAAATGGGTGCCGTTTTTACATGTTTCACCGCAAATCACAAATGTTGTTTTAGATACTGCTGGCTCCCAGCTACTTCAAAAATATCCCTACCCTGTTTAGTCACTATAGGCTTAAATAGAAAAAAATTACCGCTATCTGGGAAATTGATGTTCAGCTTTCAGCACCAGCCTGTGTGGTGCCACCGTTTGATTATCAGCCGAGGAGCCTCATCCGGCTTGTGTGCAAAAACCATAGAGAATCCCAGCAGTTGCACCTGCTACAAACATCAACAAAACGCGTCTGGAGCGGTAGGCTAGTAGTCAAACTTTTTTAGGGATCTATTATACTCTGGTGGCAATATCTGTGTTGATGAACGTAAACGTAGAATGCTCTGTGTCCTTTGAATACTAAAAGAAACTATATGACATTTTAATGAGGTACGCTAATGCAAAATACCTGGTGCTTCTACCGAAGATACGGGTCCAACCATGTATTGGTGGATGCTAGTACGATGCTGAGTTAATCTCGGTAGCGAGTATAAAAAGCATATACCATCAGTAGTTCCCTTCAGCTTTCTATTGTGGATCCACGAAAGTGTTTCACAGCAGTCGCACGAGGTAGGCGTTTTATGCACGTGGCTCTGTAGCGGATAAAAGGAGTCTTTCCACTTATCACTTAACCCAAAATCTTATCAAAACTGCAAAGGGGTCTTACCTTGCACGAGTATAGTTCATCTTGTGTTATTCGTATACGATAAAGACAGTAACAGGCAACAGATTCAAATTCCCTTTTTGTTTCAATGGACACTAGGAGCCATGGGCCAGATTCGCTGTTAAAGCACAATTAGGCTACACCGATAGTTTTTTCCAGTTGTTTTATTCTGAAGTGATTTAATTATTTAAATTGGTTCCTGTATCGTTTTGGCTTTATACATGTAATACCAAGGAAAAGTACTACAAAATAAATGTAAACCAGTAAAAATATTGAGCAGCCCTAAATATTGAACAGAAAATAGACTGCATGTCAACATATAGGCGATGGTTAAAGTTACGTTACTTTGGAACGGCAGTCGATGAGGTCCACAACACGGTTTTAATGGTGGAATATAATGTCTTTTTTGCAAAGTTTACTAAAATAACAGTTTGAAAATGTTCTATAGAATTGTTTTTGGTTGGTTGATGGTGTGTGTAAGAAATGTAGTTTATGAACCCTTATTTGAACAGGTCTATTGACTGAAAATGTAGTGTAATACTTTGTCTTGTAAGTGACATGCAGCAAATTATGCCAGGGAAAGAAGCATGTGTGCAGTTTAAAGCTCAAACAAAATGATGAGATGTAGACCAGGCCTGTTCAATCCTGTTACCACCCTGTAGGTTTTCTCTCCAACCTGAATTTTGCACACCTGATTCTAATAATGACCTGGATGAAGAGCTAAGTCACAACTTGGGTTGGAGAGAACCTACTGGATGGTAGATCTCCAGGACCAGGATTGTGCAGCCCTGATCTAGTCATTCAGAATACAAATAATTTAGATTTGGGAGTATCAAATTGGCTGGTAAGATTGACAGTTTTACCTGCCAATAGCTAACTTAACCCAAAAGAGCATTTTGTTGACAATTACTACACTAAATTGTTATTCGTATGACAAAAATGTGACCAAAAAAAGCCAACGTTAACACTGGCATACAGCTACCCGGGAGGGGTGGCCGTCTGAGGATTGGGCTAGTCTTCTGGCTCCACTCCTGACTGGCATGGCACTAGTGGCTTATTTCAACCTCAACCCCAGAGACAGTACAACTTACGACAGGCATGAGGCGTAGATATTAGCTTGTTATGAGATCACCCCCAGGGACATGGTCGTCAAGTAGCATCTGTGGCAGTTCTAGAGAGAGGAACCAGTGAGAGACCTGTCGCATGCTCTGGTTAGGCCAGAAGACTAGCCAGCGAGGGATATCAACCACACCCTAGTCCACGTCCTAGGCCCTCGTTTTGGATAAGGCCCTCTGAGAGCTTCCGGCTTATATTTAGGTGGTCTGCAAGCAAATCCAAGCTAGATTCCACAGCCCACATTTTACCGCAGGAGTTTGGTCCGTCAGACACAGGCGGCTGGTTCTCCAACACTGCCCTCCAGCGAGGCGCCTATCAGAGCCAGGGAGGGTGCAGCAAGAGGAGTCAGTGCCTCACGTGCATGGGCTGGGGACACAAGGTGTAGCGGTTTTCCTCTGTTGTCCACATATACATGTGCACCGTCGGGATCGCCTCCGGATGGGCCCAGGTGGAGCCGGCGACAGGTCAAAATGGAGCGGCACTGCCAGCCGGTTGAGGGTGAGCAGCAGGGCGAAACCCTCAAACAGTAACCAGCAACACACACCTTCCCTTGTGAGACAGGACTCTGGCAGCACAGCGGGGAGGAATCCAGGTCAACCAGAGCTCAGGGCACTACTATTACGGTGTTCCTGCAGTAGGTGCTACAGAACCTTCTCCGGGAGTGGGGACGGGTGCGCGTCGTTTCCTCCGTCCGGCCCACGGTTGTGGAGTTGCATGAGGCCAGGGTCAGCCAGGTATCATACCTCATACGGGGGGTGACGCCAGTGGATGAGGTAACAAAGTTAAGGTAGTTGTGGTATTCGTTATGTCAATTGTGGTTATCTATGAAAGAAATGTCAGGGACAAAACATAAATGTGAATGAATAAATAAGTATAATGCTAAAGGAAGGAAAAATAGGCATAACAGTCTATTTAGGAAACTGCCAAACTCAAAGAAAACAAAGGGAGCTCAGTAATGGAAATATTAATTCTAACATAGCAAACCTGGTAACATAACAAATACTATTTAGATGTTACTGATATTAATAATACAAAGGCACCTGTTCTTTCAATCACAAAGTATGATCAGGAAAGTCAACCATATTATCAAAAGAAGGTATGGGTTGAGGCAGTAATTATTAATGTATATTGAAGAGAACAAAGTGGTCATTTTGAAGTGGGTCAAAATAATGGGTGTGGCTTGAAATGATTAGGACGGTTTGGAAGCCAACAAATCTTCTCATGTCCTATTCCAAGTAGGGTGTGTGGAGGTATTGCTGATGTTGATAGAAAATGTGCAGTGCCATGCTTAACACTTAACAACAGCTGGAACGGCATAACGGTCTGACTGGCCCATGTTTCACAGGCTTTACGGTACATTAGCCGGCTAGAGTCAGTGTCAAGAGTAGAGGTTTGCTGCTCATCTCATTGTTTATTTCTCTTCCCCTGTAGTTAGAACCCTACATGGATGAGAAATTCATCTCTCGTGCATTTGCCACCATGGGAGAGCTTGTGGTGGGGGTGAGAATAATCAGGAACAAGATGAACTGGTAAGACTGGAGAGAACATTATGCAACTGTTAGGGAACGGCTGTTTTTGACATTTAGCAGAATCAAACCAAATACTGTAGTAAAATCATAGTTTCAGGTTCTTCTGTGGAGTGTTCCAGCATGATGATTTTATGTTAAATCAAATACAATTTTGACATGGGTGGTACTGTAATGCCAATGCTTAAACTGCATAAATATATTGGCAGCTGTCCATGATGTGGCCTTTATAGATAAAAATAAATAAACGAATGTCACCTAAAAGTTAAGGATGTCCATCCTACTATAAGCTACAATAATGTGTGAGCTAAAATTATGTCTTCTATTTGTCACAAATCTAAGAGCACAATAGTAGTGTGCCTAGTGTCTGCAAACAAGACCCTGTGGCATTCATTTATGGAATATCAACATAGTCCAACTAAGGCAACATATGGCTGCACCAAGGATAGTGATACTCACTTGGGTATACTTTTTGATCTGATGTCTAATGTTTATTAATCTCAAAATTCCACAACATATGAACCCTGGAACCACCAAAAACAATGTCCACAATATCCTGTTTTGATCTTTCCCCACTGTGTGTAGGGGAGCGGCAGGCTATTGCTTTGTTGAGCTGGCCGATGAAGCCACAGCTGAGAGGTGTCTCAGGAAAGTGAATGGGAAGCCTCTCCCCGGAGCCACACCGGTACAGAGACGCTATAAACACAGCAGTCATTTATAATTCCACACTTATTCAGAGTTCCTGAATCAAGCCATAGCACCAACATCATACCCTCATCACAGTTATTTTGAGGGGACTGGATATGCATAGGGGATATGTTGAACTCGTAAATCACCCATTTGCTTTATTATAGATGAACATCTGATAGAATCCATTCTCTCTGCAGCCAAAACGGTTCAAACTAAACCGTGCCACATACGGAAGACAAGGAGAGAGCCGGTATGTATTGCGTCCCTCCTAAACATACTTTTTTAAGGGACTGCCATTGTACCATAATGAGGGCACTTGTGAGATTGTGTTTAGATGAAAGAAGACTCCATTTGTCTGGTATGTTCATGTTTTCTCTCCCATCATGGATGTATAGAATATTGCAGAGTAATATGAAGTCATCTTCCAATAATCATAATTAATGCCAAAGCTATTGATAAATATTGTGTATATTAATGAAGGTTTTCTTCCCCTGTCGGACAGAGGTGGCTACTCAGACAACAGGTACAATCAGTTGTACTCATACAACAATAACCAGTACTACCAACAGTACCCTAACTACTACTCCAACTGGGGCTATGACCATAACACAGGCAGCTACAGTGGTTACAACTACAACCAGTATGACTATAGCAACCAGGTGAGTGAGTGTCCCTCTGTTACACTTTCAATATGCATATGTGGTTTACATTCTATTGACCACTGAATATGTGATATTGGAGGTTAAGAATCTCCCCCCAGTACGAAGACGTCACTACATATAATCGTTATGGTATAGCTTTTGAGAGGATGTTCTCTATTTTTAGGGTTATGATGAGACTGAAGATAATGGACTGGAGGGTGAGTGTTTCATTTTTGTTTCCTTTCTCTAGCTTCATGATAGCAAAAATTGCAGCTCAATGATTATGTTCAACTTGCTCTGGTGCCCCTTTTTGTTGGAGTGCCTGACTGTGTTCCTGCTGTGTTCCTCGTGTGTGCCTCTTGCAGACCCCATGGTGGCTCTGGATGTAGTGGCATCCAACAGGCAGTACATAGAGGAGAGTGAGGAGTTGTACGATGCTCTCATAGACTGCCACTGGCCTACCCTGGAGCCTCCTCTTTGTACCACCACCCCTTCCAAGGCATAGTAGACAGTCGGACATTCTCAACCTCTCAATGTGAATATGGGAGCCCAGTGAGAAGGTTAAAAAAGAAACAGTTACTGTTCTGAAGTGTCCTGAAGTTTTGAGGTGAGCTCCGCTAAGCCAACAGACCAGTGTGTGTGATCCACGTACTCTGCTGCAGTGACTGAAAGGATGTCCCCCTGAATTTTTCTTTTTAATATCTATATTTTATTCCTCACTCCCCCTGATTTCTTTTGGGTTTTTGGACACTTCTTTCCAGTGGGCCAGAAAAAAAATGGCACTTGGCACTTGTAATCACACTGTCAAATACTGTGGTGCTAGTTTAAGCTGCTATATTTTCCACATCCCAAGTTTACTTTTTCATGTATTTATTTTTCAGTATGACATCCTATTCAACCTACTGGTTTTCAGTCTAGGATCACCTGCTTCCTATTGTGTGGAAGAGTGTATAGTATTTTTTAAAAACTTTTCTCCTTGTTATACTGTAGTTTAAAAGCTAAGGGACAGATAGGATTGTTGTCAAATGCCTCTTATTCGGCTCTGTAAATATTTATCAACAAATGACATTGTAGAGATGTGTGTATTCATTTTCAATACACCTGTAACATTTAAAATCAATTGTCATTATAAATGTATAAATGCTTCATCAATTATAAATGCTTGTTTTACATAGTGTGCAAATGATATTTGACTGTTATTATAAAGTGTATCTGTTTAATTTCTCTCAAATGGGGTTTCTCTTTTAATTAGATGTTTTTCACCTTTAGGTTACTGACAGCCTGTAACTGTTATGAAACACAAACTGAAAACCTCCTGTAATAACAAAATATGGAGAAGCAAATTAATGTTTTTTCCCATTTTCATGAAAACCATCTTCTATTGTTGAATTTCACCAGTTGCCCAATAATGGATGCAATTAATTAATTGGGTTAAATAATCTTTCTTGCAGTGTTCCTGAATTAAAGCCCTAAGTACAAACTGAATCATGAAGTAAAACGATAGGAGTGATTGAGTTTTCATTTCTGAATCTGGCCACAGACCCAAGCACAGTGGCAGTGTAACCTATCAACTAAATACGATTGTTCCTGTCCTCCTTATGGGCCTGATGTCTAAAGCAAAGTGCTGCAATGTTCGAGATCCATTAAACAGAAGTCATGGGACACAAATGGCAGCCTACTACTATAGCTGGCCAAATTCTTAGGTTAAGTTGGCATAGATTTTAGGGCTATGAGTGACTGATCCTAGGCTGTTTCTCATATGCAGCCCAGTTCTAATATTCATCTCATCAGATCTCTGTACATCAAAAGACCAATTTAAATAAATGTATATGAAAACTGTATAAACACAGCTGTAGTGGCATAATAATGAACTGACTAAACTACAAAAAAGCATGTTTGATACTATGTCAAATAGATACATTTTGTTACATCCTGATAAGTGCAGTGATTGAGTACATTATGCTACCCATGTGATAATTTATTAATTTGCTGCTACAATATCGTACAGAATATTACAGACCATCACATTTTTCGTAACTATTTAATGGAACGAAATTACTATGATCGGGTTTGCCTTCGGTGCCATATTTTATGTATCTAAGACAGGGGAGGGTCATGGAAATTGTAAACAAAAATCAAATTTTTCTTAGTGTTTTAGAAATTCTGCTGCCCACTTGATGTAGCAAATACAATTTTGCACGGGAAAAACGATTGAATTGAAAAATTTGCTTTTTATTGTTAGGCAATTGACGCTCGACACTGGTCATACAATTAGTGCAGAATATTAAAAAGAATAGTACATCATAATGGAATAAAAAAAGATCTTACATATTCTGTTTTTCTGTGTATCCTGACATTTTCGTCATTTGTGTAGTTTTTTTTTTTTTTAATGATAATGAAATTAACTTCTCCCCAGATCCTACAGGCACGTGTGCAACTCCTGTGAAAACTCAGTTTTAACCAGAGGCAGCTGGCTGGAGATGGAAGTTGGTATGAATGCACCGTTACTGTAATTCAGGTAACTTCCACAAGGTGGGAGAAAATTTGGGTTACCAAATTTAAAAATTAAAGCCTTATCTTTAATATGGCAAATAATATGACCAATATTGCACCTGATCTTACCAGGGGATTTATTAAGACTTATTTTCCTTTCACACAAAATACACTAGCAGTTGTTTTACTTTAAGATCTGCACTGCAATGAACCATGTCATATACTTACTTTCAAGAATAACATTTTTCCTGAAGTCCTGTGTCTTGCAGGCCTAACTATTTCCACAAGATGGTGTTATATTCTAGTTTTATTAGTTGAAAATGCACAGGCACTATGCACATATACAGGTGCATCTCAAAAAATATGAATATTGTGGAAAAGTTTTTTCCCCGTAATTCAAATCAACAAGTGACACCTTCATATATTCTAGATTCATTACACAAAGTGAAACATTTCAAGCCTTTTTTGTTTCAGTCTTGATGATTACAGTTTACAGCTCATGGAAATCAAAAATCCAATATCTCAAAATATTATAATAAAAAATGTATAATACAGAAATATCAATTTGAGAAGAGCTCTAATCAGATAATTAACTCAAACACCTGCACATTTTTCCTAAGTATGTTCATTTATGCACTCAATACTTGGTCTGGCTCCTTTTGCGTGAATGCCTGCATCAATGCGGCGTGGCATGGAGGCCATCAGCCTGTGGCACTGCTGAGGTGTTATGGAAGCCCAGGTTGCTTTGATGGCGGCCTTCAGCTCATCTTCTCTTGGGTCTGGTGTATCTCATTTTCCACTTGACAATGCCCCATAGATTCTCTATTGGGTTCAGGTCAGGTGAGTTGGCTGGCCAATCAAACACTAATACCATGGGCAGTAAACCAGTTACTAGTCGTTTTGGCACTGTGGGCAGGTGCCAAGTCCTGATGGAAAAGGAAATCATCATCTCCATAAGGCTTGTCAGTAGATGGAAGCATAAAGTGCTCTAAAATCTCCTGGTAGACAGCTCCATTGACTCTGGACTTGATAAAACACAGTGTACCAACACCAGAAGATGACACGGCACCCCAAATCATCACTGACTCTGGAAACGTTACACTGGATTTCAAGCAACATGGATTCTGTTCCTCTCCACTCTTCCTCCAGACTCTGGGACCTTGATTCCCAAATGAGATGGAAAATTTAATTTATTCTGAAGAGAGTACTTTGGACCACTGAGCAACGTTCCAGATCTTTTTCTCCTTCGCCCAGGTAAGACACTGCTAACATTATCTCAGATTCAGGAGTAGCTTGACACTAGGAATGCAACACTTGTAGCCCATTTCCTGGACACGACTGTGTTGTGGCTTTTGATGCACTGACTCCAGCCTCAGTCCACTCCTTGTGAAGCTCCCCCAATTTCTTGAATCGGCTTTGCTTGACAATCCTCTCAAGGCTACGGTCATCCCTGTTGTTTGTGCACCTCCTACACTTTTCCCTTCCAGTCAACCTTGCATGAATATGCATTGATACAGCTCTCGGCATGCAGCCAGGCCATTCAGCAATGACCTTCTGTGACTTACCCTCCTCGTGGAGGGTGTCAATGAGGGTCTTCTGGACAACTGTCAAGTCAGCAGTCTTCCCCATGATTGTGGTTGTGTGTTCTGAATCATACTGAGAGATTGAAGGCTCAGGGAGTTAATTAGCTGATAAGAGCTCTTCTCAGGCTGACATTTCTGTATTGTACCTTTTTAATTCAAATATTTTGAAACACTGAATTTTTTGATTTCCATGAGCTGGAAGCTGAAATCATCAACATTGAAACAAAAAAGGCTTGGAATGTTTCACTTTGTATAATGAATCTAGAATATTTGTAGGTACCACAATATTCACTTCATTCATTTTTTGAGATGCACCTGGAGTACCTCATTTTCATTTAATGTGGCTATTCAATTTGTAAATATACTAATGATTCATTTCTAAAATCTTTAGTTACTGTAGTTTTGCAATATTTTTGATGATGAGTAGTACATTTGTTAAAGTCTTACAGTACATTAATAAAATGTGCAGTGGAGAGTAGTCTTGCAGATCCAAACCTCTAAATCCATCCAAATTGTCGGGTCATAGGCCAATGTTTAGGAATCTCGTAACTGCTTGGTTATAGTCCATTTTCTGTGTGACTGTCATGGTGATTTGAAGCTGTGATAGCAGTTATAGCAGAAACTGAGACTGTAGCTAATGGTTGTTGTGGAGACTGTGGAGGAGATCGCTGTGAAGTCGCCTTGAGTGGACCTCATCCCCAAGAGGTTATCATTCCTCCCCCGCTCTCTGTCTAGCCAGCTCAATGGCTTAACTGTCCTGTCCTAGTCTACTCCCCTTCACCTGCCCTGATTGGAAAATACTTGCTAGTTGGAAACCAATCGGGGAAGCTCAACATTAGGCAAACTTTGTGTAAGTTATTTCAGTGTAATCAAGGAGAGGAAGCAAGGAGAGCAGACTTACATTTTTTTAAAGATTCAGTGAGTCAGTCCTCTTATGTTAGGCACTTCCTTGTCCCATCTTTATCCCAGCTAATTACAAAGACTCTGCAAGTGTCTTCATGATTACTTGAGTGAAACCTCCTACAGGTACACTGACTAATGAAGAACACAATCAAATAAAGAATCCCCCCTTCAGTCCCAGAGATTCAGTGGAAGTGTGTGTGGGAGGGATGGGGTGTTAACTGGGTTTGAAGCCAAGCAGAATCAACTGCACTGAGTATTTAAGGCCATAATGTGTAGAGGGGCCCTCAAATGTTTGTATCTAGAATAAAGCGGGGAGGGGCCCTCAGAGACTGCCTATGTATAGGGCCCAGAATTCTGTGCTACACTCCTGCTTGTTAGCTCTGTAAATCTTCAGTAGTTGTTGTGATGCTCCTAATGCTTGTGTTTTATGTTGGATACATTCAGAGTGATGTATGTGTAAGATCGACTTTCCGCTTTCAGCCCCTCCCTCCGGTACGCAACGCACGTCCCATTCATGGTGAACACAGCACACTCCCCAGGTCCCAATCACCTGACTTCTGAACACTGGTTTTATCCCATCTGATTTTCATTAGTGCTCCATTTTGTTCAGTTTTTGTCATGAGGTGTGGTTTGTATTGGTTATGACATCCTTAGCCTGTTTGGTTATGACATCCTTAGCCCGTTTAATTCTCTAGTTTTGATATTTTGCAAGTGTACTGACTAGTTTCTGCCTGTTATCTCTTACTCTGAATTAGCATGTCTGTTTTTGTATCGTTGGGTATCTAATCTCCCAAGTGATCTCTGCCTGCCTGTCCTCTGGGTTTTGCCTTTTGGAATTAAATATACGCTCTGTGTTACCACTCCACCTGGTTTCCTGTGTCATATTCGTAACAGTATGAGACTGGATCATTTCAATCTAGCCTGTTTTCCTAATGTTGGAGGGATTTTAGATGGCTTTATTAGTTGGTTAATAAATTAATTAAGTTAGCAATCTGCTTTGATCATCTGTAAGAACATCAGTAATCAGTATCTTCAATAGGAACAGCACACATGAAAAATGCACATAAACATAGTAAAGTTTCACGTGTGTGGTGTACATATGTGTGCATATGTTATGTGTTATAGGAGCCATACTCAACGTTAACCTCTTCTATTTTCTACCTCTATGTCAAAGGACAGTCTCTTTGCTATATTGATGTCAAAACATTTATCTACAGCAACTAATCCTCCATTGTCTCACTGTTCATGACTGAGCACCAGTGTTAGCTAACATTAGATAGGACATTTTATATTGGTAATGAAATGCCAAGCCATAGGCACACAGCGAGTCAGAAAATATGCAAATTAGGGGAAATTTCTGACAAATTTCACAGAGGTAATGGCAGTTTTTTCCGACCTGAACCAATAGCAAAACTCAGGAACATGATGAAGATGTTCTATTGTTACATGCAGTTAAAGCCAGAATAAATGCTAGCCTAATCATTTGAATCCCATGAAGGAAGAGAGAGCATCACAACACATCTCACCTTTTGTGTGTCATTAATGAAACCCCCCTTCTGCAACAGATAAACTGAAACTATGAAGACATATCCATTCATTCAATATAAGGTTGACGATACAGAGGAATGTTGACTCTATTGCAGTGTAATACTGTGTGTAATATTCTCTGCCATAAAGTCTAAATTTCTGTATACCGCCAACCTTATAATGAAATACTGAATGTCTTCATAGTTTCAGTTTACTTGTTGTAGTCAAAGTCTTTTATTTGTCAAGTGTACCGAATAACATGCATCATTCTGAACAATCAAATTCTTGGGACATGGCTCGCAACATCTATGTAGTAATTAAGAAATATATAAAGTAAAAATAATAACTGAAAATACAAGATATACATAAAAATTGTGACTATATGCAATTTCAAATAATATAGAAATGGGAATATGGACAGTATGAACAGAAATCTTAAATATTATAAATGTAAGTGTTGTAGTGCCTATAAATGTATCCATTAAAATGTGCTAATGTACACAAAGTGACCAGAGCATATGAAGTGTACATGTGATCAATAGCTCAGTGTTGCTGGTTGAGGGGCCTTATGGTCTTGGGGTTAAAATTGTTTTAGTCTGGAAGTGTGTGTCCTGATGCTCCGGTAACGTCTAACAGACCATAGCCTGAGTAGCTGTAGTCTTTTATGATGTCCCGTACTTTCTTGAGGCATCGTGTATGGTATATGCCTTGCACGGAACGGAGCTGACAGTTGCTGATGCGCTCCACTGATTTCACCACCCTCTGGAGGGCCTTGCGGCCAGCAGGGAGCAGCTGCTGTACCAGGCAGCAATGCTCCCTGAGAGGATGCTCTCAATGGTGCACCTGTAAAGTTGGTGAGAGTTTTTGCAGACATTTCAAACTTCTCCTCAGGAAGTATAGGCGCCTTTGGGTCGTTTTTAATGCAGAGTCTGCTTGCCTGGACCAGGTGAGGTCAACTTTGATGAACTCACAGAGGAACTTGAAGCTGAAGACTCTCTATACTTCTCTATATAGCTCCATCGATGTGTATGGGGGCATGATCCCCCCTCTGCCACTTCCTGAAGTCCACAACCATCTCCTTAGACTTGCAGATGTTGAGAAAGAGGTTGTTGTCCTGGCACCATGTAGCCAAATCACTTACCTCCTCACTGTATTCAGTCTCATCGTTGTTGGAGATAAGACCCAGGATGGTGGTGTCGTCCGCAAACGTAAGTATGACGTTGGAGCTGTGTGTGGCCACACAGTCATGCGTGAAAAGCAAATACAGGAGGGGACTGAGTAAACATCCCTGAGGGGATGTCCAGGATCCAGTTGCAAAGGGAGGTGTTAAGACCCAGGGTCCTGAGCTTGGGAACAAGCTTAGTGGGCACAATAGCGTTGAATGCTGAGCTGTAGTCCATGAACAGCATCCTCATGTGTTACCCTTTTCCAGATGGGAGAGGGCGGTGTGTACAGTCTGGGCGATGGCATCGTCCGTAGATCTGTTTGGGCGCTATGCAAATTGAAGGGGGTCCAATATGTCAGGAAGGGTGGAGCAGATGTGGATTCTGACCTGCCGCTCGAAGCACTTCATGATGGTGGAGGTCATTAACCCAGGTGCTTTTGGTTGGGGAAAGTTCTGACATTGACCCTCGGGATAACATTACTGATGCACTTTGAGATGCATGCTGAGACAGAGACTGTGTATTCATCAGTGTCCCCATCAGCTACAACACAATACATCTGCCAGTCTGTGGTCTCGAAGCAGTCCTGGAGAGTGGAAATGGATTCCTCACTCCAGCGCTGAACTGTCCGAAAAACTGGTTATAGTAAGGGGGGCTTTCATTTTAAAAGCTCCATTGCAACGTTAGGAGTGATGGGCCAAGAAGATGGGCCATGGTCAATATTATGCAAACTAATCCGGCTATTGCTAGGCGTTTATCCAATGAAGTAGAGTCTTTCATAAACAAGAGACGGTCTTCCTTTTTGGTCCATCGTTGTATTGCAACAGCACATGTAAAATATTTTTGCTCCATGGGAAACTTTCTGCTACCAACTGGAGGTTGTTAAATGTGCTGTGTTCATTTAGCGTTGTGTTGTTTGTTTTATATGGCAGCACCACAGAAATACTTTGCCTGCTAGCATGCTCATTATAACGTGTATTTGTATTTTCCACATGAGTGAGAATTTCTTTTTGGACGGTTTCATGTTAAATTAAAAAAAGTTCACGAATGGATGTCTACACAGCCCTCCCCCACCGAAAAACAAACACCCATAGCGGATATGCCCATAAACGGCCATCTGGGTCAAGACAGTACGTTTGCAAGTGAATTCACAGTGGAATAGTGGACATCCACCGTTGGGCCCTCTACATCTGGGAACTTTGGGTCGCAACACTCCCGTCCCTTTCTGAGGGACAACAAACGACACTGGCCATAGACATTCATGTAAAATAGCAGTACAAAACAACACTAATAGAGAACCACCAGAATTAAATTAGTTTATAAATGACCCAAAATATATTATGTCAAGTCAATATATGTCCACTATGCCTGCCATAGAACACGCAACATAGGCTACATAGAAAATATTAATTTGGTCCATCTTAAATCATGTCCATTCATTCTCCCAGCATAAAACTGGTGCAATAACCCCACTCTATGGCCAGAGGTGTCCTAACGAGACATCTATTTCTACCTTATTGAGTCTCCAGGTAAGCAAATTACCAGTGAAACTGTTTACTTTTCATAGCTTTTCATAGCTATACTTTCAAAGCAGAAGCACTTGGCTCACAAACCGGATCTTCTGACAAAGCAGGAGGTGGAAACGTGGCTCACGACTCACAAAAGGAGGTTTCTCCATCCTTATTGGATTTCTTACTGAGTTTCATATTCTTTCTAGTTGTTGGTATTAAACTTTCACACGACTCTCACTTTCTGGCAGTCTGAAAACGGCGGACTTTTCTTGAAACCGAAAGGGTCTGTCTTCAGTGGGGGAGAATGGAGGCCACGTAATCTGGAAGATGTTTGTCAAGATGGAATCCTAAAATCAAGATACATCAAAGTTAGCTAAGTTTAGCATTTACATGATGGGATTTTGGTAACCTAAACACAGGGATAGTATTTATAGATAAAGCCCTTCTATCAGGATATTTTTTAGAACATGGAAGGGGAACAAATTTCAGATCAGGGTTCTTTGTTTTGTTGATGGAACTAACTACACAGCAACCCTTTGGCACAACAAGCGTTATTAATTTAAGATGTCCGGTTTGTCTTGTTTATGTTGTTGTAGTCTATGCTGGATGCAGGTTTGTTTTCCCTCATCTACGGGGCGTGGAGATGAGAGCCTACTTTGGATAGAGTATTATCGATCTAACCTATGGATCTAATGTCTAGAGGGCCTTGAAGCCTCAGATAATTATCCCATCTATTACAAGACAATTTGTGATTGGTTGATTCTACTGTCATTCCAAAATGCTGCTCTAATTGAAGTCAATGTCAGTGACATTCGCTGGTGCCTTCTATTTAAAGCCTGAAGGGCCTAGCCAATGAGCATTGAGCACAGCTAGATAATTTCTACCAAGATACTACCAAAGAGAAATTCTGATTGGATATTTTTTCTCTTGGATATCAAGAGAAAAACAGAAGAAATTCAATAAGAAGACAATTACAATTAAGACAAAAAACATTAAAATCAATGAAAATGCAAATTATTATATGTAAAAATATAGATTTGTATCTATCCTTAGGCCCACTCTGAGTGTGTAGAGGGCCCTCACAGTTCCCCACTGCAGTTTGGACAGGGGCAGATCTAGTAAAAGAGCTCAGCTTGACTGGGGCATATCTAGTAGAAAAGCAATTTTACAAACAGACTTGTAGCAAAGGTGGCATCCTATGACAGTGTCACGTTTAAAGTCACTGAGCTCTTCAATACGATTCATTGTACTGACAATGTTTGTCTATGGAGATTTCATGACTGTGTGCTGGATTTTATACACATGTGAGCAATGGGTCTAGCTGAAACACCTAAACTACATTTTTTGTAGGGGTGTCCACATACTTTTTAACATGTGTTTATACCAAATGTCTGGGTCCTCTGCCGAAGTTTCCAGCTGACCCTAGGCCACATTTAGTTTATTTAATGAAATTAGGGGCCTTGGAAATGTTATTTATTTGAAAATAAATGTAGGGAATATGCTGTTGTTTACTGAAACAATTTGTCAATTTTCAGAGTTGTTACAAGTGACTGGTTGTCAAACTGGTGTAATGTTTGACAGCTACATTTGATGTTCTTCAAATCATGTCCACTTTAGCCTACAATGTTCAAAATGTCAGAAAGAAAGTATATTTCTGAAATGTGCCATTTGTGAGGGCAATAGGTACTTTTCATAGCGTTCTAGGCCAATGGTCAGTAGCTGCACAAGGAGTGACAAATAGTGGTTACAGCACTGGACCAGTAATTGAAACGTGACTGGTTGAAATCCACAATCTGAGAAGGTGAAAAATGTGTTATTGAGTAAGGCATTTAATGCTATATTTCTTTTATATGTGCCCTTGCTGAAGAACATCTGCTAAATGACTAATATGTAAACTTGAAAGCCAATGGATTTTCTGTAGTTTGAAAATACATCATTGTAAAAAAAAAGACACAGTTTCCTAATATTTAAATTTGAGAGCATATGTGCCAATGGATTTTCTGTATTTTAAATATGCAATATATTAAATAAAGGACAGAACTGGCAACAGTATTTTAAATGTATTATGATAAGTTGATCTTTAGAATAATTTGCAATTCCAAAGACCAAGGCCTCTATAAATAACAGTAATAACAAGTGCTACTCTGAAAGAGATTCATTATGCCTCTCTCTGTCACTCTCTCTTTGTATGTGTGTGTAGGTCTGGGTGAAAATAAATTGTACTTGGCTGACATACTTTTCCCTAACAAAGACTTCTAGACATTGAGATAATTTTTGCAACCACCAATCACTCCACTCCCTGCCTCCTTCTTTCTTTCAATCTGTCTATATCTCTCTCACTTTAACCCCCAGATGTAACTCACTGGAATGCTCCCCCGTCCCCTGTCCCCCTTAGAAATGTGATCCGTTTTTTTCATAGCGTTTCATGAACTGGAGTTTTCACAGGCCTGAACATTTTACTAAAGTCAAAATCTTCTTCCCTGCTTGTGACCCTGTAGGATGTATTTAATATTACAACCTTGTTTCCCAAAATGTTGGGAGGCTGTGTAAACTGCAAATAAAAACACAATTCAATGATGTGCAAATCATTTAATCCCTATATTTAATTGAAAATAGTACAAAAACAACATTTTATTGTTTTTGGAAAAGAAAAGCCCATTTGGAATTTGCAACACATTTAATAAAAGGTATGTTTAACACTGTGTTGCATCACCTCTTTTAACCATACTGTGTAAGCATTTTGGAACTGAGGAGACCAATTGCTGTAGCTTTGAAAGTGAAATGTTTTCCCATTCTTTCTTGATATAGGATTTCAGCTGCTCAACAGTTCAGGGTCCCCTTTGTTGTATTTGTTGTTTCATAATATGCGAAATGTTTTCAGTGGGTGACAGGTCTGGACTGCAAGCAGGCCAGTTTAGCACAGGGACTCTTTTTACTGTAGAGCTATATTGTTGTAATATGTGTAGAATGTGGTTTGGCATTGTCTTGCTGAAATAAGCAGGGACTTCCCTGAAAAATACTTTGTCTGGATGGCAGCAGACAGTATGTTGCTTCAAAACCTGTATATATTGTTTAGTATTAATGATTCCTTCACAGATGTGCAAGTCACCCATGCCATGTGCACTAATGCACCCCCATATGATCACTGATGTTTGCTTTCGAACTGAGCTCTGATAAGAAGCCGAATGGTCCCTCTCCTCTTTAGCCCTAGGATGTGACATCCATGACTAAAAATGTTGATTCTTCAGGCTACAGGACAGTTTTCCACTTCGCCTCAGTCCATCTTAACCTCCTGGGACTCTGTGTCCTCATTTGAAGACACTATGTTTTAGGCTTCCTGCACCATGCACCTGTGCTGGTGCATGTAACATGCATTACTTATTGATCTTTGAATACCTCTCTGGTACTGACAAATGCAGTGTACACTATGAAGTACAGTATATAAATAAAACACTTTGACTGCATATGTCTGTAGCAATTGTGCCCTTATTCGTTTCCATGTTCAGGCATTGAAATGCACACAAACTTAGTGCACACAAACATACATATACTCACACTGCTTGCAAATTTGTTCATGTTCTGTTTTGATGAAAACAGTTTAAAGAAACAGTTTTCTACTTTGTTACACATTGGTGACTTTATTGTGGTATGTAGTAAAATAAACCCAATGTTATCATACTTTTTGTATGATGTTAACTGGCATTTATTTTTCAAGAAACAATAACATTTCTCATTATCCACATTTAATATGTTGTCTTTGTACTATATTTTGTTAAATATAGGGTTTAAATGATGTGCACGTCATTGCATTCTGTTTTTATTTCCATTTTACACAGCATCCCAACTTTTTTGGAAACAGGGTTGTATTATAACTTATGTTTTTCTCAGTTTTTGCTGTCATCCTTTTTTCATTATCTGTTGTACAATTCTAAACATGGCAGACTAAAATAAGTGTCTATTTATATGACATCTTGGCTGTTAGGCTGAAGTGCAGGACAGAGGATAACCTAGAATCTAGTGTGTCAAGTGACTAACAACAGCTGAAGCCAGTGTCAGATTCCTCCACTATATAATTTTAGACCTTCCCTTACCATCCTCCCATTTCTCATGTACTTGTGTAGTAAGATTCCGTTTTAGAAGAGGGCAATAACTCCTCTGGGGAAGGGGGGGGGGGGGCAGAGCAAGAGACCAGCCCTGAGTGCACTCACACAAACAGACAGAACTAGCACTCTGTGTCGTTCTGTGTTTTCACTCTTCAGCAGCCCTGAGACACAGAAAGTCACCTTGACTGCATTGCAGGTAGGCAGTACAACACCAGGGGAAATGGTAGTGGGTTTTTTTAGCTCAGAAAGAACACTGCTCCCTCCTTCCCTGCCTCTGGCTAGTCTACCACTCTGATTTGTAATTATGATGTCCTGGGAAGATAAGTGAGATGGAGTGGTAAAGACACACACATTGGAGCTGAGCCTTTCACCCAACTCACCTTGACACATATTGGAAAAGAAGTAACAAGTACTGTACTGTATGTGGTCCGTCTTTACAGAAATGACGACATCTTCTGTCAGACATTTCATTCATCATCCCAATCTTTCCTCGATCAAGAACTGTCCTAACACTGTAGTCGCAGTATACCGGTACACCTCTGTCTAGGATGAGAATGCTCTTAGATACAAATGGCAAACATAAATGATAAACGAAAGCTGTGTTGTGTTCTCTAATGCAAATTGGCATCAGTCCGTCTTATTTACTCAGATTTCAGTTGGCCTATCTGTTTTCAAAAATCGTGCGATTGCTTATCCAAATATAAAGCGCAATCATGCGTAGTCGTGCAGGGTTTAACAGAGCGGAGATTGAATATGATAAGTAGGAAGTCAGGACCAAGGGGCGCAGTAGTGTACTGCACCCCTTGGTCTCCGTAACCGGGTCATATCGGTGATAGAATCACTTATATATTCAGTTAAAAACGTAGGCGATTTTATTTACGGTGAACGTCACATTTTATATTTTCGTTTTATATCACCACGCCTCCGTTTCGGAAAATGCTTCTAACGCCCACCACTACAGCTGAAATGTTGATTTAAAACTGTAGTGTAAGAACCCGGGAGTATCATGGAGCCACCAGAATTTTTCCCACCTATTGAAAACTTGACGGCGGCAGTCGTGCATCCGTTATGCGAAGAATGGAAAGAGCGAACCGAGGGTGGAGTGTTCCATCTGGCCAGTATCTTCCTTGTTTTGGGTTATATGGGGGGAAGCGGATTCTATGGGTTGCTGTACTTATTTACCTGTCTCACGCTCGGTTTCTTCTGTAACACCATTTGGTCATGGTCGGACAGGTGCACCACCGACACCTTTTTGTGGAATTTTGCTCTCTTTGGGGTATGTGCGGTTCAACTTGTGCACGTCGCTTATCGGCTTAGGAACGTTACTTTCGATAAGGAATTTCAAGATCTATACAGCTCCATGTTTAAAAAACTCGGGGTGTCACTCATCCACTTTGGAAAGATAGTCGCCTGTTGTGAAGGGGACATCCACATCATAGAAGAAGATCACTGTTTTGCCATGGAGGGCAAGACTGCAATTGATAAGTTGTCTGTGCTTCTGTCTGGCAGGTACATTTAAACTTCTTTCCAAATGTTTTTTCTGGGTTCATGTCTATTTGATATTGTTAGATATTAACGCAGCTTTTCTTCTTACAGAATTCGTGTGACAGTAAATGGGGAGTTTTTACATTACATCTACCCTTTCCAGTTCATCGATTCTCCTGAATGGGACTCTCTCCGTCCTTCAGAGGAGGGAGTTTTCCAGGCAAGTAAACCAGCTGATCAGTTCAATCACATTTTCGCAGTCATATACATACACATAAGTGTTATCTTTCCCCTTGCAGGTGACCCTGCGTGCAGATAATTGTTGTAGGTACGTTTCTTGGAGACGTAAGAAACTGTACCTGCTCTTCGCCAAGCACCGCTACATCGCTAAAGTATTTGCGCTTGTGGTGAGGAATGACATCGCGGACAAGCTGTATTCACTCAACGACAAGGCGTTCGACAGCCGCGGTTTCCGATATGATCTCCGGTTACCCACCTACTGTCACATGCCCCCGATGCCTGAATTGGAGCGGACAGATGGGTTCAAACGAGTTCCCGGACAGTATGGCCAGAGTCACCGTGACTCATGACTGGACCAGAATATTTAATTGTGTACATTTATCACTACTTAATGTCTGTTCATTATCCTCAAGTGCATGTGTAGGCAATGGTTAGCACACTCAGTGTAATTGATACTCACAATGTAATGTTCCTGTCCCCATTTTGAAAATAGATTTTTGTGTTAGTTTAGGGTAATTTGGTTAGGGTGAGAATTACATTACCTAAGAGAGAAATAATGGATTATCTGCTTCAAACAGAAGTTACATCTTAAACATTACTTCTGTTTATGTTTAATTATCAATGCTCTTTATTACCTGTCTGATAACGGAGACTGTAGGTCATTGGTTCCCAACCAGGGGTACTATGACCCCTGGGGGTACTTGGCCTCTCCACAGGGGGTACTTGAAAACACTCATGACACCATAGACTAGTGAAATTAACATGAGGGGGTACTGAAAGCATTGCAAAAACATTTTTGGGGTACAGTAACTGAAAAAGGTTGGGAGACACTGCTGTAGGTCATCCCTATGGTGTTAACCAGTTAGTCATTTATAAAGTGTTTTCTCATAAATCACATTTTGGTTCAAACATTTACAATTCAATGTAGTCATGCAGGGATTGTATCTTGAATAAGGTTCATTAGAGCCTAAAACATTTCGTGCATTTCTTCATTCCGCTCACCAAACTCATCGAGCAGCTCACCACTGGAGTGAAAGGGGAACACAGTTTACATTTTGTCTAAATGTACATTTTGAAAGACGTAACACGATTCACTCGGCCGGTTGGATTAGCCTAGTGGTCAAGGTACTATATTTACTCTATATATTTTTAAAGGGAAACTCTACCTCCCCCTGTTGGTTAATGTGGACATTGCAGGTACACAGCAGCGGCGTAGTGTTTGACTGCTCTCGTCCCTTGCCCATTTTAGTCAATGCATGTCAGCTCACTGGAATGTGCGACTCACACTGTGCAGCCACCAACTCGCGAGGACCCTGCATTTATATGGACAAGTATAGCTCCTCAATACTTGTCCATTGTTTTCTTTTTCTTTCCAGCGACGGGTTTCGTTGATTGCTGTCAGATCTGTAGGTTAAATATCTGTCTCTATTCTCTGACTTCGAGTCAGCGTGTAAAGGTAAGTGAACGCTCAAACTAACTAGGATAGTTCTCTTTGTAGGTTGTTCCGTTTCTTTCTGCAAGCACAGTTTAGTAATTTCGTATTATACATTACAAAGGATTTCTTAGTCTACGATGCAATGGCAATCAAACCGTTTTTTCAACATTTCAGTGTCACTCAAGTGCTCTATGACGTGTAATGAGTTCCCAAGTTACAATATTTAATTTGTTGACTATCTTGATAACTGTTGGTTATATTAGACCTACAAAACCACATTGTATTCCAATTACACAAAATAAACATTTGAAAAAACAGTAATCTCTTTAGGAAGATCTGATGCAACCTAGGGGAAATTGATACTGCAGTCATTGACAATCATATAAATACGCTATGAGCGTTGTGAATTCAATGGTCAAATGCAAGAATTCCCTCTATCCATCAGAAATACAACTTAAATGGAAAGCTACCTACACCCTTATTGATAATGCAGCTTTTGTTTATGTAGAAGTAAATCATGTAAGACATTTTTACATCACCTTTAATAAGATGTTGTAACTAATAATATTTAAGTTAGGAGCAAATGGATAATTTCTCAAAAAAACAACAATTTTGGAAGGAGGCCCTGATCATTGCAATGTCCTGGTGGTAATTACCTCTACCTAGTGATGGCCTTCTCAAGTGTTCCATGATACAGGGTACTGCTTTCAAAGTTATTTTATACCCCTCTCCTGATCTGTACCTTTCAACTATAAGATCACATAGATCTTTTGTTAACTCCTTGTGGGGCATGGCTATCTCTGCAGTAATCAACAAATAAATCTTCAAGGAAATCCTAGAAAAACAGCTGAAGGTGCAGCTTGAAAGGTAAGCTAAATTACTTCAGTTGATTTCAAGTGACTGCAAATGACATTTGTACATGTTTTACATAAACAAAGGATACATTTTCTATAACATTTTGTTGATATTTTAATATCTATTTTATATAACAATACAGCAATTAATTTATAACTTGTACAGAGGGATTAGTCGGACCAAAAAAAACATCCCTTGACTTTGACACAAACCAGTCCAGCACCCCAAGTCCCCAACCACTAACAATCCCCCACTCGCCAATGCATATAGCTACCCACCAGCAAAACAATTTAAGCCCTACTCCTTCAATTATGATTAAACATGCCATAATCACATGGCGTACTTACTTAAATACTAACAGATACACAGAACACTGTGTGGCTGCTCAAATGACTGGATTTCTTCACACTGTCAAACAAGTGCTTACTACTAATCTACACAGTAAAGTATTTGAAAGCATAATACTCAGGGGTTGAATTGGGTTCCAACAAGAGCCAGGTGATAATAAGCAACTCTGGTTGTGTGAAATACACCTGCAGTAATATCAGACGGAAATCACATTAGCTAATCAATATATACAGTATTATGTGTCATTCTTGAATATTGTTTTAAAAATATTGTTCTCTTGTTAAAATGTAGCAATATATGTGGGTCAAGGGCAACAGAGAGCACATGCAATAAATCAAATATTGTTGAGCATTAATTAACAGCCCTGTGAAAAATAATGACAATGCAAATTACCTATTGGCAATTAGACCACTGTTATTGCATGAAAATATGTGGATTCACTTGAACACGGTGAGCATGCTTAGTCTCCAAGGAGATCACAAAAATGTGCCAAAGTCAGAGATATAAAGACCGAAATATAGACTGCTGGTCACTTCTGGTAATAAAAACATTTGACTAATCGAAGTTATCACCTTTTTTTAGATTCCGTCACTCACAGTTGAAGAGTACCTATGATAAAAATTACCGACTTCTACATGCTTTGTAAGTGGGAAAACATGCAAAATCGGCAGTGTATCAAGTACTTGTTCTCCCCACTGTAGCTGTTTTGGTTCAGGGTGCCACTCTTTCTGTGCTAGTCACTGAGTCAGATTCCAGCAAAAGAGCCCCAGTCCATCATGCTTCCTGCTCTATGTTTGACAGTTTTTTGACTACTCGATGGCGTACAAAAACCCTGCGTAATGAACCACAGATTTCCACCATCACCATAAGACTTTCTTCCAGGCTTCAGCAGTTCACTAGCGATTCTTCATGGCCCAGGCAAGCCTCTTTTTCTAATTTTGCCAACTTAGCAGGGGCTTTCTTACTGCCACTCAACCTGACAAACCTGCAGCTCGAAGGCCTCTCTTCACAGTTGAAACTGAGTCTTGCTTACTTCGACCAGTGTTAAGCAGTGCTTGAAACAGTTGTCCTGTGAGTTGCTTTTCACACAAGCTGTTGACTCTCCTAAAAAACGGGGGTGTTCTAAAACCTTTGACCGATAGTGTACATATAGCAAGGGTGTACGCATCAGTTGCGATTACAATTGTATTTGGCCTAATAATGGCCAATGATACCAATGATTCATTGCCCTAATGAATGTCATTACATTTAAAAAAAGATAATTGTTTAAATTAATACATTTTTTGGGTTCCCAGTGTATGCTATTAACACTGGATGAACGGTTGAAGCAGGGTTGACAACAAGAATATTTTTCCAACAATCAAATGTAAATATCATGATTGAATCTGTTTTATTCTGAGAATATTTATATGTAGCACAGATATGATAATACAGACTTTTAAATGAGTAGCCAATATACAGTATGGAAATATGATTGTATTTTTGTAAAGGCTTCCCAATATCTTAACTATACATTGCATAAAAGTCTAATCTAAATTTTTATTAGATAATAACAAGCTACATTTTTATTAGATAATAACACTTGGTTTGAGTAAAAATGCCTTGAAAACCTTGTTTAGTATATAAAGTTTTAGGTGAAAATGTTTTAACTTAAGTGAGACACTGAAACAAAATTGAGACATCAGATGCATATTAATAATGTTTGCATACTGAAAACTGGTCCTTATTTTATGTTTGTTTCAACTAATTTCAAGATACTTGCCATTTTCCTATGCCTAAATATTTGTGCTTGTTTTACCTTGTGTCATTTGTTGTTCCATTGGCAGATTATTTCACTTATTTCAAGCAAATATCTCCTTAAATGTATATTCTTCCCTTATATTTTGAAAATTTTTTGTAGTTTAGGGCTTCTCCACCTCCCATTTAACCACTGACAGTACTTCATCAAAAAGCACAGTCCACGAAAATTAAAAGAAAAATTAAGCATGTCCCGGCTTAATTATTTGAGTAGCATTTCTTTAAGCCACACTACTTTTCTTTGATTACCCATAAATGATGACTGTGACATTTTCTGCCTAAGCAAAGATCTTAAAAAATAACTAACACTGCATATCCAGAAAAAGATTCTAATCTCAAACAAATTGTAGAGAATACCTTTTCAGAACACAAGGTGAAGTAGCTACATATTTTACAAAAGTTTGGGAATTGGGCTTGCAATTACAATCTCCTGCATGTAGGCTAGCTACATTAATCAACTGGCTGGCAAGCATTATGGTAGCTAGCTAGATACAGTTTATTACCTTATTGCTATAGCCCAAAATGGCCTAGTCTTCCTCCCTCCTCATCATCGCCCACTATGCTAGTAGTAGGCTCACAATCACAGACTGACTTGTTTCTGCTGCAGCATCCTCATCTCCATTATATACTGTACAGTACTCTACTAGCACTAGTTACAGGCGTTGTGGTGCACCAACAAATCATTTGGTTCATTATAAATATTTGGCTGCATTTGACTCTAGGGACTTTACTTTTTTGTCTTATTAGTCCTTGCCCCAATGAAATGACGTGGGTGGGGAGATTATATTTATAAAGGTTTTACATTAGGCCTGTGACCCACTGACCCACAGTTTAACAAGCATATTGGAATTCTCACAGTGCTCCAGATGGCCTGTATACCTGTATACCCAAATCATTAGAAGTTTGTAAACAACCACAATCCTCTGTCTAGGTGACCCCTGGGCTAGATCAGTATGTCTGCCTCTACAGAGATGACCAGTAGTCTGTACTACACTACCTTAGCCCCCCTGTGGTCAGCAGACCTTGGGGTTATCCCCAGGGCTGGAAGTCTGATGATGACCACCATGGAGCCCAACGTGACCTCCTGTGAAGAGTGGGAGGAGGCTCACCACCTGCTCTTCCACCTGGGGAACCTGTCTCTGCTCATAGGCCTGGTCATCCCCACCACTCTTAACCTGCACATGATCCTACTGCGCCTCATGCTGATGACAGGTGGGTCCGTCCACACTGCCAACCAGTGCCAAGATTACAGTCTAACTTTTACAACCTTCCCATCATAATGTGCACTACACTTAGTCACTCTCCCTCAAGAAATAAAATGCTTTGGAATAGTAAAATAAATATGGAATAAACATTTATACCAGTCTGCAAAAATATTTGAAATAGTAACAACTGTACAGTTTAAAGACAGTCATTGAGCTAAGACTAGACTAGACTGCTTTCACACTGGTGTCTGAGGGACAGCGACCCCAGTAAAATTCCTGGGATCTGATGTAAAGAATGTGACTCTTTATATCTTATAGTGCAATTCCTGTTAGTCAACATCTTTAGAGTGTGTGCTAGTGATAGCTTTTAACTTGATTAATAAATAAAACAGTTGTTTCTCTACACTAATACAAGTCACCAGGGATGCAGTGGTTAAAAAATGTTGGTCAGCTATGAACTCCTCTGGGCGATCATGTTATGACAAACAAATATATTACATTTTTAAACTGTATCATCTGATTGCTTTTCATGCAGATCTATTAATAGGGAAGTTTATCAATCAGGTAATTCCTCCCAAAACAGTTAATTTGGACCGGACAACAATTTCACAAAAAATACAATTTGAAAACTGTGGTTTGATTAACATCAGTCTGGGGCATGCAGGTGGATGGGTGAAGTTTGTTGTTATGGATCAGTATTAACGTTCTCAAAAGTTAACAAAAAAAATTATTTAATAAAAAGGTGATTAAATGGTGTTTATGTATGTTTACCCCCAATATAAACCTGCTAGTCACCTCACCTAGCAACATTATGAAGTTGGCTTTAGCTAGGCTAAATAGCTTCCTAATCATACAAAATCACACTAAGAAGCCATTTTAGACTAGAAATTAACTAGAAAAACGTACCTGCTTGGTCTGGGATAGTTCAGAGGTCTGGGCCGCAGCCTCCAGTGCACACTTCTGCAGCACACGCTTAAATCCGTCAAACTGCCCTCTCAGCAAAAGTTCTGGAATCCTTTCCCACTTTCCTAATGCAGCATACCTATACCAAGAGTCTTAACTGATACAGGGCCTCTCAAAAATATTCACTCCCTTGGAATTTTCCACAGTTGATTGTTACAACATTGTGTTACAACATAAAATCAAAATTGATTTAATTAGGAGTTTTATTTCACTGATCAACACGAAAAAGTCCATATGGTAAAAAGTGAAAAATAAAATCAGCAATTTTTCAAAATGAATAACAAATATAAAGTAATTGCTATATAATTATTCACCCATTTTACTATGACACACCTGAATGAGCTGTGCTGCAACCAATTGTCTTTAGTTACATGATTAGTTGAATGCAGTCCAGCTGTGCGCCTTTAATGTGTTTCACATTATTTCAAGTTAAATACACCTAGAGTTTTCAACAAAAACTCAACAAAAAATTCTCAACAAAAACTGCATCATGATGAAAAAGAAACATTCAAAGCATATCCATACATCAAAAGCACCAATCAGAGGTAGGATACAGTGCATTGAATGTCTGCTTTAGCACAGTAAAGCCCATTATTAAGGAATGTAGAGAATATGGCACAACTTTGAATCTGTCTGAACCTCAAAAAGAGTATTTGTGTGAGTTGAGCACTAGTCAGGGTGGCCACCAAGAGGCTTCTGGCATCTCCTAAAGAGTTAAACTTCCATGGCTGAACTGTGGATACTGCAAAGTAGTTTGGGTGCTTCACAATTTTCTTTGCCACAAGCCTAACATCATCCTGGGAACACCATCCTTACTGGGAGTCTGGTCAGGATTGAGAGATGGGGGAATGGTGCAAAATATAGAGAGGTTTTTGATAAAAACCTGATACTGAGCACATAGGACCTCAGACTGGGGTAAAGATTCCTTTTTCGGGACGACAACCTGAAGCACGCTGGCAATTTTTTGTTAAACGGGGTGAATACTTGTATTTGGATTAAAATATATAAAATGTAAAATTGATTGTCACAAAACTACTACTGGAGCTTTCTCCTGTTAAACAATGTTTGAGAAAAAGTCAACCAATAACCACTTATGTGTCATTCCTTACTCTTCCTTTCCCTGGTAGGATGTTGTTTGATCATCACCTGGGCAACGCTGTACCGGTGTAATCTGGATGTCATGGTATGGAACATGGTCTTCCTGGTGGTCAACTTCATGCACTTCTTCTACCTGGTCTACAAACGCAGACCTGTGAGTTCTTCTCCAACTCAACAAGTCCAGTTAGACAAACTATTAGCCATACTCGAAAAGGTTACATTTTCTAAAGAAAATCTAAAGAAAATGTATCCTTATTAAAGACAACACAATCTTATAAAGGTTTCATTATTTGGGAACTTTGAAAAAGGAGTATCAACAGGAGGGTTTAAAAGCTTAATAAGATTTCTGTCTGAGTAGTATAAGATATTAACCAAGTCTCTACCAACGACAGTTGAAAACCTCACCAAACATAGTTTAATGCCTTTTGTCATTCTGGTGCCAAAAGTATATGTAAATCAAGAGTATCTAGCTGAACAATTGTCTGATTGGCGGCAAAGAGACACAAAAGTATAATGAGTCAACATGAATGTTTAAAGGTTAATAGTCTGAATAGTTTAAGGTATTAATCATGTTTCTGCAATCCCATTTCCAAAAAGTTGGTATACTATGTAAAATTCAAATAAAAACAGGAAGCAATGATGTGTAAATCATTCATCCCTATATTTAATTGAAAATAGTACAAAGCCATCATATTAAATGTTGAAACTGAGAAATATTATTTATACATCCCATTTTGAATTTGATGCCTGCAACACGTTTCAAAAAAGTTGGGACTGGGGCATCTTAACCACTGTGTTACATCACCTCTTCTTTTAACAATACTTTCTAAATGTTTGGGAACTGAGGAGACCAATTGCTGTAGTTTTGAAATGTATTCCAATTCTTGCTTGATATAGGATTTAGGCTGCTCAACAGTTCGGGGTCTCCTTTGTCTTTTATTTTGTTTCATAATGCACCAGATTTTTAATGGGTGACAGGTCTGGACTGCAGGCAACCAGTTTAGCAGCCAAACTCTTTCATTACGGAGCCATGCTGTTAAAATACATGCAGATTTTGGTTTGGCATTGTCTTGCTGAAATACGCAAGGCCTTCCCTGAAAAAGATATCATCTGGATGGCAGCATATGTTGCTCCAAAACTTGTACCGGTATATACTGTTCAGCATTAATGGGGACTTCACAGATGTGCAAGTCATCCATGCCATGTGCACTAATGCACCCCCATACAATGACAGATGCTGGCTTTTGAACTGTGTGCTGATAAGAAGCGGGATGGTCCCTCTCCTCTTTAGCCCGGAGGATAACGTGGCGTCCATGATTCCCAAAAATAATACAATTTTCATTTGTCAGACCACTGGACAGTTTTCCACTTAGCCTCAGTTCATCTTAAACGAGCTCAGGCCCAGAGAAGGCTGTGGCGTTTCAAGGTCTTGTTTATATATAGTTTATTTTTTGCATGGTAGAGTTTTAACTTGCATTTGTTGATGCAGCGATGTACTGTGTTCACAGACAGTGATCCTGAGTCCATGCAGTGATTCGTGTCTGTTTTTAATGCAGTGGTGCCTGAGGGCCCGAAGATCACAGCCATCCAATATTGGTTTTCATCCTTGTCCTTTGCGTACAGAGATTTCTCCGGATTCTCTAAATCTTTTAATGATAATATATACCATAGATGATGAGAGACCCAAACTCTTTGCAGCTTTATGTTGGGAAACATTATTCTTAAATTGTTGCACTATGTGCCTGCACAGTCTTTCACAGAGTGGTGAACACCTCCCCATCTTTTGAAAGACATCCTCACTGGGATGCTCTTTTTGTACCCAATCATGTTACTGATCTGTTGCCAATTAACTTAATTAGTATAGATAAAACCAGGTTTTATTTTTGCATTACACAACCTTTCCAGTCTTTTGTTGCCCCTCTCCCAACTTTTTTTAAACTTGTTACTGGCATCTGGAAATTTTGCCATCACACATCAAAGTCAAAGTGGGAAAATATTTTTCAAGAAACAATAACACTTCTCAGTTTCAACATTTGAAATGTTGTCTTTGTATTCTTTTCTATTGAATATGGGGTTTTAAATGATTTGCACATCATTGCATTCTGTTTTTGTTTACATTTTACACAGCGTCCCAACTTATTTGGAAACGTGGTTGTAACATTAAATATACCAAATGGTGAAGTGTGTTTCCTTCATTCATGGCTATTTCATTTTCTATCATTCTGGTGCCAAAAGTATGCATTGTGTCAAAGTAAAAACATGTGGTCTAATTAAGATCAGTGACCAAAGTAGTTTTAAGCTGGAATGGAGTTTCTAAGTTGAAACATTTCTGAATGATGGCAGTGTAAAATTTGGCCCCACTGACTCAATTTTTGTCAGCTTTCGGTTTGCTTACAGCAAGCACACTAATTATTCTCTTGTGACTGACTGTTAGCAAGTACCATGATAATGGCTGGGTTGGTGGAGGGGTCACCAGCATACCATCATTAACGATGAGTGAAGGAGGCTACCTAATCCATTTCAGTAACGGGGGCCATTATTCAACCAGAGATTGGAATAGTTAAGAAAAATACATTGCTTTGCTTCACACATGTATAGCATGAGAGATAGTTGTGTGGGTACAAATGGCAATTCTAAATGTGCTATTAAGGCGAATTGAAGAAGAAAGGTAGCATGCGCAAAGATAGTAGTAATGAGGTCTCCAAGATAGACATGTGTGTGTGTATATAACAACTGAAAAATGCAAGTACGATGGCAATTCTAAGTGTGCAGTGAAGGCAAGTTGGAGGTGCAAGGTGGCATGTGCCACTGAAATGGAGGGATAGTAGCAGTGAGGTTCCAGAGGTAGACACGTACAGTGGGGAGAACAAGTATTTGATACACTGCCGATTTTGCAGGTTTTCCCACTTACAAAGCATGTAGAGTATCATTGGTACTCTTCAACTGTGAGTGATGGAATCTAAAACAAAAATCCAGAAAATCAGATTGTATGATTTTTAAGTAATTCATTTGCATTTTATTGCATGACACAAGTATTTGATACATCAGAAAAGCAGAACATAATATTTGGTATAGAAACCTTTGTTTGCAATTACAGAGATCATACGTTTCCTGCAGTTCTTGACCAGGTTTGCACACACTGCAGCAGGGATTTTGGCCCCTCCTCCATACAGACCTTCTTCAGATCCTTCAGGTTTCGGGGCTGTCGCTGGGCAATATGGACTTTCAGCTCCCTCCAAAGATTTTCTATTGGATTCAGATCTGGAGACTGGCTAGGCCACTCCAGGACCTTGAGATGCTTCTTACGGAGCCACTCCTTAGTTGCCGTGGCTGTGTGTTTTGGGTCGTTGTCATGCTGGAAGACCCAGCCACAACCCATCTTCAATGCTCTTACTGAGAGAAGGAGGTTGTTGGCTCTCGCGATACATTGACCCCATCCATCCTCCACTCAATACGGTGCAATCGTCCTTTCCCCTTTGCAGAAAAGCATCCCCAAAGAATGATGTTTCCACCTCCATGCTTCATAGTTGGGATGGTGTTCTTGGGGTTGTACTCATCCTTCTTCTTCCTCCAAACACGACGAGTGGAGTTTAGACCAAAAAGCTCTATTTTTGTCTCATCAGACCACATGACCTTCTCCCATTCCTTCTCTGGATCATCCAGATGGTCATTGGCAAACTTCATGCGCTGGCTTGAGCAGGGGTACCTTGCACAGCTCTCTGGTCTTGGCCAATGTGGAGAGGTTGGAATCTGTTTGACTGAGTGTGTGGACAGGTGTCTTTTATACAGGTAACGAGTTCAAACAGGTGCAGTTAATACAGGTAATGAGTGGAGAGGGCTTCTTAAAGAAAAACTAACAGGTCTGTGAGAGCCGGAATTCTTACTGGTTGGTAGGTGATCAAATACTTATGTCATGCAATAAAATGCAAATAAATTATTTAAAATCCTACAATGGGATTTTCTGGATTTTTGTTTTAGATTCCGTCTCTCACAGTTGAAGTGTACCTGTAAAATAAATTACAGACCTCTACATGCTTTGTAAGTAGGAAAAACTGCAAAATTGGCAGTTCTCCCCACTGTACCTATAACAACTGAAGACATTGTTTAATCAAAAAAATTACAAAGAAAACCCAAGAACAAGAGACGTTGCAAGAAACAAAGACACAGGGAACTTTGGAAACTAAATAGGGGGTGATGAGGGGCCAAAAAGGTACAGATGGCAAGACTAGACACAGGCTTCAGCCGCAAGACAAGTAATAGAGGCTCTGTCTCGGGATGTGAACCAGGAGCAGACGGAGGCTCTGTTTCGTGGGCAGGAACAGGGAGCAGCACTTCAATCATCCATAACACTTCAGATGCCGTTTTTTTTGTATGACCTGTAGCCATGCCGTTTTATCATAATGTATGACCTGTAGCCATGCCATGTCTTCTGTCAGATAAAGATAGACAGGGAGCTGAAATCAGTGTACAAGCGGATGTTCGAGCCTCTCCATGTGCGTGAAGCCCTATTCCAGAGACTGACGGGCCAGTTCTGCACCATCCAGTGCCTGAAGAAAGGACAGGTGTATGCAGCTGAGGATAAGACCTCTGTGGACGAGCGCCTTAGCATCCTCCTCAAAGGAAAGTAAGTATCACTCTGACACACGGTGGGTACAGAAAGTCACCACCCCCTTTGAACATTTTCACTTTTTGTTGCCCTTGGAATCTACCATGTGCTTTTTGGTAAAGCTCAAATAATCTATCGCCTATTTTGAGGGGTGTTTTTTTTTTTCTTGTCCCCCCCATAGAGACCAGATTAGGGGTGCGGTAGTGATATTGTGGTCACATGCACACATTGACCGTCACATCACATCACATTGACCATCACATTGACTGTCTGTGTTATAATGTCCTGAAGCTCCTTCAAAATTGCAATTGGGTTTTTTGTAGCCTCTCTGAACAGCCTCCTTGCCCGGTCATCCACTTTGGAGAGATGGTCTGATCTGTGCAAGATCTGGGTGGTGCAAGTTTGCAATAACAATTCTATGTACACTTATCCATATAAGGTATTTTACTGTTATAATTCTTTTAATTGATGATCAGTTTGTTTTCCTCACTTGTTTACTATTTGTAAATAGAGCTGGATTATGTCTGATTTCAGGTGTTTTCATTTCAGACATTTCAGGTAAAAAATGCTGAACATTTTCAAAGGGGGTGGTGACTTTCTAGACCCACTGTAACTCCCTGTCAACTTTCTATGACATTATTCCATCCCCAGTATTCCCTGTATAATCACGGTTAGCAGTATTTGTTATATTTGTGTGCATTTGATCCATCATGATAATCCATGCTGACTACACATTTGTGTGTGACAGAATGAAGGTGTCCTATCGAGGTCATTTTCTTCATAACATATACACAAACGCCTTTATTGACTCCCCTGAGTTCAGATCAACTCAGATGCATAGAGGGGAAAAGTTCCAGGTAACTACAAGCTTAAATTAAATTGCAGTTATTTTTTTTCATTTAACCCAATTTACCAGATATCAATCTTAAAGCTCATACCATGAATAGGTAATGTTAGGCCATGTTTGCTGCTATGAAAAACTGTGCATTACTGATTAATTTGCAGGTGACCATCATGGCGGAGGAAAACTGTAAGTTTCTCTGCTGGTCCAGAGAAAGGCTCACCTACTTCTTGGAGTCTGACTCCTTCCTGAATGAAGTGTTCAAGTACCTAATTGGAAAAGACATCACCAACAAGCTATACTCTCTCAACGACCCAACACTCAGTGACAAGGTTGGTCTAGCCTGTGTTGATATCAGAAACTGAGTCACTGAATTGTCTCCTTAGATTAAAACAATGATGATTATGTAAAACATTATGGTAACAATAGTGTTAAAGCTGATGATGATGTTGGTAGTGATACCGATGACAACAGCGATGACAATAACAGTGTCACTGAATACATGAACAGGCAGCAAAAAAAATGGACCATCAGCCCAGCCTGTGCTCTCAGCTCTCTATGATGCAGATGAGGAACAGCATGGGCAGCACTAGTGACACTGACGACATCCTGAACCAGATCCACCGTGGAGGCTCCACACATCGTAAGTCTTACCAACTCCCATTATGAGATAATGGGCATGAAAAGTAATGAAAATAGTTTTGACACAACACATGGACGTATTGACATAATGCATGAAAGTGCTGACTGAAGCTTCACAAAGATCAATGGCAGGACTTGTGATACAACCTGTCCATACATCCTGGGTGTGGAGCCAACAACAGTGGACACTATACAAGACCATAGGTAGGTTGGAACATACAATGCACGTATATGATTGGAGGATGTATAAACTGTATAGTAGACTGATGATTACATGATCATTGACCGCCTCCTATGTATTCTGGCGTAAAATACTGTAAATCTTTTGATTATTTGACAACATGTAACACCTACAGTACCAAAGACGGCATCTTGGACTCATGCAAATTAAGACGTTCTGCCCTGACATTCCGGTTTTATGATTGTGATTTTTGGACCGTTTCTAACACCATAAAGCTATTGGCATGTCTGGAAAGTCAGAAAAATAAATACGTCTCCCAATGCAGTCTTTAAATAGTAACAACATTTGTATCCAAAGTGGACCACTGTTAGGTAAATAGTCTTCGTATATTTAAATCATGAGGCATTCTGTTTTTTTTTTCGTTAGTCACTCACCATCGTATCTTTTCTGTAAGTGTGGGTATATTACACAGTGCTGCTTGAAAGTTTGTGAGTCCTACAAGGATCTTTGTTGTATTTGTATGAAATATTAAATTAAACATGTAAAATCCTTTTCTGAACCTCATCGTTATGAAGAATTATAAATAAATTCCAAATAAAAGGACACAAACAAAAACCTTCTCACCATTATGTTTCACTAAGGTTCTTCTGGTGATAGGGAGTGTTTTTGGCAAATGTTTTATTGTAACCTAGAAGGTCAGTTCAGCACTTCCAGAAACCTTCAGGTATGTCCAGGTGGTCTCTGGCAAAATTAAGACAAGCAGTTGTGTTCTTTTTTGACAGCAGAGGCTTCTTCCTAGCAACACTCCCATGAATGCCTTTTCAATTCAGTCCTAGTGTTGAAGCATGCAAATGTAACCTGAGATGCAGCAAAAGAAGTCAGCAAATCTCTAGATGTTATGTTTGCGTTGGCATTTACCTAATTTATTATTTTTCTTGTGGCTCTTGGGGATATTTTGGAAAGACGTCCACTTCTAGGCCGTGTTCTTGTCATGTTAAATGCTCTCCATTTTTAAATAATTAGCTTCACAGTTGAATGACGGAGCTTAAATCTTTTTGAGATGTTTGTACAGCCCTTCCCAGACTGAAATGCTCTCTCTACCTTATTCCTGATGTCCTCTGAGATCTCCTTTCTACTCGGAATGGTGCATTTACATGTATGGGTAGCACCAAACTGACCAGGTTTCTTGTCTCCATTTATCAGAATCCGTCTAAACTTAAAATGAAATCAACAAAGAAATCCAGAAAAACGCATATCAAAAATGTTATAAATTGATTTGCATTTTAATGAGTGAAATAAGTATTTCATCCCCTCTCAATCAAAAAGATTTCTGGCTCCCAGTTGTTTTTTATACAGATAACAAGCTGAGATTAGGAGCACACTCTTAAAGGTGTCTGCCATGACTACTAGGTAAAGATAAGAATTCTGGAAACTCACTGAGGAACATTGTATACAGCCGAGGGGGCCTGTAAATAGTAACTATTATACAGTATATGATTTATTAGCCTGGTTAGCTTTCATGAGTAAAACTTCAAAGGACTGAAACCCAGTGATGTGTTTAAGTGTTGTGTCATAAATGTGTCATGAATGTTAGCAACTCCACACTCCCATGGGGTATTTGATCACTAGTGTAGCCAGCAGGAAAGGCCTTTTTAGGGCAGTAAATTCATCAGGCTTTAGCCAGGTTTCACACAGTCCAATTATATCCAGTTTATGATCAGTGATTAATTAATTTACTGCACTTTCCTTTGACAAATGTCTTTTTTACAGTAATTTTTATTAATTACCGAAATGGAGGAAGGCTTTATCTTAATATGGTTGCTATTGTTAACACTCCCTTGTTTTATTTTTGTCGGCCTGGATCGAACCACAATCTCAATAGGGAAAACTATGCTAGCTATTCTGAATATGCAATCGTCAGACTCCACTATGTTATCAGGCTGACCTGCATCCTATCTCATGGTGAGGCAATAGGAGTGAGACTCCTGTCAATGTTCCTAGATAAAAAAAGAGCACCACTCCAGCTAGGATGGAGTCTGTTACTCATCAGCAGATCAGGCCTGGCCCTATTTCTGGGAGAGTCCCCAAAAGAGTGCCAGTTATCTACAAACTCTACCTCATGCAATGGGCAGAACTGTTTCCAGACAGCCATTGAGTTGTGTGAGTCTGCTGTCATCAATCCCCCTAGCTGGGAGGAGACCAGAGACAATTACTCGATGCCAACACGTCTTTCTAACTAGGTGTGCTTTGGATCATTGTCTTGCTAAAAGATCCCACTACGGCTCAGTTTAATTTTCCTGGCAGAGGCAGTCAGGTTTCCTAACAAGTTGTCCTGGGCCCTACCATGTATCCTAACAAGTTGTCCTGGGCCCTACCATGTATCCTAACAAGTTGTCCTGGGCCCTACCATGTATCCTAACAAGTTGTCCTGGGCCCTACCATGTATCCTAACAAGTTGTCCTGGGCCCTACCATGTATCCTAACAAGTTGTCCTGGGCCCTACCATGTATCCTAACAAGTTGTCCTGGGCCCTACCATGTATCCTAACAAGTTGTCCTGGGCCCTACCATGTATCCTAACAAGTTGTCCTGGGCCCTACCATGTATCCTAACAAGTTGTCCTGGGCCCTACCATGTATCCTAACAAGTTGTCCTGGGCCCTACCATGTATCCTAACAAGTTGTCCTGGGCCCTACCATGTATCCTAACAAGTTGTCCTGGGCCCTACCATGTATCCTAACAAGTTGTCCAGGGCCCTTTGATGACAGCAAAGGCTTTTTAATGGCAACAATGAAACTTGAACTTGATGTGTGGTTATGTAGGTGACATCTGATTGTGGTTTTGGAGACTTTCTGACCTCAAGACCCAACTAACATCAGCTGTGATCCTTGGAGATTCTTTGGTCGGTTTTGACCATCTTCCTCACTGCGTTGGGTCAAGATAGACATACGTCCTATTCCAGGCTAAATGTTAACATCTCCATTTGCTTTAAACATCTTAATAATTGCCCTGATATTAGAAATGGGAATTTTCAACCATTGAGCTATTTTCTTATAGCCATTTCCTGATTTGTGCAGCTCAACAAATGTTTTTGCAAATGATTACTGTATTCTCTGGTCTTTCCCATAGTCATGGCTTGAAAGTACCAAGCTTTTGCACACCTGCAAATCAACAGGTGCATCATAGAAAAGCAAAGGCTGAATAAAGCAGAAACACACACAGTCCACATCACTTGCAATATTAAAAGGGCTTTATTATCACCCTCATTCCTTTGTGTTATAATCACGGGTAATCTTAGTGAAGTATAATGTACACTTAATATTTTTTCATATGACACCATTATGTAATCATGCATGATTATTGATTATTTATTCAATGAATGATGTTTTTTCCACACTCCGTTTTGCTCATATTTACCATGGGTGCCAAAATTTGTGGAGCACTGTAACAAGAGGAATAAGACCTATTTGCAGAGTTTATTTTCCAGAAAGGGCAATCCAAAATCAGGTACAGGTGCTGGTCATATAATTAGAATATCATCAAAAAGTTGATTTATGTCTGTAATTTCATTCAAAAAGTGAAACGTGTATATTATATTCATTCATTGCACACATACTGATATATTTCAAATGTTTATTTCTTTTAATTGTGATGATAATAACTGACAACTAATGAAAATCACCAATTCAGTATCTCTGAAAATTAGAAAATTACTTAAGACCAATACAAAAAAAATATTTTTAGAAATGTTGGCCAAATGAAAAGTATGAACATGAAAAGTATGAGCATGTACAGCAGTCAATACTTAGTTGGGGCTCCTTTTGCCTGAATTACTCCAGCAATGCGGCATGGCATGGAGTCGATCAGTCTGTGGCACTGCTCAGGTGTTATGAGAGCCCAGGTTGCTCTGATAGTGGCCTTCAGCTCTTCTGCATTGTTGGGTCTGGCGTATCACATCTTCCTCTTCACAATACCCCATAGATTTTCTATAGGGTTAAGGTCAGGCGAGTTTGCTGGCCAATTAAGAACAGGGATACCATAGTCTTTAAACCAGGTACTGGTAGCTTTGGCACTGTGCAGGTGCCAAGTCCTGTTGGAAAATGAAATCTGCATCTCCATAAAGTTGGTCAGCAGCAGGAAGCATGAAGTGCTCTAAAACTTCCTGGTAGACGGCTGTGTTGACCTTGGACCTCAGAAAACACAGTGGACCAACACCAGCAGATGACATGGCACCCCAAACCATCACTGACTGTGGAAACTTTACACTGGACTTCAAGCAACGTGGATTCTGTGCCTCTCCTCACTTCCTCCAGACTTTTTGTCTTTAGCCCAGGCGAGACGCTTCTGATGCTGTGTCTTGTTCAAGAGTGGCTTGACACAAAGAATGCGACAGCTGAAACCCATGTCTTGCATACGTCTGTGTGTGGTGGTTCTTGAAGCACTGACTCCAGCTGTAGTCCACTCTTTGTGAATCTCCCCCACATTTTGGAATGGGTTTTGTTTCACAATCCTCTCCAGGGTGCGGTTATCCCTATTGCTTGTACACTTTTCTCTACCATATCTTTTCCTTCCCTTCGCCTCTCTACTAATGTGCTTGGACACAGCTCTGTGAACAGCCAGCCTCTTTAGCTATGACCTTTTGTGTCTTGCCCTCCTTGTGCAAGGTTTCAATGTTTGTCTTTTGGACAGCTGTCAAGTCAGCAGTCTTCCCCATGATTGTGTAGCCTACAGAACTAGACTGAGAGACCATTTAAAGGCCTTTGCAGGTGTTTTGAGTTAATTAGCTGATTAGAGTGTGGCACCAGGTGTCTTCAATATTGAACCTTTTCACAATATTCAAATTTTCTGAGATACTGAATTTGGGGCTTTCATTAGTTGTCAGTTATCATCAAAATGTAAAGAAATAAACACTTGAAATATATCAGTCTGTGTGGAATGAATGTATACATTATACAAGTTTCACTTTTTGAATGGAATTATTGAAATAAATCAACTTTGTGATGATATTCTAATTATATGACCAGCACCTGCATTCCAGAAACAGGTCAAACAGGGACAAGCTCTGTGTCAGGGAAATCCAAGAATCGTAGTCCACAAGGCAGGCAAGTAATCAATCAAACCAGTGAATTCCTCAAGATATGTAAACGCTCAGAACTGCTTCTAAGAACAGACAAGACTTTGTGTGGGACACAGGGAGATCAGGGGTAAAAATACACAGGCATCATGATGGCTAACAAGACACAGGTGTGCAGGAATCAGTGAGACAATGGCAGATGATGAGTTGGTGTGGTGCAAACAGGAGGGCGGAGACAGAGTAAACCATCTGGGACATTAACAGGGGGAAGGAGTGTCTGTTTGGACAGTTCAATATTTAGGGGAAGAGAAGCGCTGAGTTGTGACAAGAACATTGTATTTATATTTATTTCATACTGGCTCCCCATTGGAAATTCAACCCACAACCTGTTTTGTGTTATTGGTGAGGGATCAGTGGGCCATTACAAGCCGGCAGATGATTTTGGTTTGCTTCTCAAAAATCTATATATTTGGTGCATGATTTATAAAAATATATCTTGTCCAAAGAAGGAATTCACCCCCAACAAATGTATATTTCCCTGACATTTCTTTTTAATCTTTTTAGAGCTAATTGAGCTCTAAACGAATTTGTGTTACACTAACATTAGCTCAAAATCTTTTATCATACCAGCACGCATAAAAACAAACACACAAAACTATATTATTAAGCTTACAGATGTGTCTTTCTTTCCAGAGAAATCTCCTGCCTCAATGGCATCCAAAATAATGAAGCCCATTGAAGAAACTATGGAAGATGATGTCTTTCTAGACTCTGAACCAGACTCTCCTGTTAAGAAACCTCACTTGCCCACAGCAGCAATAGAGGAGGTGTAAGCAGCTGTCATCAACCTATAACAACCACCTACCTATTCTGTAACTCGATACAAAGCCTGGTTTGTTATGCTAGAATAAATTGAAACTGTTTGAAAAATGTGTATACATTATAATATTTGAAAACCAAAACTCTTTATTTTCACATCTCAGTATGTCTTGTAGTGGTTGTTATTGAGAATTTTTAGCTGGTGTACTTTTTAATCCTGTTCATGTGGATGTTGTAGAATACATTTGTTAGGTTCAGCTTGATTTGACATTTAACCTTTCAGGAATTATCATAACAAACACCAAAATTCAGTATTTGATCTCCCTCTGAGGATTTTTCTTTTTTCAAACTTTTTATTCTTTGTGACATTTACATGTATTCTATTATTTATATATTGAGTATACATTTGTACATTTTATGAATGTTGGTGTTTGTACACTTATGTTACTTTTCACGTCTATGACTATACAAGTGTGTGATCATTGTTATTATTGCTATTATACTATAGTGGCTTATATCACTCAAAGGCAATACACAATTTTTCCTAGATTTTCCTCTCTGAACTATCTATCACAAACTCTACTTTTCTCAGTCTGATCAACTGTGATTTTGTGTTGTGACAGCAACTGTTATAATTTAGCTTCCAATTCCAATTGCACACTGGAAGAAGCTAGGTTACACAAACAACCCCAAGTTATTTTAAAGAAGTTAATCCACAATTATTTTGGGTTAGGGTTAATAAACTGTATCGGACTTTTAAATATAAATCTGAAATTTCTTAGAAAACAAATTGCAAGAAAGAAATTCCTTGGCATCACAAGTAAAAAAAATCTATCAGTTTTGCGTTTATATACAAAGTTATGTTCTCAACGCATTATTCTGCGCAGCTCAAGAAACCAATGGATAGAACAATCTTCAGGGTGACAGGGTGTCTTCTAAATAAAAGAAACCAATCATTAGAATATGGAGATACAGTGGGGAAAACAGCTATTTGATACACTGCCGATTTTGCAGTTTTTCCCACTTACATAGCATGTCTCTGGTTCACCACCTTTCCCTGAACAGACACATTGAGTGTGTTTCAGCATTTCGCTACTACTGGCCTTATTGCACCACTGCAATGAGAGATCTACACTCACCTAAAGGATTATTAGGAACACCTGTTCAATTTCTCATTAATGCAATGATCTAATCAACCAATCACATGGCAGTTGCTTCAATGCATTTAGGGGTGTGGTCCTGGTCAAGACAATCTCCTGAACTCCAAACTGAATGTCAGAATGGGAAAGAAAGGTGATTTAAGCAATTTTGAGCGTGGCATGGTTGTTGGTGCCAGACAGGCCGGTCTGAGTATTTCACAATCTGCTCAGTTACTGGGATTTTCAGGCACAACCATTTCTAGGGTTTACAAAGAATGGTGTGAAAAGGGAAAAACATCCAGTATGCGGCAGTCCTGTGGGCTAAAATGCCTTGTTGATGCTAGAGGTCAGAGGAGAATGGGCCGACTGATTCAAGCTGATAGAAGAGCAACTTTGACTGAAATAACCACTCGTTACAACCGAGGTATGCAGCAAAGCATTTGTGAAGCCACAACAAGCACAACCTTGAGGCGGATGGGCTACAACAGCAGAAGACCCCACCGGGTACCACTCATCTCCACTACAAATAGGAAAAAGAGGCTACAATTTGCACGAGCTCACCAAAATTGGATAGTTGAAGACTGGAAGAATGTTGCCTGGTCTGATGAGTCTTGATTTCTGTTGAAACATTCAGATGGTAGAGTCAGAATTTGGCGTAAACAGAATGAGAACATGGATCCATCATGCCTTGTTACCACTGTGCAGGCTGGTGGTGGTGGTGTAATGGTGTGTGGGATGTTTTCTTGGCACACTTTAGGCCCCTTAGTGCCAATTGGGCATCGTTTAAATGCCACTGCCTACCTGAGCATTGTTTCTGACCATGTCCAGCCCTTTATGACCACCATGTACCCATCCTCTGATGGCTACTTCCAGCAGGATAATGCACCATGTCACAAAGCTCGAATCATTTCAAATTGTTTTCTTGAAGATGACAATGAGTTCACTGTACTGAAATGGCCCCCACAGTCACCAGATCTCAACCCAATAGAGCATCTTTGGGATGTGGTGGAACGGGAGCTTCGTGCCCTGGATGTGCATCCCACAAATCTCCATCAACTGCAACATTCTATCCTATCAATATGGGCCAACATTTCTAAAGAATGCTTTCAGCACCTTGTTGAATCAATGCCACGTTGAATTAAGACAGTTCTGAAGGCCAAAGGGGGTAAAACACAGTATTAGTATGGTGTTCCTAATAATCCTTTAGGTGAGTGTATATGCACCATATATGCCCATATGGCACTACTTTGTGGCCAAACTGAATTTACATGCATAGTTTACATTTTAACCCTTTAGAACCCCACACAATTCTAGAATGCTGTTGTAGATTTCTGTGAATTTCTTAAACAGTTCAAACAAAGAGAAATATCGCAAAACAAAAGATAAATTACAGTGACAAATGTTTTTTGTTTTAAACAGCACAAACTGCTCTTTAATATGATACCAGGGTCATGCCATTAGAAATAAAATATTTTACCTTCCATCATGTCAACACTCATCGAAGAAAAAGTAACAAGTTACATTCAAAACAATTCAAAAAGACTTGATAGGTTGCTAGCACTTGCATCTGTCACTGTGAAGAGTGGCATTTTGTTGTCCTGGCAAAGGCGTTTCATGGCTGTTTTTTGTTTTTCGTGTACTGGAAGACAAGACAAAATAACAAAATAATGTTATGGTGTATTACACAACTATTACATGAAATCCTGACCCAAGTTTTAAAAAGTTTAATATAAAATTTAGTATGCACAGCCATGAAAATATTAAATGCACGGAAAGTGGTAAGAATACATTGTTTATATGCATTGATGTGTAATTAATGTAATTTGAATGACATGTTCACAGAAGCACATTTAGTACGAATAGTCATTGTATGTGGCAACTGTATTATAATTTCTATTTCTGGAATTTCAGCTTTTGGAGAATAGTCCTACTAAATTGTTTATTTCTCCAAAACTTACAGAGGGTACTGTATGTTGTATTTGTTGAGTAAAGTACAATTAGATTTAGCATACCTTTTTTTGGGATGGCTTGCTTTTGTGATTTCTCCCAGGGTTCCTTATTTCACCTTGGTCACAGTGTTTGGTTTGTGAATATAAGATATAGGTAGCATGAGAATCAGTGTTTGGTTTGTGAATATAAGTTATAGGTAGCATGAGAGTCAGTGTTTGGTTTGTGAATATTAGTTATAAGTGGTATGAGAGTCAGTGTTGTGTACCCTTTCTTTAGGACAACCATATTACCATTGCCTTGAAGAGAAGGCTGAAAGTCTGGGTTGGTCATTTTTACTGGGCTTCTGCAAGTTAGATGTGAACTTGGGGTCAACAAAGGATTTACAAAAGGTATACAATACAATGATGCAGTTTATAATTTTCATTAAAAATTAATTATCTGAAATTATCAATTTCTAATAATGATTTGCCTGAGTTTGCCTTATGTTGAAATGTTCAGAATATGATTGCATGGGCGGTAGGAAACCATTTGATTAGTAGGGTGCTATGCATAACAAAGCAGTTTGGGCCAGTCTTGTGCAAACTGGAATGGTGATGGAGACCCAGTTCACTTCAAATTAGTAAGTAAGCTATAGAAAACCACCTGTGGGAACATTCACAAACAGACTTATGATTAAAACATAATACATTCTGACAAAATAAAAAGGATTAATTAGACAATATATATTTAATGACGTCCACGCAAATCTGCGATTGAAAACTACAGTACCCAGCCGGCATCATCGTTGGACGTGATGAAAACAGGAAGTCAACGACTAGGAATGTTGCTGAATGAATCAGACGAGGGAGAGCGAGGAAAGAAATAGCAGCCTAATGTTAACGTTGAATCGTTTCATTTTTCTGTGGCTAGATGGATGACATCCAAGACCTAAGCAATCTTTTAAAATAATAGCGCTCGAGGCTTTACATCCTCGGTTTTCTCCCAGGTTGTTGGTAAACCTATGATGGAACGGGCGATGGAGCAGCTTAACGTACAGCTAAACAGGCTGACCCGTTCCCTGCGCCGCGCTAGGACCGTCGAGCTGCCGGAAGGTATAGTCTACCGTTCAAGGCACAGAAATCATCGACAGTGAATTATAAGATTTAATTAAATATATAACTAACTTTATTTTAATTCTAATAAATATAGCTAATGGTTTGAAGAAGCCTGTTCTGACCAGTTGTCAAGGCGGAAGCTCGGACCCTTTTCCGTTTATGAATACTTAGTATGTTACAAATCAAGACAGACAAACTAACAGAATTTGTTTGGTAATATGACATGAAAGATGTGAATGAAAGATGTCGTGATCATATTTTCATATAACAAGATGTTACAATATAGCGAAGTGGGGAACATTTTATGGGTTGCAGGAACTGACCTGTCATTAGGCTTCAAACTGACTTCCTCGATTTAAGTTCAGGGGGTTATGCTAGAAACCATAGATGTTTCACCACTGGTATTCTGCTAGCAGCACAAACGCTGACGTCACTGTCGTGTTTTAATGAATAAACCTTCAAAATAAACTAGTTCAGTTACGTTGCATTGGGTAACATTTATTTTAAAGATGGTCAACTATTAAAAAAAAGATACATGATTTAAAACAAATGCAAAGAGTGATGAAAAAAAATATACTTTTTTTTTTTTAGTAACACATTATTTACAGACTGGTTTGTTAAATATATTGGCCAACAGTGGGAAAACTAGATGTGAAGTGAGACATGGCATTCCAGAAATACTCAGGATGTGTGTGTAAAATTTTTATATTGTCTAATTTCTTGCAGATGATATAACCGAGGAGTGCAATTTAATCCACCTACTCCATTAGACCTAATGCAATAACCTAAAAGAAAAGGGGCCTCTACAAATTGCAATCTACTGAAAAAGACTATGCATAATGCACTTATAGACATAGACATATATACACATATATATAGACATATATTCACAGACACAGATTAAGCCTGGTCTAGGACTAAAAAAACTTTTTTTTAGATTTCTTTGTCCTACAGTAGACTAGGTTTAATCCGTGTCTGCAGAACTGGCCTGCAGTGTATAATTTAATTGTATTTTTAAAATATTTATTCTGATTAATCCATAAGGACCCAGTACAATTATAGAATGCTTCTGTTGTTTACTCAGACAAAAAAAATATTTATTTTCTCACACATTTCCAACAAACGGACAGCACGAAAACCAAGAAAAAGATTACTTTGTTTAAAGGACACACTCTTTAATTTGACACCACATTCATGTAAATAATACATTTACACGAATGGGGTGTCAGTGCTGTGCACATTTGCCACCACACAAGGGACACAATATTTCAAGGTAGTCTGACAGACAAACCGGACAGTTTGCTGGCTAGTTAGCTTTCGCAGAAATCGGTGGCAGATTCCATATAAAAAGATATTGGAAGATTCATATGAAAAAACAAGTTCGCTAACAACACAGTTAAACACTTTCCATTATGTGACTGTGCAAGTGATCATTTGAGCTCCACAGCTGATGTGCTCGCCGAGTGATCAAGTGATCAGACCTGGGTTGCTATTGACATCCAAAAATATTTCCAAAGGTTCACAAAATTAAACATGTACATACAGTGGGGAGAACAAGTATTTGATACACTGCCGATTTTGCATGTTTTCCCACTTACAAAGCATGTAGAAGTCTGTAATTATTATCATAGGTACTCTTCAACTGTGAGTGACTGAATCTAAAACAAAAATGTATGATTTTTAAGTAATTAATTTGCATTTTATTGCATGACATAAGTATTTGATGCATCAGAAAAGCAGAACTTAATATTTGGTACAGAAACCTTTGTTTGCAATTACAGAGATCATACATTTCCTGTAGTTCTTGACCAGGTTTGCACACACTGCAGCAGGGATTTTGGCCCACTCCCCCATACAGACCTTCTCCAGATCCTTCAGGTTTCGGGGCTGTCGCTGGGCAATACAGACTTTCAGCTCCCTCCAAAGATTTTCTATTGGGTTCAGGTCTAGAGACTGGCTAGGCCACTCCAGGACCTTGAGATGCTTCTTACGGAGCCACTCCTTAGTTGCCCTGGCTGTGTGTTTCGGGTCACATGCTGGAAGAACAAGCCACGACCCCCAAAGAATGATGTTTCCACCTCCATGCTTCACGGTTGGGATGGTGTTCTTGGGGTTGTACTCATCCTTCTTCTTCATCCTTCTTGTTACTAATGGTTTTCTTTGAGACTGTGGTCCCAGCTCTCTTCAGGTCATTGACCAGGTCCTGCCGTGTAGTTCTGGGCTGATCCCTCACCTTCCTCATGATCATTGATGCCCCACGAGGTGAGATCTTGCATGGAGCCCCTACTTCCATTTTCTAATAACTGCGCCAACAGTTGTTGCCTTCTCACAAAGCTGCTTGCCTATTGTCCTGTAGCCCATCCCAGCCTTGTGCAGGTCTACAATTTTATCCCTGATGTCCTTACTCTCTGTTCTTGGCCAATGTGGAGAGGTTGGAGTTTGTTTGATTGAGTGTGTGGACAGGTGTCTTTTATACAGGTAACGAGTTCAAACAGGTGCATTTAATACAGGTAATGAGTGGAGAAAAGGAGGGCTTCTTAAAGAAAAACTAACAGGTCTGTGAGAGCCGGAATTCTTACTGGTTGGTAGGTGATCAAATACTTATGTCATGCAATAAAATGCAAATTAATTATTTAAAAATCATACAATGTGATTTCTCGATATACCGGTCAATATTCGTTCCTACCCTCACCCATGGTCATGAAGGCTGGGTCATGACCGAAAGAACAAGATCGCGAGTACAAGCGACTGAAATGGGTTTTCTCCGAAGGGTGTCTGGCTTCTCCCCTAGGGATAAGGTGAGAAGCTCAGCCATCCGGGAGGAACTCGGAGTAGAGCCGCTGCTCCTTTGCGTCAGAAGGAGCCAGTTGAGGTGGTTCGGGCATCTGATTAGGATGCCCCCAGGACATCTCCCTAGGGAGGTGTTCCAGGCATGTCCAGCTGGGAGGAGACATCGGGGTGGGCCCAGGACTAGGTGGAGAGATTATATTTTGACACTGGCCTGGGAACGCCTCGGGATGCGCTGACGGGCTGGTAACCTGGGCAAACTAGGGTAGGTTGAACTGCAGAGTCCAGCCTCAGTTGGACTGCAGGGCTCAGCCTCAGTAGTCCAGACAATTGCCTGGATTAGGACCAGTGGAGAACAAGTGTTGGTGGAGAATGACCAAGTATTTTCCAGGGTCTTTGCAGTCTGTGAGGGGAAACCTCTAGAGTTGTCTTCCCTGATGTAATCCTGGGGGAGCAGTGGGGGTCTGTGGAGAAAATATAGATTCTCTATATGTCACCTGCGGCCAACTGGTTTAAAGAAAGTGCAGCTGCTGAGAGTCATTACATTAAATTGCAACAGCTTTGCATTTTAGTCAGTAGCTTATAGATGTAGCCCTGCCTTTGGTGGTTAGCTAAGAAAACTGGATTCATCGTTTAATTACCAACCTATGTAACAGGCTCATTGAGGTTAATTCGTTGTTTTTTTTTAGCAGGGGAAGATCTGTGATTAATTTCAGAATTATTATTGACACACCCTCTACTGTTTCTGCTACCCTCACAGACAATGAAACAGCTGTCTACACACTCATGCCAATGGTTATGGCTGACCAGCACAGGTATGTGGTGCCAACCACTCAATTATTTTTTTGTGTGTGAGAAAGCGGTTAATAGAATCTTGTTGGTGTTGAGATACCTGTAGCCTAATCTCTACATTAGTTATCTGCTCGTTTTCTAACATTCCTGTCTTTTCCCTGAAGGTCAGTGTCTGAATTACTTCTTAACTCTAAGTTTGATGTGAACTACGCTTTTGGACGAGTCAAGAGAAGTCTTCTTCATATTGCTGCCAAGTAAGGAATGTTTTTATTGTATTTATTTGTGGCTGAGACAAATTCTTTATTTGTCTTTTACTTATCAGTTTCTTTGACACTGGGTCCGGAAGATTCTGCGAATGTGCAGATCACATTCTGCACATGTGTTTATATGTTCTTTTAGTGGCTAGATGCTGTGTTAGCACTCCCCCTCCATTCACTTTTCTTACAAATCTGTTGCTAAAACCTCATCAGCTGCATTCACTTGACAAGTTCTCTCTTTACTCAGATTTGATGGGGCAAATGTCAATGCCTCATTTTCCCACACCAAAAATAAAAACCCTGTGGCTAATTGAACATTCTTTCCAAAAGTATATATATAGTGACCGCCATGGTGGCAAGCATACCTGGTGGCATGGTGCGCTGACAAATATTTTTCTTTCATGAAGAAATAAATATTTTCCACAAAAGACATCACAGTTATTGGATGACTTTTTATGAACCAAATCTAAAAGAAATATTTCCCCATTTATATATTTTTCTTTCATGTTCATCTGATCTGAATCAGTAGAAACTCAAGTGGTCATCTGTGACTTCCTGTTTCACTGGGATTAGATATGAGGTGACACACCTGGCAAACAACACTGGAAAGGTTGGAGAACAAACAAACAAAATGATATAAATGTTTTTTGAGCTTCCTAAATTAGGGAATTAACCCAATTAAATACCTTGCTTAGGGGGAGCTCCAACATTTTTTAACTATATTATTGTCTTCATTCATGTTATGGAGCACTGTTTGGGTCTTTGCAAGGCAAAATTTAAAACCAAACTAACTTATCTGACATGTTAGATAAGCATTTAATTTGATGTGTCAAATAACCAATATTGATTGCAGATCCAGCCTGAACACAATTCACAAAACTGCAGTCGTACTGCTACTTACGGGCTTGTTTTTTGTCCTGTAGATTATGCAGAGGACGGAGCAATATAATGTTTATTTTTATATTCCTTTTTGTAATGTTTTTTGAAATAGCTACATGATTTAAAATGTTACTGTCCATACATTTTCAGCAGCTATTTTCAGCAGCTATTTTGTTAACAATTCATCTGATGAATCTTTGTGTTTTCTGTGGTGTGTTTGTGTGTTTGTGTGTGTGGTGTGTACAACAAAAGTTGTGGATCAGTGGAGTGCCTGGTCTTGCTGCTTAAGAGAGGAGCCAACCCTAACTACCAGGACATTTCAGGGTGCACCCCTCTTCACCTGGCTGCCAGGAATGGGTAGGATATACTATTCAAATACTGTACATAGACACTAGAGCATACTTGATCAGTACTTTGCTGCCCCTCTTTGGTAGTGAGGCATAATACACATTTTCCTGTAAATCCCACAACCCAGTCATCAGTCCTGTGTCGTTTAATTGGTAGAGCATGGAGTTTTCAATCCAGTGGTTGTGCGTTTCATTCCCATGGAGGCCACTATGAAAATATACAAAGCCTTTACAGTAGTGGCTGAATCTGTTTCACCCATAGCTTTTTGGTAGTTCTAATTAAATATATTTTGAAAGAAAATATGCTTCCCATGCATGATTATAGGCTTTGAATGTTTATTAAGTGGCACAATGCAGTTATTTAGTAGACACTCTTATCCAGAGTCTGTATATGAATACATTTTAAGGATGTTTGGTGAAACAACCACACAGCGTAGTAGTGAGTGCGTGCTAATAAAAAAAAATTGTTATCAGAAGTCAAAAGTCAGTGCTACAAATAATAAATATTATCAGCCACTTATTTTTTATGTTTGTTGAAAATGGCCAGAGTAATTCTTCAACTGGAAAGTGTAGGGCACGTGGACGAATATTAACATTATTAAATTTAAATATGTGGTGAGTGGTCATAGAGATAATGGTTATAGATATTTAGAATGGTAAATCTGACATTTAATGATCCTTTTGCCCCTATAGTCAAAAGAAGTGTATGGGGAGACTACTAGAATACAATGCAGATGTGAACATCTGCAACAACGAGGGACTTACAGCTGTGAGTATGGTTTTGAAGTCATGTGTAAGGCAGACTGGCACTGGTATTAACTGAGCAAAAAAGTGTTAAACAAATCAAAATGTATTTAGATTTTAGATTTTTCAATGTAGCCACCCTTTGCCTTGAGGGTGGCTACTTTGAGAATGCAACAAGTGTGCAATACTGTCATCAAGGCAAAGGGTGGCTACTTTGAAGAATCTTATATATATATATATATATATATATACACTCACCTAAAGGATTATTAGGAACAGCTGTTCAATTTCTCATTAATGCCATTATCTAATCAACCAATCACATGGCAGTTGCTTCAATGCATTTAGGGGTGTGGTCCCGGTGAAGACAATCTCCTGAACTCCAAACTGAATGTCAGAATGGGAAAGAAAGGTGATTTAAGCAATTTTGAGCGTGGCATGGTTGTTAGTGCCAGACGGGCCGGTCTGAGTATTTCACAATCTGCTCAGTTACTGGGATTTTCACGCACAACCATTTCTAGGGTTTACAAAGAATGGTGTGAAAAGGGAAAAACATCCAGTATGCAGCAGTCCTGTGGGCGAAAATGCCTTGTTGATGCTAGAGGTCAGAGGAGAATGGGCCGACTGATTCAAGCTGATAGAAGAGCAACTTTGACTGAAATAACCACTCGTTACAACCGAGGTATGCAGCAAAGCATTTGTGAAGCCACAACAAGCACAACCTTGAGGCGGATGGGCTACAACAGCAGAAGACCCCACCGGGTACCACTCATCTCCACTACAAATAGGAAAAAGAGGCTACAATTTGCACGAGCAAAATTGGACAGTTGAAGACTGGAAGAATGTTGCCTGGTCTGATGAGTCTTGATTTCTGTTGAGACATTTAGATGGTAGAGTCAGAATTTGGCGTAAACAGAATGAGAACATGGATCCATCATGCCTTGTTACCACTGTGCAGGCTTGTGGTGGTGGTGTAATTGTGTGGGGGATGTTTTCTTGGCACACTTTAGGCCCCTTAGTGCCAATTGGGCATTGTTTAAATGCCACTGCCTACCTGAGCATTGTTTCTGACCATGTCCATCCCTTTATGACCACCATGTACCCATCCTCTGATGGCTACTTCCAGCAGGATAATGCACCATGTCACAAAGCTCGAATCATTTCAAATTGTTTTCTTGAAGATGACAATGAGTTCACTGTACTGAAATGGCCCCCACAGTCACCAGATCTCAACCCAATAGAGCATCTTTGGGATGTGGTGGAACGGGAGCTTCGTACCCAGGATGTGCATCCCACAAATCTCCATTAACTGCAAGATGCTATCCTATCAATATGGGCCAACATTTCTAAAGAATGCTTTCAGCACCTTGTTGAATCAATAGCACGTAGAATTAAGGCAGTTCTGAAGGCAAATGGTGGTCAAACACAGTATTAGTAGGATGCTCCTAATAATCCTTTAGGTGTGTGTGTGTGTGTGTGTGTGTGTGTGTGTGTGTGTGTATATACACGCATACATGTTCTCCCCACTGTATGTATGTATGTGATACACTGCCGATTTTGCAGGTTTTCCTACTTACAAAGCATGTATCATAGGTACACTTCAACTGTGAGAGACCGAATCTAAAACAAAAATCCAGCATATCACATTGTATGATTTTTAAATAATTAATTAGCATTTTTATTTAGCAAATCCTGCAGCACACGCAAGGTCCCCCTGCTCAAGCCAGCGCATGTCCAGGTCCGTCTTAAGTTTGCCAATGACCATCTGGATGATCCAGAGGAGGAATGGGAGAAGGTCAAGTGGCCTGATGAGACAAAAATAGAGCTTTATGGTCTAAACTCCACTCGCCGTGTTTGGAGGAAGAAGAAGGATGAGTACAACTGCAAGAACACCATCCCAACAGGGAAGCATGGAGGTGGAAACATCATTATTTGGGGATGCTTTTCTGCAAAGGGGACAGGACGACTGCACCGTATTGAGGGGAGGATGGATGGGGCCATATATGGCGAGATCTTGGGCAACAACCTCCTTCCCCCAGTAAGAGCATTGAAGATGGGTCGTGGCTGGGTCTTCCAGCCACGACCCATCCTTTTGAAACCTGAAGGATCTGGAGAAGGTCTGTGTGGAGGAGTGGGCCAAAATTCCTGCTGCAGTGTGTGCAAACCTGGTCAAGAACTACAGGAAACGTATGATTTCTGTAATTGCAAACAAAGGTTTCTGTACCAAATATTTTGCTTTTTTGATGTATCAAATACTTATGTCATGCAATAAAGTGCAAATTAATTATTTAAAAATCATACAATGTGATTTTCTGGATTTTTTGATTCCGTCACTCACAGTTGAAGTGTACCTATGATAAAAATTACAGACCTCTACATGCTTTGTAAGTAGGAAAACCTGCAATATCGGCACTGTATAAAATACTTGTCTGTATATTATCAAATCTCCAAGGGTTTGCAAATGTTTGAGCACAACTGTATAGTAGCAACGACAGACCTATGACATGGAGACAGATAATGGAACCATGGACCGAAAGAATGCTCCCATAAACGAATGACCCCTCCAAAATAATGTTTCATTTTACCTAGTTATGAGAGTGCTGATTTCTCAAAATAAAAAAGAGAGAAATGTGTAACCTGAATGAAATTCAAATTTTATATGACGAAATACTAATCAGGTGTGTTACATTTTGTTTCCATTTGTAGCGCAGGGCCTGGTAATTGGACTGCTATTGTTCAAACAATGTTCTGGCTTAGAACACTGTTAAGTCAGATCTTTTTTTTGCAAATCTTTCTCTTTCTCCTCCTCCTCTACTTGTTTGTTCTTAATCCCCTTTTTATTTAGATCCACTGGTTGGCTGTCAATGGACGGACTGAGCTCCTTCATGACCTGGTGCAGCATGTGACTAATGTGGATGTAGAGGACGCCATGGGACAGACTGCTCTTCATGTAGCCTGTCAGAATGGACACAAAACTGTGAGTATAACTTGTATTTCAACTGAAAAGTATGAAAATGTATGCACAACATATTAGCAGGTGTAGGGTTGTGTTTATTTTTCGGTGTAATTTATTCAGGGGATAATATATTAACAGTAAGAACACTGAATTGAAACAGCATTCATGGGAGGGTTGGTCAAACTCGTCGACTGCGCATCATTCATAATTAAGGGAGCCATGAATTCTGAGGAGTACCCAGTAAGGATGGGACAATACACGATTTTAGTACTAAACGTGATGGAAAATCCGATTTATGAAATTGTGGAAAAATTCCATAATCGATAATCGGGATAATCCTCACATGAGTGACTTGAAAAAGTTTCCCTGACTGCTTGTTTTATTTTACAAGTGGAGTGCACATATCATCTCACGTTGTAATGCCACTAAACATCCTCTGCCATGTATGGTCAATGAGGCCGAATGGCTCTGCTAGCATAAATTGAAGAATATTATCAATTACAATACAAATTGAAATTAAATTCTTAAATGCCATCCAGAGTTTGGTTTATATTGTAATTATATCAAGAATAAACTAGTTTTCCCATTCCTTTACAACAGTACTAGTCTAACCACTACACTTAGTAGTCTACAGAAAAAGCTTCTGATCATCTCTCCACTTCCCACTATATGCAAATACCTGTCCATTCCGTTACTGGGGAATATAAGCAGTTGTCAAAAAATTTTGCTTAAACAAACCAATTATATTTATCCTATAAGACATGCAGCTATGAGAGATGCATGCAGAGAGAACCTGTTAACCAACTGCAAATTGAATAGGATATACATGATACAGTGGATATAGAAATTCTACACACCCCTGTTAAAATGCCAGGTTCTTGTGATGTAAAAGAATGAGACTAAGATAAATCATGTCAGAACTTTTTCCACTTTTAATGGGACCGATAATGTGAACAATTAAATTGAAAAACAAACTGAAATCTTGTTGTCAATGAAGCTGGCAAACATATACATTTAGAAATGTACATGTTATCATAGTATTAGTTAACTATCAAAAACCTTCTTTGATATCATTTTATTGTAATGGCTTTTTAAATGCCCAAGAACAACATTTATGTAATGGAAGAACATCCGAAAGCCGTTTTGAGCTAGAAACCAGAGTTGTTATTGGGATTGTTATCAAATGGAATAAAATCCTAAATCGGTATAATTTTGGCCAGGATAATCATGGCATGAAATTCTCATATCGTCCCACCCCTAATACCCAGAGAATGTCAGGCGCTAAAGGAGCTAATGCTGGGCTGAAAATTGGTCTTCCAACAAGCCAATATCTCAAATTGGGATGCGAACCTTGCAATATTTGACTGATAACCGACCCCGATTGGTTGACCATTAATCAATAAGCCTAAAATCCACTTTAAAATGCAAAGACAAGAACTGTAGATAATAAAACGTTTTTTTGTTATATCAATGCAACTTTATTGCAGATTCTCAACTAGACAAATTATAGGGAAATAAAAGATTTTGCTAAACCCACTGGTTGTTAACAATAAGAAATAAGCTACGCCTATCCCACTCAAAAACCTTTAAAGGAAATAGGCCTACCTTCAAGTTTGTGAATCACAACGCTACAAGTTCCCAACGTTGGCTTCACAAACTTTCGAGCAGCACTCTACATACATTATTTTAGCTGTGCAGCTCCATTTTTTATGATGTAAAACCCCTGTGATCTGTCACTGACCATCATGAAATGAGAGACAAGTACCACAATACATGGTGATCTTCCTATATACACGCTTTTTTTACGTTTAATTTTGTGCACCACTTATTTTTGTAATACCCTTTAAACTACAACTGCTAGTATAATTGTTGTAGCCATTATTCCATTAACAACCAACCATATTAGCAACATTATTTCATTCTAGCCAAATGACTGCAATATTTGGCCTGTATGGTCAGTGTCAATAATTTCCAGTCACTCTCTACTATAATACATTGTGGTAACCATGAATGTGATTGAAAGGAACAGGTTTTGCTTTCATACCACAGTAGTTGTAAATTTCTTACCTTTGCCAGTGTTGTTGTATATGCGTTTAATCAAAATAATGAATTCCAGAGAGTCATTGTTTTAAATACCTCAGTGGGTTGTAAATAGTCTGTTACTTTTGTAGCTTTTTCATTGTTGCTGTATATGCATATCATCATTATTGATGAATACCAGAGAGACCATGTACTGATGATGGCTTTGTCTCTTTCCTGATCCTAATTTGCCTGTTGTTTATGATGTCATCAGACAGTGCAGTGCCTGCTGGATAGTGGAGCTGACATCAACAGACCTAATGTCTCTGGAGCTACACCCCTGTACTTTGCCTGCAGGTGACTACAGACACTATTACAATAATGTTGATGCAATACAATCGTTTCTCTGGTTCCTTTTGTCTATGTAAAATTGTAGATGGAACATGAATGTCAAGCATGATTGTAACACATTGGTTTGGCAACTGAAATGCAACCGGTATTCTGTTGTTTTGGTTCAGTGGTGCTGTAAATATACTTTTTTACAGCATTTTACAATATTATTATTGGGAAGAGGAGGGGGAGTATGACTGAAGTTTGGGAATGGAATATGAAGAGCTCTAAGTACAGTGACTGAAGCTAGATAAATGTTACTGTATATTGCAAACGTCATTCGTACTGTCCTATCCCTGTCAGGCCTCTGGTGGTCTGTATAGCCTATATCATTCTGGTTATTCTTAACATGGCCCTGACATAGCCAAAAATGCCCTTTTCTGATCTCAGTCACAAACACACACACAAAGGTGTACATAGAGTATTCTCCTGTGATCTTTTGTTGTTGTCATGATTATGCTTCGCTAAATATGTTTATCAGTTCCAATTGTGTTTTTCTTTCTGTCACTTGAATGCATTATACACAATATTTCAGCCTGACTTGAGTTTCCAATCAACCAGCCATTGTTCGTGGCTGGTAAAAGAAATAAAACAGGACCTTTTTTTTCTACAAGTCCTTCACTAATCCCTTAATTTGACACACAACGTAAAAATGTCCACCATCTCTAAACTTACTCCAGCCTTGTCCTCTTAGTTATGTTTTTGTCTTAAGTCTGATTTGTTGGTCAATGTCAAATGTGTCTGCGTAGGGTCCGCGGACCACCCAGACACCGCACAGGGCCACCCAGACACTGCACAGGGCCACCCAGGCACCGCACAGGGCCACCCAGGCACCGCACAGGGCCACCCAGGCACCGCACAGGGCCACCCAGGCACCGCACAGGGCCACCCAGGCACCGCACAGGGCCACCCAGACACCGCACAGGGCCACCCAGACACCGCACAGGGCCACCCAGGCCTGCACAACCAGGCTACGTGCACCAAATGATTGGTGGCATGGTGGAGGGAGGGGATTACATAGACTAGGGATTCATTTTACTACCTGTATCAACAATTACCAGCCTTTGTACGACCCTTCGTCAAAGTTGTATAAGAACAGTGAGGTTACTCAATTCCTGGAAAGAGAGAGGAGAAATTGGGCGAAGAGCCAGCAGCTTGCCAGAAGAGGTGGAATCTGATGAGAAATAGATTGTTGTTTACGTCGTCCCCGATCTAGACAGGTAGCTATTACACTGTTTACCAACTATACAGTTGCTACTTCTGTGAAGTTTTCATGCGCTACAAGCAAACAAACCACCATTTTGCCTGACAGCACCGTCTAGCACAATTTGTTTTACACATCTACACAACAAGGTGCACAACTATAAATGTTGTGCATGTCTCCGCACACCCGCACAGGACATTTTGAATGCAGACCCACAGAAGTATGTCATGCTTTTGTCATAGTGGCTAGAGTGTTAATATCCAATTTGGTGTTTAGTTATTTGGAGGTTAGGGTTACAAATTCAAAGGTAGAAAGGACTAGACCACTACATTAACAGAACAATCTGTACTTGCTACAATTTGGAACTATGAATTACTGTAATATGTCCACTGATTCTTGAAGGACACAACATTAAAATGCCTCATGGGTTTAGTTTCTTTTCACCCAATCAAAACCAATCAAAACCAACCAAAATATCAGCTTGTTTAACTCCAATGTTTGTAAACACATTCAATAAAAAGTAAACCATCTACATCCACAAAACATGGTTCAAACTATTATTAATACTCTATGAATTTCGGAGTGGTTGTATTGGTCCCACCCCCTTCGTCAGATCTTTGCAGAAATGTGGGCGGGGAAATATGCCTTGTTGTTTCAGCTGCTGATTCTGTCTTCAATGTCTCATGAAAAGACATTCATTATTAACGCCCTATTTGTGTTCAACAGTCACGGTCAAAGAGACACAGCACAGATCCTTCTCTCTCGAGGTGCCAAGTATTTACCTGACAAGAATGGAATCACTCCTTTAGATCTGTGTGTACAGGTAAGCATAACCACAACACATGGTTAGTCTAAAAAACAAGCAAACAAACCATTGTCATTCTCCCTTTCTGATCTTTGTGTGTTTGTGATTCAGGGTGGGTATGGGGAGACGTGTGAGATTCTCATCCAGCACCATGGCAGACTATTCCAGACACTCATCCAGATGACTCAGAATTATGACATCAAAGAGAACATGGTACATATTTTACTGTTTACTGTTTTATCTATTTTACTCTAATGAAAGCAATTTCTTCCAGAAATGTGCTTTAATTCAGGCCTGTTTTTACCGTGTGTGCTTTATGCGTGTGTGTGTGTGTCAGCTCAGGCAGGTTTTAGAGCATGTCTCTCAGCAGAGTGACAGTCATTACCAGAGGATCCTGACCAGTCTAGCAGAGGTTGCCACCACAAATGGACACAAACTCCTCAGGTGAGCCCTGTAAGAGTTAGAGAAATAATGTAGTAATTGCAGTGTAATAAGAAATGGCACTGTCTAACAGAGGTGTGGCCAACCCTCTCCTACAATGTTTGGCCCCAAACCTGATTTTACTCACCTAATTTTAGGAATTGTTTTAATCAGGTGTGTTACTACAGGGTTGGGTCCCCACAGTCTAACAAGTATTTGGTTAGGGTAAGGTTCTTCTTACCCCTAGTCAGGGTCCTGACCTTTTTACAGGCTTTCCAGTTCTCTTGTAGCTATGGTTAGGTTACTCTCTAGGAACTGTGGTTAGGATTCAGGCTCTTCCTCTTCTCTCTTTTCGTTTTGGAAAGACTATTGTTTAGTTACAGTCACTCAAGTCTCTGTAGTAGCTATGGTTCGATTTCTGTCGCTTCAGCCTCTCTATTAACTTTTCAGTCTCCAATACTTTTGCAAGGCACTCTGTGGGCCACGGTATGGATCTGCCCATTCTGTACTTGCCGCGGTTGGCTAACACAGATTTATATGACCGACCATAAAACGCATTTTCAAGGACAGTATTGTGAATCACATTGTTCTATTCAATAACAGTTACTTGAATTCATGATGAAATATTGAATTATTTTGTAAGATTTTAACTGAAAACCTTAATCTCTTAATTGTACTGTTCCGAAGTTTGTGTTTTTCAAATTTGGCCTAATATAAACAGCATAGTTCAAAACCAATAGTTAATGAGTAGTTACTGTCCTAGGGTCTTGTCCTCTTTCTTCAACTTATTTTTTATTGCACATATCAATATACTGGGATGCATGCAGTTACAGTGGGGAGAACAAGTATTTGATACACAGATGATTTTGCAGGTTTTCCTACTTACAAAGCATGTAGAGATCTGTAATATTTATCATAGGTACACTTCAACTGTGAGAGATGTAATCTAAAACAAAAATCCTGAAAATAACATTGTATGATTTTTAAGTAAATCATTTGCATTTTATTGCATTACATATTTATTTGATACATCAGAAAAGCAGAACTTAATATTTCAGGGAAGCATGGCAGTGGGAACATCATTCTTTGGGGATGGTTTTCTACAAAGGGGACAGGACGACTGCACCATATTGAGGGGAGGATGGATAGGGCCATGTATGGCGAGATCTTGGCCAACAACCTCCTTCCCTCAGTAAGAGCATTGAAGATGGGTCGTGGCTGGGTCTTCCAGCATGACAACGTCCTGAAACACACAGCCAGGGCAACTAAGGAGTGGCTCCGTAAGAAGCATCTCAAGGTCCTGGAGTGGCCTAGCCAGTCTCTAGACCTGAACCCAATAGAAAATCTTTGGAGGGAGCTGAAAGTCCGTTATGCCCAGCGACAGCCCTGAAACCTTGAAGGATCTGGAAGAGCCCTGCTGTTGTGTGTGCAACCCTGGTCAAGAACTACAGGAAACGTATGATCTCTGTAATTGCAAACAAAGGTTTCTGTACCAAATATTAAGTTCTGCTTTTCTGATATATCAAATACTTATGTCATGCAATAAAATGCAAATGAATTACTTAAAAATCATACAATGTGATTTTCTGAATTTCTGTTTTAGATTCCATCACTCACAGTCTAAGTGTACCTATGATAAAAATTACAGACTTCTACATGCTTTGTAAGTGGGAAAACCTGCAATATCGGAAGTGTATCAAATACTTGTTCTCCCCACTGTATGTCTAATATTGTAAATATACAGGGATATGATTTTTTTGTCTATATCACCCAGCCTATAATTAGATTACTGTCTCTTCTCTCCTCTACAGTCTGTCTAGCAGTTACGAGGCTCAGATGAAGAGTCTGCTGAGAATCATCCGGATCTTTTGCCATGTATTCCGCCTTGGCCCTTCTTCTCCCAACAATGGCAATGACATGGGGTACAACGGGAACAAAACACAGCGCAGCCAAGTCTTTAAGGTCAGTGCAGGGGCAGTGTAACCGTGGATAGAAGGCTGGGAGTGTAAGGGAACAGTTTTTGGTCCACACTGACATGCAAGGTTAACCTACTGTGGATACTTTTGTGTATCCTTCTTTTACAGTTAAAGTAACTGTTTTCAAATGGACAAATCTTTCTTTATGGTTAAATTTGATTAAATTAAACATGTTTAGGTAAATAATTAAATGCAAATGAATCGCAATTATTTGTTCTTATTGTTTGATAGCCCTGGGCCCGGTTTCCCGATAACGGGGGCCTTTCGACGGTTTAACAATGCACACAGCCTTAAGATGGACTTTATGATGGACTGTTTCCCAAACCACCACATAGGTCACTCTTTATAAAGTAATCGGGGGTGCCATTTTATGGCCGTTTGGAATGGAATTAGGCCCTCTTTGGCGATTGCTGGCGATGTATTCTACTACCACTTAGGCATCAATAGGAAAATGTAAAACTCGAAGAAGTAGTGACATTTATGGTGGACGAAACCAATAGGGTGGACTTCAGCCAATCAAAATCATATCTCTTGAAATTGATCATGTGACATCCAATTATCAGTTTCTTGGGTAGCTACAGTGGGGAGAACAAGTATTTGATACACTGCTGATTTTGCAGGTTTTCCTACTTACAAAGCATGTAGAGGTCTGTAATTTTTATCATAGGTACACTTCAACTGTGAGAGACGCTATCTAAAAATCCAGAAAATCACATGATTTTTAAATAATTAATTTGCATTTTATTGCATGACATAACTATTTGATCACCTACCAACCAGTAAGAATTCTGGCTCTCACCGACCTGTTAGTTTTTCTTTAAGAAGCCCTCCTGTTCTCCACTCATTACCTGTATTAACTGCATCTGTTTGAACTTGTTACCTGTCCACACACTCAATCAAACAAACTCCAACCTCTCCACAATGGCAAAGACCAGAGAGCTGTGTAAGGACATCAGGGATAAAATTGTAGACCTGCACAAGGCTGGGATGGGCTACAGGACAATAGGCAAGCAGCTTGGTGAGAAGGCAACAACTGTTGGCGCAATTATTCGAAAATGGAAGAAGTTCAAGATGACGGTCAATCTCCCTCGGTCTGGGGCTCCATGCAAGACCTCACCTCGTGGGACATCAATGATCATGATGAAGGGGAGGGATCAGCCCAGAACTACATGGCAGGACCTGGTCAATGATCTGAAGAGAGCTGGGACCACAGTCTCAAAGAAAACCATTAGTAACACACTACGCCGTCATGGATTAAAATCATGCAGCGCACGCAAGGTCCCCCTGCTCAAGCCAGCGCATGTCCAGGCCTGTCTGAAGTTTGCAAATGACCATCTGGATGATCCAGAGGAGGAATGGGAGAAGGTCATGTGGTCTGATGAGACAAAAATAGAGCTTTTTGGTCTGTGTTAGGACAGACCAAAAACCTGCTAAATCGGCAGTGTATGAAATACTTGTTCTCCCCACTGTATATAGAATACCTGTCGCTTACGTCACATTGAAATCCACACGTGATACCCACAGCCGTACCCGTAGAGGAGATTGACTACCATGTGGATGAAGACGGAGTGTGAAGAGCCGAACCAGTAAGATGCGGGATTTCAGACTCGTGATCGGTTAATTTGGAAAAAATCTTCTTAATTATTTCTTGTTTTACGTAAGTTTTTCTTCATCCTCAGTTGACCAATTCCATTTATATTCACTCAAGAACTTATTATATAATTTGCCTAAATAAATTGGTTTAAATCAAAACTGTTTTGATAATTGTTATTCGTTCAATTGCCTTAATATTAACTGTTAATATTAATGCCGATGTTGAGGTAGGCGCTATTTATCAGAACAGTAAAATGCCTTTTACGATGGACTAATGAGAGGGCTGGAACATTCGTTAATAAACACACAATGTTATGTAACAATGCTTTTAGTGCTTGAGAAACCGGGCCCTAGTTAGTTTTGTAATTGAATTCAGACTAAGCTGCAGTACATTATTTAACCCAGGAGAGGGCATTGATACATTACTTAACCAGGTCCTGCAAGTGACTTGTCCTGGTGCATGACTTTTTGTATGTGTTTGTGTGTGTGTGTGTGTGTTTGTTTTTGTCAGCACCTACCCCTCTTTTCTTTCCTTGTCCTATTCTTCTTCCTTTTTCTTGTCCCCATTTCCTCTCCTTCTCTTTATCTATATGTATGTCTCTCTTTTTTGCTCGCGGCCTCAATCCCTACATTTCTCCCCTCTCTCTCTCCTCTCTGTCCTTCACTCACTCTTTCTCCTTCACTCACTCAGTCTCTTTCCCTGCCTCCCCGTCTCCTCTCTCTCTCTTATTTCCTCCAGCCGTTGGAGTTGCTCTGGCACTCTCTAGATGAGTGGTTGGTGTTGATCTCTACAGAGCTGGAGAAGAGCCATGAAGACCCCTCCAACTCTTCCTCTTCAGGGAGCGAGATCGCCTCCTTCCTCTTCAGACAAAGAGGCGAGGTCGACCCCGTCTCCACCTCCAACCCTGCTGTCTCCACGGTGGTGCCCTCACGGCCCTCACCCATGCCTCTCCCACCTTCTTTAAACCCAAAGGTTCACAAAGGTTCCTCAGAGGTTGTCTTGGAAACCCCAGAGGTATATGCAGATGGAGAGGATGTCATCTCTATGACGGCCAACCGGCTCAGTGCGGTGATCCAGGCATTCTACATGTGCTGCTCGTGCCAGATGCCGCAGGGGTGAGAATAACCCCTGACGTCTAACCTATAGATGCTGCATTATAAACCTAATCTGAGGATGGGCACCTCCAGTTCTTGGGAGGGTCTACTGGTTTTTTCTTTTCCTGGAGCTAGTTTCAGAGAGAACTTCATATTCCTCAATATCTCCTCTATGAGTATGCCAGTGGAATTATACCGCTTTTCTGTTTCCTCTCCAAATGCATGAAGGCAAACCAGGGTTAATTTAGTCAGCATAGCATTTCAGCATCCTGAAAAAGCTATAACTAAACAAAAACTATTTTCCATTTGATTTAACTAAAACAAGACAAAAAAAATCTGAGTTAGTGGAGGTTATGGAAAGAGAACCTTTCAGTGCAATCTGCTTCTTTATCTAGCATCATGGTTTGATTAGGTACATTTAAAATGTAAGTAGCCTACGCTTGTTCAGCAAGCAGCTCTCTCTCTGTCAAATCTTTCACAAACAAATTGGAGGTGATGACATTACAGAACTGTCAAAATATGACTCAGTAATTGACGTGTACACTGATCAGCCATAACATAATGACCACTGACAGGTGAAGTGAATACCGATAATCTCCTTATCATGGCACCTGTCAATGGGTGGGATATATTAGGCAGCAAGTGAACATTCTGTCCTCAAAGTTGATGTGTTAGAAGCAGGAAAAATGGGCAAGCGTAAGGATCTGAGCGACTTTGACAAGGGCCAAATTGTTATGGCTAGACGACTGGGTCTCCAAAACTGCAGGTGTTCCCCACAAGATGGGTATTGCAGTGGTCAGTACCTATCAAAAGTGGTCCAAGGAAGGAACAGCGGTGAACCGGTGACAGGGTCATGGGTAGCCAAGGCTCATTGATGCATGTGGGGAGTGAAGGCTGGCCTGTGTTTTCCGATCCAGTGGACGAGCTACTGTAGCTCAAATTGCTGAAACAGTTAATGTTTGTACTGATAGAAAGGTGTCTGAACAGTGCATCGCAGTTTGTTACGTATGGGGCTGCGTAGCCGCAGACCAGTCAGGGTGCCCATGCTGACCACTGCCGAAAGTGCTTACAATGGGCACGTGAGCATCAGAACTGGACCACGGAGCAATGGAAGAAGGTGGCCTGGTCTGATTAAACACGTTTTCTTTTACATCACGTGGATGGCCATGTGTGTGCGCATCAGTTACCTGGAGAACACATGGCACCAGGATGCACTATGGGAAGGAGGCAAGCCAGTGGAGGCAGTGTGATGCTTTGGGCAATGTTCTGGGAAACCTTGGGTCCTGCCATTCATGTGGATGTTACTTTGACACGTACCACCTACCTGAGCATTGTTGCAGACCATGTGCACCCTTTCATGGCAACGGTATTCCATGATGGCATTGGCCTCTTTCAGCAGGATAATGCGCCCTACCACAAATCAGAAATTGTTCAGGAATGGTTTGAGGAACTCAACGAGTTCAAAGTGTTAACTTGGCTTATAATTCCCCAGATCTCAATCCAATCAAGCATCTGTGGGACGTGCTGGGCAAACAATTCCGATCCACGGAGGCCCCACCTCGCAACTTACAGGACTTAAAGGATCTGCTGCTAACGTGCTAGATACCACAGCACACCTTCAGAGGTCTAGTGGAGTCCATGCCTCGACAGGTCAGGTTTTGGTGGCAAAAGGGGGACCTATACAATATTAGGCAGATGGTCATAATGTTATGGCTGATTGGTGTATTATTGCTTTATCTCAGTAGATTGGTCAAGGTCATGTTTGTTGTCGTTATAAAAATAATTGGGGTTAGGGTTAATTTTTAGGTGTTAATTTTATTCCCTGAAGTCTATGATAAGTGACATTTATTTTGTTAATGAGGCAATACGTTTGTTCGGACTAAAATGTGATGACATTGTTAGGGTATTTTGTTGAATAAAATGGCTCATAGTATTTGTGATTTTGACAACTAGACTAAACCATTAATCACTTAACACACATGACTAAAACTTAAAGATATTTCAGTCATAATGAGTAAAAGTAGATACAAAAGGGGTGGCAAAATTCACATTGAGACAGACATGGAGTAGGTATGGTCGCAGGTTGACTCAGCGTCTCCGTGCACTATAAACTAAGCAAGTAGCCTGAGGAAAATGGGACCCCTAGCCTAACTGTCAGAGTAACAATGGACATCTACAGTTGCATGATCATCTGGACATGTAGTCTTGTAATCTGATTAACACTGGTAACCTAGTCTGGTTATCTGATTAACACTGGTTAATACTGGTCACGTAGTCTGACGTTGATGTTAATGTTAGTTAGGTTTAAGTTGGAAAACAGGACCTTTAGACAAGGGAGGTAATGTAGCATGCGGCGGCAACAGCTGTCCTTTTTGGCTGACCTAGATCTCTGAAATTCATCTGTTTTGTATAAGCTCTTTGTGGCAACTGCTGATGTAAAAAGGGCTTTCTAAATACATTTGATTGATTGATCTGGGAAAAAATATAGCATTATGAGAAATGCTAACAAAAGGTAGCATGTTGGTGATATCCGATGAATACAATTTTCTATGTTTGTCTGAAATTATCAGTCTAATAACAGTTGCACCTTTACATTTTGTCAGAATGATGCTTTTCAGTTGTGGCGGCGGCAGTATCATTTTGACCCCACTTCACAAGATAGAAGTTACATCAGGAGCATGCCTTAGATTTTCACTTAATCACAAATAGATTTGTTGCAAATGGGTTAATTGCAACTGTGGGTAGGTACTTGTGTACAAACAGCTGACCTAGCATGCATGACCCACCTCCCTCCTTTTTTCACCCTGGCTTTATAATTACATGTAATTGAGTAAATTATAATGTACTCCAAATAGGAGCAATTGTTTGTGGCCCTATGTCGCTGTAGTAGATGTAGTTGGCTTTGTTTGTGTTTGTTTCTCTTTCCCAGGTTTGCTCTTTACTATCTCAAGCTATGCTGGCTTGATTGTTAGTCTGTCAGGAAAACAATGTTTAAATAATACAGGTTATTATTGTGTTTTGGGGATCAGATGTACTCATTGTAATAGATGCTGCATTCTCTTTGTGTTATGAAAGCTACTGTAACACGGCTACTGTTTATGTAGTGATTGTGTTCACTAATTGTCTTATACCCTTCATTTTGTCTCCTTGTCTCTCCTCCTTTTCTCCTCCCTTTTTGGTTTGCTCTTTCCTCATACAGAATGACATCTCCTCGTTTCATAGAGTTTGTCTGCAAGCATGACGAGGTGCTGAAATGTTTTGTAACCAGGTGAGACCTTTAAAATAATCTTAATCTTCGTTTTTTTACCTATACACTTCTAATCAAACTCTAATTTTACCTGCTTCCATTTTGCTCTCTCTTTCTTGCTATTCATTTCTCTGTCCCTCTTAGAAATCCAAAGATAATCTTTAATCATTTCCACTTCCTGTTGGAATGTCCGGAGCTCATGTCCCGCTTCATGCACATCATCAAAGGCCAGGTGAGACTTGTAATGAATCTACTGTAGGCAGGACATACAATGGCAAACAATGTCATTCCTTCTCTCTCTCACTCACTCACACACACACACACACACACACACATACACAGTGCATCTAAAGTTCTCCCTCTCTGTAGCAAGTGACTTTGAATAACCTGTGTATCCCATGCAGGATAACACAATGTTATTGCCAGGGTGATAACACTCATTATAAGTCCTGTTATATGATGTCATAAATATGGCATGCAGGATTATTTAACAATGTTATTGCCAGGGTGATAACACTCATTATAAGTCCTGTTATATGATGTCATATATATGAAGTACCTTCTCCAAGTTCTGTGTATTTTTCCACTCTCACTTCACACTGTTCATATTTGAGCAGCGGGTGGCAAGCCTCGTTACCTCTGGATTATATCCCACCTGGGAATAAGAGCCTCATGTTTTAATTACAGATTTTAACCTGGTGAAGACAATTCCATCTCTGTATCTCCCTCTCAGTACATACAGGAGCCCCAAGGGGAATCTCTCTCTCTCTGTCTCTCTCTCGGTCTCTCTCTCGGTCTCTCTCTCGGTCTCTCTCTCTCCAGATCATCTTTCAACATTTAGAAAGAACCAGATCATGCAAATAAATACTACTCTGTTTTTCAGATGCTGCAGTTCAACACTTGAGTTTTTGGAACCACTGGTTTAGACTTCTTTATCATTTGAGTGTCAGAGTGTAGAGGGCGATGTGTTTTGGCTGGTATTTAGTTATGGTATGTAGTTAGGTTAATTATATGGAAGTAGAAGATGTTGTAAGGGGGTTACGAAGTACTATAATGTGTTCTGACTGCATCAGGATGCACTATGCCTGCAGGCAGTAACTAAAGTGTTAGTGTTTCTTCCTCTTGTAGCCCTTTAAGGAACGTTGTGAGTGGTTCTATGAGCACCTACTGGCAGGACAACCAGACTCCGACATGGTCCATCGACCTGTCAATGAGAATGACATCCTTCTCATCCACAGAGGTACCCGGGTCACACTGACCAATCCTGCATACGTTATATCCCCTTGTTCCTGTACGGTTAGCTCCACCCTTCTAGCATGTCTCCCTCTCTTTATACAATACCATCCCTGGGTTCCCACACTATAGATATTTCAAATATAGAACTAAATATTACAGTGATATTAGGGATACAATGAATAGGTGACTAAGTCGAATTATTCGACTAGTATAATTGGTCTACTTCTGTTGGCTGTTGATTAGTCAGTTTATATGTTGCCACTATTAGCCTGTGTACACTTGGCAACTCTGTGGGAGCGCAGTGATCTCAAACACCTTACGTGAAACATTTCTGAGCCTGCGGGCAGCAGCGAGCCTACACACCTCGACCCTAAACGATGAATGAAAGAATCCAGGAAATGCAGGAGTAATTCAAAGAGAAAATAATGATAACCGTATGGTGCGATGTTGGCTGTGTAAGTCACACTGGCTTTTGCTATAGGCGCATCCACTATGTTTGATCAGTTAAAATCAAAGCATACCGGCATGGAGCACCATTTGGGTCTTTGTGTTTCTGTGGAGGTATACAAATTAGCTTATTGGGTGGCACTTTATTTTGAGACTCATAATTTAAATCTGTAGATGTTCTATAGGTAGTTTATTGAATATTTGTTGATAGTATTACTATCTGCTTGGTACGGTTAGGTTTAGAATAAGGGTTAGGATAAAGGTTAAGGTTAGGGTAAGGGTTTGTAGATAGTAAATTAAAATGTTACTGAAAGTCAGTAGATAAACTGTAGAGTTACGGAGGTACTTTTGGTACTCTCAAAATGAAGTGTTACTGCTTATTGTTAATTCAAATTAACTTACTGAGCAGGATTCAAATATAAATTAATGTCACTTAAAAAGATTATGTACATATTATCTTATTAGGTTGTGGTTACACTGTAAGTGATTTACTGTAATGCGGGTATAGATATTTCTTGTACATTGTTTCTGGATTCAAACAGTGTTCTCTACAAAATATATATATATACCACTGTTCAAAAGTTTTGGGTCACTTATAAATGTCCTTGTTTTCCATGAAAACACACATGAAATTAGTATGAATAGGACATTTAGCAAAACCAATAGGAAATAAATAGAAATACAGATTTTGAATTCAAATAATTGTGTCCTACAAACTTTGCTTTTCAATTTGAATCATCCATTTGTAGCAATTACAGCCTTGTAGACCTTTGGCATTCTAGTTGTGAATTTGTTGAGGTAATCAGAGATTTCACCCATGCTTCCTGAAGCACCTCCCACAAGTTGGATAGGCTTGATGGACACTTCTTATGCACCATACGGTCAAGCTGTCCCACAACATGCTTGAGATCCGGTGACTGCTGGCCACTCCATTACAGACAGAATACTAGCTGACTGCTTCTTCCCTAAATAGTTATTGCATAGTTTGGAACTGTGCTTTGGGTCATTGTCCTATTGTTTTAAGCAAATGAATTACTTAAAAATCATACAATGTGCTTTTCTGGATTTTTGTTTTAGATTCCATCACTCACAGTTGAAGAGTACCTATGATCAAAATTAGAGACTTCTACATGCTTTCTATGTGGGAAAACCTGCAAAATAGGCAGTGTATCAAATACTTGTTCTCCCCACTGTATGAGGCATATGTTTCTCAAACTAGACACTGTATTTGTCCTCTTGCTCAGTTGTGCCCCAGGGCCTTTCGCTCCTCTTTCTATTCTGGTTAGAGACAGTTTGTCTGTTCTGTGAAGGGAGTACACGTTATTGTACGAGATCTTACGTTTTTTGGCAATTTCTTGCATGGAATAGCCTTCATTTCTCATAACAAGAATAGACTGATGCGTTTCTGAAGAAAGTTGTTTATTTATGGCCATTTTGCGTTTGTAATCGAACCCACAATTGCCAATGCTCTAGATACTCCACGTCTGAAGACGTCCAGTTTTATTGATTCTTTAATCTTCTTTAAACAGATTTCAGCTGTGCTAACATAATTGCAAAAGGGTTTTCTAATGATTAATTATCCTTTTTTAATAATCAACTTGGATTAGCTAACACAACATGTCACTGGAACACAGGAATGATGGTTGCTGATAATGGACCGCTGTACGCTTATATAGAAATTCCATGAAAAATATGCCGTTTCTAGTTACAATAGTCCTTTACAACATTAACAATGTCTACACTGTATTTCTGATCTATTTAATGTTATTTTAATGGACAGAAAGTTTGTTTTTCTTTTGCAAACTTCTCAGTGACTGGAAATGTCTAAGTGACCGCACACTTTTGAATGGTAGTGTACATATCTCAATACCCGTAATGTATACAAGAATTTTTGTTGGCTGCCTTTTTTGGACCCGGTATATTCAAATGTCACAAGAAGATTAAGAATTAGCTGTTATATCTATGTTAGCTTTTGCTAGGGGCAACAGGGCTAGGTTGTCACCTTGTTTGTTAGCTTCTTTATCTATTTTCATGAACTGAAATGTAATTACAACAGAACTAGTTCTATGGATTACTAAATAATGTCTAAGAAAAAAGTTACATTGTTTTCAGGTTGGTTCTACAAAGGAATGAATGCTTTGATGTGTGATGCTCTGAGAAGACAAATTCAATTGTAGTGGTGAATTGCCTGTACTTCACCATAGTCGGTGTCACAGCATACGCTTGTGCCAAATAGAAAGGTTTTTTCTCTAGCATTCTTCTAGTACTCAGATATTCTGACATGCATTTAACTTATGTACTTAAAATAGTATTTGAACATTATTTCAAATAGTAGGCAATTTATAGGGAAGTATTTGTATATACATTCATGACTGTAATACTTGATTTAGAGAACATTATTTCCAAAAACTTAATTTGAACCCTAGTTTTCACTCTATCCTAGTAACATATCTGGTAATGACCATCTCTAATGTTTCTTTGTATTTTCTCCCAGAGTCCATATTCAGGAGTAGCTGTGAGATGGTCTCTAAATCAACAAATGAGAAGCTCAAACAAGGCATTGCTGTACGATTTCATGGAGAAGAAGGAATGGTGGGTATTTTCTGTCTGACCTGGGTTAAAAAAATGTCTTTCAAGTTCCTTAGTTTCATGACTTTTGTTTGAACTTTCCTAGCAAAATTGCAAAGACATTAAGACACCATCTCCGATCGACCAATGCTGAGTCCTAACAACACTTTAATGAATGCCCTATTAATGCAGTAAATAGGAAATCGAGTCGCATTTAAGCCCATGCTTAGTGCTAGCAGTTGACCTTAAATTCACCTGTAACCTTTGTTTTCCAGGGCCAGGGTGTAGTAAGGGAGTGGTTTGATGTCCTTTCTAATGAGATCATCAATGCAGACTATGGCCTCTTCACTCAGTCAGCTGATGGTGAGACACCTTGCTATTGAATGTTTTATTGGTTGCGTCAGAATGATGGTAGTTGTCTTGGGTGCATCGAAATGTTTTTGTTTGGCTCAAAAAATAATCTTGTGTATATATAAAAAAAGAATATATATATATATATATATATATATATATATATATATATATATATATATATATATATATATATATTCACACAAGTAGACATCAACAGACACTGGTATCTTCCCTAGTGATCCTCTGCCAGGCCTGTACTGCATCTTTAGTTCCTTTTGCCTTTAGTCATCTGTTCATGCACAATTGGATTTATATCTGGTGGGACAAGAACTTTCCACTTTTTATGACCATAGCATACGTGTAGGTTTAACTTGCTGATGAGGCAGGACAAAGATGCAGGGGGAACAGAGGACTTTAATAACAGAACAAGACTCTGTGGAATGAAATACAAATAATGACCAACAAGACACATGAAGTAAGGAGGCAGTGACGCAGACAGTGGGGGACATCTGTGAATGTTGTCCGGGGCCCAGGCCTGGGGACCCAATTGATTGGCTTAAATATAATTATTAATAAGTCAATGTTAGTATTCAGTACTATCGAGAATGTAAACAGTTATTAAACAGAAGAATTGCATTCATGAAGGTATTCATGTTTTTTACTCTTTGCTGTTTTTTTGGACAGCATTATGATTAAACCCTTTTCTGCAGAAATGGTTTGTTCTACCAACAGCCAATCAATGATACCCTAACACCTACAGCCAATCAGAGTGATACCCTAACACCAACAGCCAATGTCATTTTGCCATGTCATTTTATCTTTTTTGGAGCATGCCGCTACTTCCCAGCCAATCCCGTTCCAGACAATCGCCTTCTGCGAGGCAGGCTTTCCTCCTTGGCTTGTTTTGTAAACTCACATTTTACCTGGATGATAATAATTCATTTTTCATTTTTTTATTCGGAACTTGATCCTCTATCAGGCATTTTTGCGGAACTGCTTTCTGACCGGTGAGGAAAATGCCGTAATAGTTTTTTACTGAAAAAATCTGCTTACTTTTTTTCCAATTTTAACCAATACATTTGTCTAACTACAGTACTGTAGCTCTCTGGCTTTGCCAAAATGCAACCAAAACTAGGAGCACAGAAATGGAAGGACAAATCTAAAAGAGAATGTCTAAATTTGTGTTGCAGTTAAGTAATGGCTGATTGGGACTGAGTAGGTTATGAATTGAAAAGATGTGACATAATTAATAACCTGTGTTGAAAACAAATGGATATGAATGGGGCCTAGTTATGAATTAAAACATTAAACAAAACATTTACGACCTATTGTTTGGACAGTAAAATAATTACTATTAATACATTTCTTTGGCCTGTGGTTTGGGTCCTAAATGTGAAATTATGTCCCGGGGTCTGTCATTCCTGTCGGCGTTGCTGTAAGGAGGAACTCAAATAGGGACAGTGACCAGGAACACGTGAGGGCGATAACGACAATAATCAGGTGTCCATGCTTCAAGTGAGGTGGAGATGCCATTTGATCTCTGCAGTGCCAGGACGTCGCAGTAGGTATATGTACAAAATGATTAATTCGGAGAGACAATTAGGAGTAAGTCCCTGTAAAGAATTGTAGGTTAACAGTAAAATATTGAAATCAGCACTAGCCTAGCCTAGCAGGCTGACAGTCCAGTACTATAATAAATGTGACGTTTTTGTGGGAGATTTAGTCAACATTTTAGCTTCAATTTGTGTAGTATCTTACCCGGTATCCAGAGAAAAAAGCATAGCAATAATCTAATCTTAAAGATAACATTTTGGCCATGTTTGTCAAAACAGAGCTCAAGCTCCAGAGTAATAATATTCTTCATAGTTCTTTTGGAGATGACTGTACAACCGTCAAGGTTAATTGTCAGATCCAACAGCAGATCACTTACTTTGGACCTTAAAAAAAAAAAAAAATCCTAGTTGAAAGTGAAAATTATCTTTTGTCATCCACTTCTACATGTGAGACACTCTTCCAAGGTAGGCAGTTGTAGGGCTTCGTCATATTTCATTGAAATTACTGTATTATAGTCAGCATAGGCAGGAAGGTACAGGAAGTAGCTCTAGTAAATTAGTTGAAATAGGGTCTAGTTAACAGCTGGTAGGTTTTGAGGTTGTTACCAATTTAAGTGAATGTGTTGATGGACACCGGATGAATAAGTGTCGTCATTGATCTGAAATCCTAGCCGTACTGTACAATCTGTTTGAAAACAACTGAGTTTCTGATGAATATGCCTATGTAGGGAGGAGTTGGTAATTTTCTTTAATGGTCATGATCTGAGCAGATGTAAGATCTTTTAAATATGCATCCTGAAATCTCTCCATAACTGCTTTTTTCCCTTTAAAATCCTATATTGTCTTATTGTCTTTATTATGTTTTACCCATACTTGACACTTACATTTTTCCTTATTTGTTTGTGTGGACCGTGTATTTTTACTGTAATTTAGAGTGTAGTTGATATTGTTCTTTCTTACCTTGTGTCATGATCCAAATATTTTGGACCTGAGGTAACTGTATGTCTTTATTGCTTTTGTAGAATGTTTGCACCTCTTTTGCATCATGATCCAAATATGTATTCAGGATAGGCTGGTGAAGAAGATCAAAGATAGACTGGTATATGTTTGTGCCTGTCAATGTCTGTGTTTGCATGTGTGTTTTGTGGGTATGTTTGCTCACATCTTTGTCTGTGTGTGCATTTTACAGGTACGACATTCCAGCCCAACAGTAACTCATCAGTAAACCCTGACCATCTCAACTACTTCCAGTTTACGGGTCAGATCCTAGGTTTGGCTCTGTACCACAGACAGCTGGTTAACATCTACTTCACCCGGTCCTTCTACAAACACATACTGGGTAAAAGGCACACACAATCTAACTCTGACGAAAGCTGTGGCATGTGTGCGGGCAAACTAAGTAAATTAGAAAAATCTAATGTAAATCAACTGACTTTGTTTAGAGAATCTTAAATTAAAGATTCACAGCCATTCAGATTGTTGTTGGTAGCATATATGACTTGGCGTTAAACATTATGATGCATTTCTTTTTTACCTGGAATGCATAATGCTTTTTTATAGTAGGGATTCAGGTCGTGAGAGGTCAATCTATGAGACAATCTACGAGATCTGGCTACTTAAAAAATTTCGCCAATTCTTTATTTGTTCTGTGCTTTAATTTCAGATTACATTAGGACATTGAACAGTGTGAATTTCAATAAAACTGGAAACATTTTTGACTGTTAATGTAGTTTTTTTTCCAAATATCTTCAATTTACCTGTTTTTGTCAACCAATTAGACTTGCAGGCATTGGCGTACCACAGTTTCGATGGACTTCCCCTGCAATAAATTTAAAAACTACGCAGAACCTCTTTGACATGCGCAAGCAGTTTAGATACAATAATTGAATAACATGTAGCTACATTTATTATGCAGCGCTTGCATGCCTCACGACCAGCCTGGTCTGCATATAAGGAATGTCAATGAACTGTCAAGGTGTGTCCTTTGCTTGAACAGGCTGTTACATTCGTAGCTTTGTATTGTTATAAAGTTGTGTGTTATTACAATGTTGTTACAGGTGTATTACAGTTTGTGTACCCATGTGTCCAGGCATCCCGGTGAACTACCAGGATGTGTCGTCCATTGATCCAGAGTATGCCAAGAACCTGCAGTGGATCCTTGACAACGACATCAGCGACCTGGGGCTGGAGCTAACTTTCTCAGTGGAAACCGATGTGTTTGGTGCCATGGAGGAGGTGCCACTCAAACCTGCCGGGACAAGCATTATCGTCACCCAGGACAACAAGGTGAGCCAGCTAATCACAGAAGGAACTGTCCTACACCTTGTGTTTTTAGGCCTTAATATGAACTGGGAAATAAGCTGATAAGCAAGTTTTGTAGGGACATGGAACATGCCCCTTGGATTCTCTAAACATTTATGACCTTATATGGTTCATATTTTACATGTACAGGGCTTGCCTGTGCTATTGGAATTTGAGAGTGTAGTACCACATCTGACTTACAGATTCTAATGTTGTGCAAAGTTGAAAAAAAACCAAGCAACAACAATATAAACCTCTATTTCTCTTTTCTCTCCCCACTTTCTAAAACTCTCCTGTCTATATCCACGCACTACCCCCCATGTTGTCTATTTCTCTCTCAGGCAGAGTATGTCCAGTTGGTAACAGAGTTGAGGATGACTCGAGCCATCCAACCGCAAATAAATGCCTTCCTGCACGGGTTCCACACCTTCATCCCACCTTCCCTCATTCAGCTCTTTGACGAATATGAATTGGTTAGTTTACGCTCTTCACTCCTGTCTTATACTTTTCTAATCCTTTCTGCTCTTTACACTCCTCAACTTTCATTTCCTCCCTTCTCCTTTTCTATATCTGCCCTCACCCCACACTTGCTCGTTTCCTTTGTCTTTTCCTCTCATCCCTGCTCTCGCCTGCTTGCCTAGCAGGCTCTCATGTCTGATGCGGGGATTGATTGGCAATGTCTGGCTCGGAGGTGTCAGCGGGATGCTTGGGTCACCTTGGGGGCCCTTTACTTCCTCTTGCTGGGATTGGATTTGTTTCTCTCTCTCTGTCTCTGTGTGTGTGCGTGTGTATGTGTAAAATCCATGTCCTCCTGTCCATGGATCGATAGGGTGCCATTTTGAACGTTTGCGCAGGTACATGCCTGCTTGGTCAGGTCACTCGCTAACAGCGCTTTAACTGTAGAGGACAGCTTAACCAGTCAGCAATTTTTAGTACACCGTTGTTAATTTTTCAACTTTATTTTGAAGCAAATTGGAATTTAGTTATTTACTTGTATACATGTTCTGGTTTCTCTCTCCTCTGTCTGCATCTCTGTCCGCCAATATATGCATGTGTGTGCTCTTAGGAGCTGTTGCTGTCTGGGATGCCAGAGATCGATGTGCAGGACTGGCACAGAAACACAGAATACACCAGTGGCTATGACCTGGAGGAACCTGTCATTCAGGTGGGTTTGCACCAACCTGGGAGGATCGTTTTTGTAACCACCTAATCATAGACCTCTATCAAATGGTTAGCTGGTCTTACTGAAAATACCACCAACCAGGCTGCATTGGTGGTTTAAAGCTTATTCTTTTGTCTAATTGTTGTATGTCAGGGGTTTTCATTTGGTTTAATGTGAACACTGTCTTGTAGTGGTTCTGGAAGGTGGTGGAAAGCCTTACCCAAGAGGAGAGGGTTCTACTGTTGCAATTTGTCACTGGGAGGTAAGTTGCTGCAGGATACAAAGTTTCCTACCGTGCATTCGTGCCAAGGGAATCCCTCATTATGTCATGGTACAATGTAATCAGTGATCAGTCACTGACTCACTCCTGTTGTGTCTAATTCCCATCTCATGTCCCTGTCAGCTCTAGGGTGCCTCATGGTGGATTTGCCTTTCTGATGGGAGGTAGTGGCTTACAGAAGTTCACAATTGCTTCTGTGCCATATACACTAAATCTACTGCCTACCTCCAGCACCTGGTAAAGACCACACACGCAAAAACGTTATTACTATCTGGTGAGAGACAGAAGCATGTTGATAGAAAATGCTCTAGAGGGCAGTGTGGTGCCTCAGACGCCTCTATTTTGTGTGTGTGTGTTTGTGTGTGTGTGTGGGTGGGTGTCTGTGGTACTCAGTGTTACTCTAGTCTACTGGTATGGAAGGTACTAGTGAGAGGGAAGGAATAACAGAAAGGTTACATGCTGGATAGACAAAACGACAGGTCATTCTCATTAATGTAGATCTTTACTTTGGGTGTAGAGACCTAATGAAATGCCATCAATCTGCTGTGAACCACAGGAAACTACATCCTTTCCCTTTCTTCTCCACAGCATCAACATGTTGAAGCTCCCAGAATACCCCAGCCAAGAGATCCTGCGGGATCGACTCCTGGTTGCACTGCATTGTGGGAGCTATGGGTACACCATGGCATGACATTGGCTGCTGATGCTGCTTGTAAGCAGAACTCCTCGGGTCCTTGTGCACAAGTGTTTCTGTGTGCATTTGTATGTGTGCTCGTACACTTACATGTGCGTGCATGTGGGTCTGCATGGACAAGAATCCGCATAGAAAATCCATGCAACACACTCAAATTCCCACCTCTCTTACCTATTGATGTGACATTTAATTTTTTCTGGGTACATTTCATTTTACAGACAGCGCTAGATATGTTTTTTTTTTTTTATAAGATAAACAAGCATGGAGTTAGTGCAACCCAGTTGAAAGCAATGTAAATTTGATACACCTTATTCCTCTCTGAACTGCCAAACATGTTACCATGGTCACAACAACTCTACCCAGACTTTTTATCTAAAGGCTGTCCATGTGGCGTCATTTCTTCCACATAAAGCTGGTCGGCAGTGCTATGAATTAGTATGCGGATGGGGGGGGTTTCTTCTCCACATCTTTCTCTACATGGCAATATGGAATAATGTGTTTTGTTTGTTTTTCAGAAATGAGGGAGCAAGGGTACTTAACCATTTTGTTATGGGAGCAAAAACTTTGAAAAAGGTTTGTCCATCTGTAGGACAGACATTTTGTACATGGGATTACTTTCCCTGAAACCGGTATGTAAAAATATTCCACAAACACCGTAATCATTTTTTTAAACATTTGTATGTGGCCGAGGCTGGTCTAGGCAGTTGGTGCACATGAACTGCTGCAGCATGGGTTCCATTTCAGTTCACTGCTTTTGGCAAAGTATCATTTCCAATGAGTCTGTGAAATAAAGCATGAAAATGCCCAAAACGATATAATTTCAACTGTTTTATAATATAAACATTTAGCTAATACACATTTAAAGATTTTGGGGCAATTTTGTGAATCAACAGTAATTTTGTGGATTTACTTGATAAAGGAAAAAAAATATGAAATCCAAGTCATAACACAGATGATCAACATCAAACTAATTAATTCCTACTTTTCTGTGTATAACATAGCATCATATTCTGTGTTTATTTACATGAAAGACAAATGTAATGCATCGCATATCTCAGTTGGCCAACCTGAAAAAGTTTGTGCCTGCTTTTTTTTACGCAAATCAAAATTTTCTATGCATTCCATATCTCATTTAACCTGCTTTTGTGAATATGTCTGAAGAGAGTCAGAACAGCACGTGTTTGGGGAGATTAAACTAATAAAATATATTTTCAAAAATATCTTTCAGTTTATCAAAAAACCCTGTACTGTACCCATGCAACAAAATTTGGATTTTTTTGTGACTGAAGTCAGTGAAGGAAATATCTTCTCTAATTTGTAAAACCAGAATATTTTGAAAGCAGTTTTTTTTTCAGTTAAATGTTTAACCCCTTCCTTATATTTTCAAATGAAGTCTATTAATTTATAAATGTCACTCAAAAACAAAAAACTGCTACCAATTTTCGCATAAACCTTTCTCACCAGATATGTGTTGGCTTTATTTTGGCAGCAGTAGCGGAGAAAAGCTATTACCAGTAAATCATTAGGTAAAAGTAGATTATGCTTAGCAAAATATTAAACAAACAATTCTGCTAGTTAGATGTTGAGTGCATAACATTCATGGTAGCCATTGCAGCATCCAGGTTTTTTTTTTTAAAGTCACAGCTGAGTTTAGCGGACAGCATGGTCTGGTTTAGGCCATTCAGGCAGTGGAATGCAGTCCAAAAATCTCATCTGTGGTGATAGTCAGGCAGATCGGATCTATCACCACACTCTTACTAGCTGTAAATGGTATGTTGGGTGATGTTGATTCACAACACTTATTGGGAAGGAGATTCTCACACTGGAGAACATTGAACATGGTATTTTTAAACTATATTGTGGCTTACGAAAGTTGCGTAACTTTGTGAGATTCTGCAGTTTAATGTCCATCTGTAGTGTTGGAGTATGTTAGTCTGTCATGTCTATTTCTCTGGTGGTAGTGATCTGTCGTAGTCATTCCTTTGTACGGTATTTGACAGTCCATATCTCTCATAATGTGCACTTATTTGCACTATAAAGGAATGTAGTTCCATTTGGGAAGCAATCTCTCTATACCCGTGTGTATACCTCCCTGCTCAGTCAATTTAATGCTGAAAAGAGGCAATACAGTATCTAAAACAAAGTGACAAAGGTTTGGTCACCAGTGCCAAAAAGTCTGCACTTTTATTTATTTTCCTACACAAACATGCTGGATTTTTTTAACAGAATCTCATCATGACTTGCATTATCATGAATGTAGGTAACAAATGTTTTATTCTTGATTTAAGTGACTACTTATGTAAAATGATCTGGTAATGTAAATACTTGTTTATATTCCTATAATTTATCAGTATTGTTTTGAATGTATCACTTATTTTGCATTTGTAATCAGATTATGTTGATGTTTATTGTATACAGAGCCTTTATAGATATTTCTGCAAATGACTCAAAACATTAAAATATGTATTTTACCAGAAATATAATACATTGTTTAAACATTGAAATTTACACACACGTGTACACAAGTTTTTTTTTATCCTTGTGTTGTGGGGACCCTAACCTGGGAAATCCATGTTAAAAATCTCGTATTCTCTAAACCTATTCCATAATACTAAATCCTAAAAGTTTCCTGGTGGGGACCAACCACAAAAATGTATAGGGACAGATTTGTAAGGTTTTATTCTCTTTGTGGGGACATCTGTTCCCCCACATGTACATACAGAATTGGATCACACTTGCATTTGCATACAAACTGATAGAGACTGTGGGAGAGAAGTGAGCATTTTGATAGTTTTTGCGATTGAGCGCATGCGGGTAAGGGTTTTGCGTACGGGTTAAAATGCATTTGTATTTGAATATCTGCAATGTGAAAAAAAAATTATATTGATGCACCGATACATTGACCATAAATTTTACCAATTATTTCAGAATGATTGTTTTCCTATTACTAGGCCTTCAGTATTGTATACTTTAAAAAATGTTTGCATCACGTGTGTCATATTGATATTATTTTGCCTCTTGCAGTTATGTTGATGATACACCTAATACTCTATTTACTAGATATATATATCCAGACATTGTGTAATGTGTAATTACGAAAAGATAATGTGTATTTATTTTCATCTAATGTATACATTTTCCATTTATTAACATTAATTTTTTATTATTGTTATTGCAATGAGAAGAGACATTTTTAATGATTTAATTTCTTTAAAATAGAGGAATTATCAGAAGCAACATTTTTATTTAACTTACACTACATGTCAGAAGCAACATTTACACAAATTTACACACATGTTGAATAAAAAAAAAAAAGAAATTCAGATACACTGCGCTAAAAGTTCAGCAAAATGTTTCAATTAAATTCTGTGAATACAGTATATTATAGGTATATTTACTATCAGTTTATTACTCCCTGCAGAGCCATGGTCCTGTAGTAACACTCCAAACTACATTCACATATGCAGCTCACTGCTAAAGACCAGGGTTCAGATCCAATCTATACCCTTTACAAATATTTCCTCTTCACTTGTCTCACAATTCCAACTGACAATAAAAGTTTAGGAGTGCTTGTCCACTCTCCTTCAAATGTATCACCTTATTAATTTCAATCAATTTTAAATGGTATTTTAATTGTGTCGTCCTTCTCAGAGAATGCATCCAGACACCATCAATTATAACTACTCATTTTAGTCCATGGAAAAGTAACAGTCTCTGCAGAAAATGTTTTTACCCATCAGAATTTTTGAAAGTGCATAATTCAAGGTGTTTTCTGAAAGTCTGGATAAACATTAGTGTTACAAACTCTAACATTACAAACTTCTTTTCATGTAAGAAAATGTCTAGCAAAGTCTTCAAGGCCATAAAATCAACATTGAGTGCCTCGTGGCCCATCTTGGGTCAACCACGTCTCTGTGTCACTGTTGATCTCTGGTTCTCTTGACAGGTTAAATCAGTCACAGGAACGACCGGGCACTTCCTACAAGGTTGGATTCTTAACCGTGTTATACTCGTATGTTAATGGTTCAGAGACTGCAGTACTAGAAACGGCATTGCCACATATAAGTAAAGTTTGGTGACTGTCATCAAGCTAATTATGCTTGAGAATTACTGAATGTCCTTGCTGATATTGTGGACCTACTAACCCCTTTTGAGGTTGCCAAACATTGGGTACAAGGTTCCAACTTAGTCATAGCCAGCTTACTGAATAAACCTCCCCCCCTTGCTTTAGCAGGTACAATGTAAATCTTGACAAAAGACAAAAAGAAGGAATTGACAAGTGCCTGGAACATGGATCAACATCTTTTACTCAGAGAGAAAGTGAGTGACTGAATGAACATATGTGTCCCAGCATGTCCAAAAGTTGGGTCACAGTGTAAGTTCAGCAGGTCTACCTGTGTTAAACGATAATCCTCAGGAGTCCCCCTGAAACATGTCTGTTCCAATGCACTCCTTTTTGCTCACACACTCCCCAAAAGCCCTATTGAAAGCACAAATAGTTCCCCATTACAGTGCTGTAGCCCATGTAAAACCCCCTCTTTATGTCCAAGTTCTACCTTAAAGACTGGCTACCTCACCATGGCAATGACAAACGTCTCACTGAACACACAGACAGGCACAGCATGGACAGGCACTGAGCTGGCTGAAACATATGGATCCGACATATGTCTCTGTGACAGCCCAAAGAGAATTAAAAATAGGGGGATAGTGAAAGGGAAGATGTCACATATGCCACATGCATTTGTATCCCTTTACACTCACAGCACCTGCCTCTCGAAATGTCTTGAAAATAGTAGATCTGATCACAAATTTAATTACCCTAATGAGGACACAGTTATCTTGCTATGGAGCTCGAGCTGTGAAGCATTAAAGTTGCAGTCACATTTTCTTGATAAAAACTATCATTGGTCAGCCTGGGAATCTGAAAGTTAACACAAACCTTTAAAGATAAAATATTACAAATCTATAGATTAGGAAAAGGGTATAAAATAATATCCAAGTGTTTGAATATTGCTGTGACCATAGTTTGATCAATAAATCAATAAAGGGAAGCTGCATCACACTACTCAGGAACTGCCAAGAAAAGGCTGTACCTCAAAACTGCTTACACACGAAGAACATTTGAGCAAAGCCACAGAGGATAACAAGTACAGTTCAGTAGATGAGAGTGGAGTAATGGTACACTGATCAGTCATAAAGAGCTCTGCGTACTACTGGCTTGTATTGGAGGGTACTACTGGCATCGTGTTAAAATTGAAAGACAAGCACAATATACCTTAATAGTGCAAAAACACCTGCTTCAGTCTGACAAAAACCTGAAGCTTTGGGGGACAATCACGTCACCAAGACAATGGCCCTCATTCATGAGATCTCAGATTCGAATGTTGGGAGAGACGATCATCTCTAAGTGGGATTCACAAGTGTAGATGAGAACGCGCTGCGCCTGTCCTTATTTACATGTGACCCACCCGTAATTTATGCAGTCATGCCACTGCCGATTTTGGCCGGGGTGTTTGGTAGGGTGGTGCATATTGGCCTGGCGTCGCCTTGGGGAAGGTAATCGGCATATGGGATTTCCTTGTGCAACCGTGTTCCAGCAACGTCTCTGGCGGGGAGGGTGCCTCTGACCTTGCCATGCATACAAGACAATGTGAGTGAGCGTTTCCACCAACGTGTTAGCTCACATTGACTTCATGGTTAAGGGAGGGGGTTTGAAGAAGCGGATCGGCTGATCGAACAGGTTTCATAGGAAGCCTGTGGCGATCTACGACTCTCATGACTGCAGGGACTGTTGTAGCAGTGGCGAGTTGGGAGAAAAAGGGGTAAAATAAAAGAAATATAAAACTGCTACATCTCTTGCAATGCTGTCCTCTCACTTCAGATTATTCGAGATGATGGAGCCTAGGAACTCTAATTTAGCTGTAAGAAATGACCTATCACTCTAGTGAGGACGAGTTGGGAAAATGTCAATATCCACTATTTTGTCTACTTAATTAAAGTTATTTTGACTGCAGTAGGTGTACATACCTAATTCTCCAATTGCTTTTCTATTCAGCTTTGACATGACAGCTACTTTTGGTGCATTCTATTGTTATATCGCCTAAAATGGGAATGGGAACATGCTGTCACGGTTGAAGGAAGGCAGGACACGAGGAGCAGAGGTATAGTAGGGTAACATCCTTTTAATTGTAACAACAAAACAACAAAAGGAGAGGCAAACCGCAAATTGAGGCCCAACACAACTGGCACAAGCAATGATCCACAACACAAAGAGCAAAAAGGCCAACTTGAATAGGGTTCCCAATTAGAGTCAACGCGGGTGCCTAGAGGGACCTCTGCGGTCCGGCCCTGACTGTGGCCCCCAGGCGCATAGAGATGAATAGAGGCCCTCAGCCAGGCCCTGTCACATGCCCCACTCGTCAGCAAAATCTTTATCTTTTGATGTGAGATAGAACAAGACTAAACATAGACATAAATAAAAACATTACAGTTAATTAAGTCAATCACTTCTTATTGTAAAAATGGCCACAGTACAACATTTTAAATGTAGTTATGTAAACATTGCACGAATATTGGTATGAAAATGAAAAGGTGTACCTTTGAGAGTAGAAGGAAAAGAACATACTGTACCACACCTGTTTGTAGATCTCTAGCTCATATGGATAGTGAGCTATAAAAAAAAATTGTATAGAAGGATAAATTCACCGAAAATGGAACATTTGAGGGGCGTACTCTTGACAAGGAACGTCAGTGAACAAAATGCCAGTGGTTTTAGAGGTACGTGTCACCTGGATTTGAAGATATTAAAAATGATTCTGAGTTAGGTAACAGAGTTGTAACAATAAATGTAATTTTAAAATAAAATCTAAATAATACATTTGGAAAAAAGAAGAGGTGTACTTTCCAGAAGAGAGGTAAAGGAACACAACATAGATAGAAATTGGATAGAAAATGGATATGGATAGAAATTGAAAATGGAAAATCTAAGGGGCGTACTCTTGACAAGGAAGGTCAGTTAACAAAATGCAGGTAGTTTTAGAGGTACATATCATCTGGATTGGAAGCTTTTAAAAATAGTTCATGTAAATAAGTTAATTGAGTGGTAATAATGCATGTAATTTTGAAATGAAATAAAGATAGTGAAAGGTACACCAAGAGGTGTACCTTTCAGAAGAGAGTTACCGGAACACATCAAACTTGTTTTTAGATCTCTAAATCATATGGATAGTGAGCTATTAAAAAATAATTGTATAGAAGGATAAATTCCTGTAAATTCACCGAAATCAAAAAATGGCAAATCTAAGGGGCGTACTCTTAACACGGACGTTCAGTGAACAAAATGGTTTTTGAGGTCCATGTCATCTAGATTGGAAACTATTAAAAATAGTTCATGTGGATTAGGTAATAGAGTTGAAATAATGCATGCAATTTGTATGTAAAATACAGAATTTTAAAAAGTATAAAAGGTGTACTTTTCAGAAGAGAAAGGAACACAATACACTAGTTTGTAGATCGTTCGCTCATATGGATAGTGAGTTATTAAAAATGGATTGTATAGAAAGATAAATTCTGATAAAACCTATATAGTCACATATACTGAAAATTGCAAATTTAAGGGGTGTACTCTTGACAAGGAATGTCAGTGTCCAAAATATTAATGGTTTTAGAAGTACGTGTCATCTGGATAGGATGCTCTTTAAAAAAGTTAATGTGAATTAGGTAATTGATTTGTAATAACAAAAAGTGTAGTTAGTAAATTATATATATAGAATTGTTTTGGAAAAAAATTAGAGGTGTACCTTTTAGAGGAAAGGTAAAGGAACACAGCACGTGTTTGTAGCTCATATGGATAGTGAGCTATTAAAAATTGCAGTGGAGAAGCACAAAAGCTGCTAAAATTAATCAAATTGAAAATGACAAATCCATGGACTGTACTTTGGAGAAGGAAGGTCAGGGACGAAAATCTATATGTTTTCAGAGGTACATGTCTTCATGATAGGAAGTTATTAAAAAAGTGTATCTATGTTTGGTAATGGAGTTGTATTGATACATATACTTAATATAAAATACAGAGAATTGACTTGTAAAATATAAGAGGTGTACCTTTGAAAGGATGGGTACAGGACCACACCACACATGTTTGTAAATCACCATCTCATGAGCTATTAAAAAGGTATTGCATAGATGGATACACAATTGTTTTTCAAGGTACATGTCACCTGGATAGGAACTTACTGTAAAATGCATCTACAGTTGTGCTCATAAGTTTGCCTACTCTGGCAGAAATTGTGACATTTTGGCATTGATTTAGAAAGATATGACTGATCATGCAAACTGACAACAGGGTCATGGGCGGCCAAGACTCATTGATGCACATGGGGAGTGAAGGCTGGCCCGTCTGGTCTGATCCAACAGGCAAGCTACTGTAGTTCAAATGTCTGAAAAAGTTAATGCTGGTACTGATAGAAAGTTGTCAGAACACACAATGCGTCGCAGTTTGTTTTGTTTGGGGCTATATAGCCACAGACCAAAAAGGCTGACCCCTTTCCACTGCCAAAAGCACCTACAATGGGCACATGAGCATCACACCTGGACCACGAAGCAATGGAAGAAAGTGGCCTGATCTGATAATCATGTTTTCTTTTACATCACGTGGATGGCCGGATGCGTGTGCGTCAGTTACCTGGAGAACACATGGCACCAAGATGCACTATGGGAAGAAAGCTGGCAGGGGAGTGTGATGCTATGGGCAATGTTCTGCTGGGAAACCATGGGTCCCACCATTCATGTGGATGTTACTTGGACAGGTACCACCTTCCTGAGCATTGTTGCAGACCATGTGCACCCTTTCATGGCAACAGTATTCCCTGATGGAATTGGCCTCTTTCAGCAGGATAATGTGCCCTGCCACAAAGCAAAAATTGTTCAGGAATGGTTTGAGGAAAACCATAATGAGTTCAAGGTGTTGACTTGGCCTCCAAAGACCTCAGACCCCAGACCCCAGACCTGTTTATGCTGGACAAACAGGTCCGATCCATGGAGGCCCCACCTCACAACTTACAGGACTTAAAGGATCTGCTGCTAACGTCTTGGTGCCAGATACCACAGCAGACCTTCAGAGGTCTAGTGGAGTCCATGCCTCGACGGGTCAGAGTTGTTTTTGCTGAAAAAGTGGGACCTACATAATATTAGGCAGGTGGTCATAATGTTATGGCTGATCGGTGCATATATACAGCTCTGGAAAAAATTAAGAGACCACTGCACCTTTTTCTTTCCTTTCCAAAAATGGAACCCTTCTGTTCCTCACTCAAAACTTTCCTTTTCTACTTTTTTGGAAAGGAAAGAAATAGGTGCAGTGGTCTCTTAATTTTTTCCAGACCTGCATATAACAATATATATTAATATATATAACGTGTACATAATATATTATGCACACATTCATTCCTATTATTAACTGTAAAATATAAAGCATTTACAACAGAGAATGCATCTGTTCCTCTACCCCTTCCTCTCGACCCTACTCCTCCTAACTCTGCATCCTGTCTCCACGACCTCCTGCCATCGCCCCTCTACTGTGTACCCTATTGAAGCAGACTGCAGCTCTCACAGCAGGATTACTGAGATTGGGCAGCAGCCCTAACATGCTCTGGCACACTTGTTACAGGATCTGCTTTCTATCTTAATTCACTTAGTGCTCCGCCAACAGAAGATAGGAAAGAGGCAGAGGGAAGAGTATGTGTATGTTTGAGAGAGAGAACCTATGTGTGTGTGTGGGCGTGTGCGAGAGAGCAATAATGTGGGTTTTTGTGTGGGTAGGAGACAGGCAGAGCAGTATCAGAGAGGATACATGGTCGGGTGTTGGCCAGATTGTGGCACTTTCGATGTCATTAAATATTCAGTGTGGCAGCCTGCAAGAATAATGGCTGTCATTCTGAATGCTGTAGTGTAAAACATGCATGTTTACTTAGAGTGTATCCTGTTGGCACATACATTGTCATACTGTTGTTTTAACGTTTTCTCATTTGGGAAATAGTCTGTCCTTGACTGATAAATAGTCGAGTGGTAAAGAAGAAGTAAACTTGTTTGTAGTTGAAAGAATTGGAAATGACTTCCCTTCCTTGATAGCTAGGTTTCAGAGGATATAAAAAAATGTATCCCTCCATGGAAGAGTTTTGAATACCTTTTCAATGGAGGAGAAAAAGTTGCAACGAACCATCTATGTTTACTGTAGTTGCATACAAAGATTGAACAACTATTTTGGTTTTAATTATCTGGGGATGTACTCTGATCTAGCCTAGCACCTTTTGCCTGATGACGCATAAATGGGAAAGCAGCGTTTCATTTCATACAAATCCAAATTCCTTCTCCTGGCCGCCGTACCCTGATTATCTTAGCTACTTCAACATGAGGTGAGTGAGGATGAAGGAGGATTTGAAATTGAGAGAGTTGAAATTTAAAATTAAAGAGGTCAGAGAGGATGAAGGAGGAGTTGAAATTGAGAGATCTTAAACTTTAATTGAGAAAAGGTCAATAAGAAGCATCTACTCTCCCCCAACTCCCTGCCTCCTGTCTGTTTTTCTCTCTCCATTCTCACTCTTTCTCCTTTCTTCACCCCCTCCTCTTCTCATGTTCTCTCAAATGTATTAAGTACAATGCTTTGATATCAGCTCTGGTTATTTGGTGAAAGACACATTTCACATTTTCAGTACATAACCTGTGGTAGCTAATAATATAAACATGTAAATGCGGGCTACTTTTGACATAGACATCACAAAATGCCTCATACATTTACTCTTCTGTAAAGTTGTTCATACCCTTGTGCAGATCTAACACATATTTTTTTTTACTATTCATGTTTCTATTTAAAACTGCTATTCATGGAAAATCTGGCCTCATTTGTTGCTGACTCCCATATCACTGTCTGTCAGTAAAGAAATGGGTGAGTACTGGGACATTAGACTTTCTGCTATGATTTAATTCTAAAAAGCAGCTCTTGTTTTCTCAGAGAAGCTCACAAAGTGACCTTAACTGTAAATAGTTCTTTTCAATCCAAATTCATGATATAGCTATGATGGAGCAGGGCATAGGCAAGGTTTCATAGTTACTTCACACTCAAATTGTTAATGCTACAATGGAGAGTGTCATATGTCATCAATAAAATTGACAATCTCTTAAACAAGCTATGCTCTGACCCAATGGTCTGGCCATAACAATTTGGCCCTTGTCAAAGTTGCTCAGGTCTTTATTCCGGCCCATTTCTCCTGCAACCAACACATTGACTACAGGAACTGATTGTTTGCATGGACAATCTAATCTACCCAGACCTTGACATGTGCCCTTGTTAGGAAGATGACCAACGTTATTCACTTCACCTGTGAGTGATCATAAAGTTTTGGCTCATCAGTGTGCTTTGTTTGTTAAATATGCAGTTTTCTTTTATAGTTTAATCTTTTATGCTAAATTTGTTTCGGTATTCCTGATGGTTTTTTTGGTCCTAATAATGTAAATCACTTTGAATTGCCCCTGTTTATGATTTGCGCTATACAAATAAACTTGCCTTGCCTTGCATGACTCAAAAAGGTTTAGTCACCCAAAGTCAGTGTTTCCCAACATTTTCCCCAAAGGACCCACATTTTTCATGTGTTACATTTCAGCTACCCCCCCCCCCCCCCCACCCACACACACCATTAAGGAAAATATATTTTAAAAAAAACCCGGCATTTTAAATATTCATTCTGCATTTTATAAAAATGATCATGGTTAACATCCTCAAAATTAACTGGAAAAAAGTGTCACCGGACCCCCCTGTCTCAGCCCCAAGGTCTTACGCTGCTATATTATTGTGCTGGGGGAGTAGGGTCAGTTCTCCTTCTCCACTATAAATCCTTGTAGATATAAGGAATGCATTTTATAAATTTTCCCTGTCTCCTGTTTTAAACTTAGGAGGACATGAGGTCCTGGCCCACACCTGAGGAGTACCTGGCTTGAAAGACTTGATCCTCCTGATTGTGTTGCAGATCAAGACAATACCTTACGATTCCGGCTGCCACTGTGCTGACACCTCCCCCTCCCACATGTTGCCCCTGTCCTTGTCCATCTGGTCATACTTCTGACCTGGACTAAGTTTAAATAGACTCTGGATTCATCCCAGATAAATGTATTAATTATTCCAATTGGACTCTTAATATCTCACCCAGCACAGCCAGAAGAGGACTGGTCACCCCTCTGAGCCTGGGTCCTCTCTAGGTTCTCTCTAGGTCCTAAAATTTCTTAGTGAGTTTTTCCTAGCCACTGAAATTCAACACTACTATTGTTTGCTCCTTGGGGTTTAAGGCCGGGTGTTTTGTAAAAGCACTTTTGACAGCTGCTGATGTAAAAAGGGCTTTATAAATACATTTTATTGATTGATTGATTGAACTCAACAATAATAACAATAATAAGCCATTTATTGTAAATTGAGTAATGGACAGCTTGTCTAAAATAGGTGACAATCAATTTGGGAACACCATTTCTTTTAATACTCCATTTTATATAAAAGCATCAGAATGAAAATGTTATGTATGACATGTGCTGAATTTTATTATTATGCGCCTGTATTTGTTTAATTATCACACCTAACTACACAGTTAGTGATAACATGAATACCTGACATTTAGTCTTTAATTACTTTTAGTCTTTAATTTGTCCAGCCAGCAGTGAGATGTCAGGTGTGATTTTTGTGACAGCCAGACGAAAGTCCTTGTGCACATCCAATCTGTTGCGTGCTTTTGTTTTGATAGTAACCAGTGCGCTAAAATCAGTCTCTGACAATTGTGTAATGGCAAATGGCAGAATGACTCTTGTTGATGCGCCAGCCTCGGAGTGATGGTTGGTCCTTTCACAAGCCAGAACTTTTTATATCCATATTCAAGGAAGTATCTCTTAATTATTTGACTATTTGACTGGATATCCATAAGTTCATTCTCAGCTTGGAGGTACTCCACATCATTTTCTTTTGCGAGGAATGGGTCCATCACCCACATCTTTGGCGAAGTAATCATCAACATCCTAGAACCGTGATTTAATCTCATCTTGTAGGCGCTCCATGTGGTTGGTGAATTCTTTGACCAAAACAGCAAATATTTTCCCCCTGAGACTGTTTCAGCAGTGATGAAAACTGGAGTAGCTTGCCTTTTTCCAGTTAGTTTTTTCAGTATTAAATTGTTCATGCAAATGCATCCACTGGTTCCTTGCATTCCATAACATTGACCTCTGCACCCTGCATGCGTTTGTCTCGTTGTACAGTCCAAATATATCACCCAGATATGAAGTCTTGATGAGAAACTCACCTGTCAAATCTTCTGACAGTTTTTGGTTGTGGATGGTCAGAAACTCTTTAATTTGACTTTACAAAAAGCTCTCTTTAATTTGACTTTACAGTGTGCAGGAGGAGTGTTTGGTGTGCCTCGTCCTCACACAGCTCTGAAAAAAGCCTCTTTTTGGTTGGGTGAGCTTTTATAAAGTAACTATTTTAAGTGTCTTGTTTAGCTCCTCGGACAGGTGTTTGCTTGCCAGGGCCTGTCGGTGTATTCTACAATGAAACACTACGCAATGTGGAGCCTTCTCCTTTAGGTGGCTAGTGAAGCCTTTGTTTTTCCCCATCATGGAGGCAGCACCGTCAGTACAGCATGTAGTACAGTTTACATAGTGAATGCTGTGCTTTGTAAAGTAACCATCAACCGCACAAAAATATCTTCTCCCTGGATGGTTGTGGTCAGATTTACAGACATAAGCATGTCTTGTTTCACATTGGTTTCATCAATGTACTGCACATACACAATCAGCGTAGCCACTGTGGTAGTTTCATCCAGCTGGATAGAAAACCTAATCCAGCTATTACATTTTTTCAGCTATTCAATCAATGTGTTCTCAGCGTTTCCAGCCATTCTATAAAATTCTCTTTATTTTTTACACCCCTCAAAGTATTGGCGACCCATCAGCGAACTCTGGCGCCCCCCCTTTGCCAGAATAGTCAGAGAGAGGGGTTTTAGTCATAAAAGCTATGCAGGTTATTCAATTTAGTAATGTCTTTGGAGGTTTTAGGCAAGAAAGCTACTCAACTTTTCATTGCTACAATTTACAGGCCATTCAGTGTTCCTCGCTGATCAAATTTTTGGCCAGTTCAATATTCACATGGAGTAGTCCAATGGCCCTCTCCAAAATATCTTCATCCTTCGTAAACAAATATACATGCAAAATATTCATAAAAGGAATGCCCTCCACCCCCCCAGAGTCTAGCCTGTCTCAAGGTTTCTTCCTAGGTTCTGACCCAACTAGGACGTTTTTCCTTGCCGCTGTGTATAACTTTTTCTTTATTTTTTTGGCATGTTCTTTGAGGTTTTAGGCTAGGTATCTGCATAAGCACTTTCTAAAATGTGTAAGTGTGTGTGGTTGGGGGACAACATAATAAAAATAGAATAACTACTCCATAATTTGTGCAAATGTGGTATTGTGTTCATGCATGTATTATTGTGTGGTTTTGTGTATGTATGTTTGTTTGTTTCTCATTCACTTTCTCCCACACTTTGGCCTTCCTCTCCTTCAACATTCATGAATACACATCAATGCCTGGGCTGAGTCGACCGGTCAGGAGGCCAAAGTGATAAACATGTTTCTGCGTTTGAACTCTCCCACCTCTGTTTGACATTGACTCTGATGTTGGCAGTTGTGAGCACGCTCAGTGGGTTTCAAGCTGCCATGCACTACCTACCCTTCATAGTGGAACTACCCTGGGGTCTTCTAAAAAGTATTTCAGTTCTAGAACACTGACACATAATATTGATCTGTCCATTTCATCCTTCAAACCTCCAGCTATGTCAAACAATCACATACTGTAGTAGACCTCTGAGGTCTTTTATAATTGAGTTCTTAAGTTTTTCTCTTTGCTGTCAGTACTGTAATTGGGAGTTATGTTATCAGGCTGCTATTTCATTACATTGGCATTGATGTCATAAAAGGAAACACTGTGGATCTGCACCTGAATGTACGGTATCAAGTAAAATGTATATATCAATTAATTGGTGTTCCCTTTTGGTCAGTAACTCTGTATCTAGAGGAGTGCATACATGCACGCAAAATAAATATTATGGTTCAGACCTGGGTACACTGAGTAATGCACTCCTTACCACATTAAATAGTAGAGAAAAAAACATGTAACTTATTTTTGAGAAACAATACAGACTTTTGTTGTTATTGTGAAGTTGTGTGCTCTCATTTGTTCCTGCATGCTGGCTGGTCTGTGCCCTCTGTGAATATGAGTGTTAGTCAGAAAAAGTTGAGCCCTTTTTGCATTTCAGGCCGTTTCCTGGCTCACATGGCTTCTACACAGCTCCAACCAATCCCCATGGGGTGTGTCTAGTGTATCAGCGGGGGACATGCCTGCTGATGCTTCTCAGTTCTTTGAACTCAGCTGTGAAGTGGATAAAAAGCTCCCTCCATGAGGGCTTTGTTCACCTATAAATGGCAAGCCGTTTTGTCCGGGTACAGGGACAGTGGGGTTTCCCATCATTCGGAGCTCTGCTGTTGACATCCTGGCCTTTCTACAGGAGCTCCTCCAGTGGGGCCAGTCATTCAACACAGCAAAGGTTTACCTTGCAGATCAGATATTTCTAACTGCCATGTGGGAACTGACAGAGCAACACTGGGATGCACCTCTTGGTTGTACTGTTTTTGTCAGGCACACAGAGGCTTCTGCCTGTGGTGAGACCGGGCGCCTGTGCGGCCCTGTTTGGCCTCTGGAGTCTTTGAATATTAACATCATGTTCAGCACATAAAGAGATTTTGACTGTGTTTGACCGAGGTAGAAGAACGCTGAAGAACAGATGGGTGGTGAATAATGTCCTTACAGTTTATTTTCTCAGACATGCATAACTAAAAAATTTGTGCTATGTCATGTATGTGATGTCAAAAAAACACTTTTTTCAAACTTGGAATTGAATGGCTAACTGAGGTATGATAGGTATTTTATTTATAGATCATGCACAGATGAAACATTACACATACAGCAAAGAATTACAGGTTTGAATTTCAGCCTTAACAAAAATGTATCCCATGGGGCTGGCTTTTCAAAATATGTCTGATCAGATTAAACTAATCAGATAGGAGTAAATGTTACAAATGTTCTGTTTTTTGCTGAGAATGGATCATGATAACCCTTGTAATAATTGCAACCGTAGCTGACATCTCTTTTTCTAACACAGAGCACAATATTGGTCAATCCTGGTAGACTATTAGCCAAGCAAGCAAACACATCTGTTAGTGGGTTACATATTTCACCATTTGTGGGTTGTCCAACTTTGCATTCTACTCTTGTGTATCCTCATTTAGTGTTTTTGATTTGGTGTGAATTAGTGATGCTCAAACGTGTCCCTCTCAATTTCAGTTTTCCTTCATTTGCACTCAATTTAGTCAAGCATAAATACATAGTTTAAAGACATATAGGCCATACACAGCAGTAGCTATTTGGAGTGGAGGGTAGTGCGCACAGCTACTGATTAATAGTTCCTGTGTTCAAGTCACCACATAGTTGAACACAGGACCTTCAAATCACAAAAGATATTTTGTCCCAAATAATTAATAGTACCTGGCCTAATGATGCGAAAGTTTCTTAGTACAGTATGTAATTATTTCTTATGTAGTCAAATACATACACTTGCGGTCACTTGTTTTACTTTTTTTTTAGTTTTTTGTTTCCATAAAAATAACATAAAATTGATCAAAAATACAGTGTAGACATTGTTAATGTTGTAAATTATTATTGTAGCTGGAAACGGCAGATTTTTTATGGAATATCCACATAGGCGTACATAGGCCTATTATCAGCAACCATCAGTCCTGTGTTCCAATGGCACGTTGTTTGCTAATCCAGGTTTATCATTTTAAAAGGCTAATTGATCATTACAAAACCCTTTTGCAATTATGTAAGCACAGCAAAAACTTTGCTGTTTAATGAAGCAATAAAACTAGCCTTCTTTAGGCTAGTTGAGTATCTGGATCATCAATTGTGGGTTCGATTACCGGTTCAAAATGAAGAGCGTTCTTCTGAAAAAAAAAATTCTACAAAATTCTTGTTCTGAGAAATGAAGGCTATTCCATGCAAGAAATTACTAAGAAACTGAAGATCTTATACAATGCTGTGTACTACACACTTCACCAAACTGCGCAAACAGGCTCTAACAGCGCAAACTGGTTCCTACTCAGTACCAGATATTAAAGATGACTGAAAAATGAAGACATCTGTAGTTTGGGCAAATGGAAAAACTGACGGAACTGTGATTTTAGGATAAGAATCAGCATTACTCTATCTACATTTCCAGAGATCATACATACAAATAGCTGACATTATTATTTACTTTTTTTTTAAACATATAACAAAATTATAATTATAGTAAGTTCAAATGGAACAGAGGGTGGGAGAGAGAGTGAATGGCTATGAAGATGTCAAATTGACAATCCATGGCATACAGTATATTACACCCACACACAACCTACTGTAGAGGCCTTGCTACAGATCAAATGGCTGAAAATAAAGGCAGATGAAGAAAATCAGTTTGACCTGTCCAAGAATAATTAAATTATCCAATTACTTGTCTCCTCTGACTGACTGTGCTGCCAAGATAACTCTGTAGCTATTCACAACTGACTGCCTACCCAAGATAACAAAAGGGCCATTTGCTACATAATCACCTTACATGGTAAACGATCGGCGCAAACTTCCTGAGACTGACAAAAACTTGGATAGACAAAAACCCATAAGCATTACATCAATGACATCCAAGAGCTCAATGACAAAAGCATTTAATGCAAAGACAGATATATTCTGAAGAAACACAAATGAACACTCGGGGTATGGCTTAACCAGCAAAGGTTAACCTGTTAACAATAAAAAAAATTAAAAGATTCACAACAACATGATAAAAAAAATTAAGACAATCTCAGAGCCAAGCCAGTCCCAGTTATTCACTACTTTTTGCATGGCAACAGAATTTGGAAAAAGATCCCCCAGGACACCATCCACTCGTCTCATCAGGAGCATATGCAGGCACGTGGGGGCCATACACTACTGAGTCACATTATGAGCTGCCATGATGAAATTCAAGCAAGTTGGAACAGCCTGTGATTTCAATTGTTTACTTTGATTTTCGGTGTGAGTTTGAATCCAGCCCTCAATCTGTTGGAGATTTTGTTTTCCAGTAAATCAATAAATTACACAATGAACACTAAAGATTGGATCTTAAATATATTTTGTTCATTGAGACCTGATGTGTGATTTATGTGTTCCCATAATTTTTTTGAGCAGTGTAGTTTGGTGTATACCTTTTGGAAGAACTCATGTGGAACAATGAGTTTTGCTGGTGAACACAAAGCTAACAACATCAGACAACTACACCAGTAGATCAAAACACATCACATGCTCATGTCAATTCTAATGTAGTGAACACAGTGACATTTAGAACATCAACAGGATCCCTTTGCACTTCAATGGTACTATTTTTCTGAATTGTCCTCAATAAATCCCTGTTGAGAGATTGTTTCTATGATCAAATGCTTTCCCCTCCACCTTTGATTTTCAAGTAATCATCTAACCACCCATGGTTTACCCAGACCACAAATCATAATTTACCTTTTTGCTATTGTATCCCAGGACTGCTTTCTCTTGGGTCAGTCCTTTCATTCCACTAGAGGTATTCAATTATCAAGTCTACAGGTGCTGGTCATAAAATTAGAATATCATCAAAAAGTTGATTTATTTCAAGAATTCCATTCAAAAAGTGAAGCTTGTATATTATATTCATTCATTAGACACAGACTGATATATTTCAAAAGTTTATTTCTTTTAATTGTGATGATTATAACTGACAACTAATGAAAATCCCAAATTCAGTATCTCAGAAAATTAGATTATTACTTAAGACCAATATAAAAAAAATATTTTTAGAAATGTTGGCCAACTGAAAAGTATGAAAATGAAAAGTATGAGCATGTACATGACTCAATACTTAGTTGGGGCTCCTTTTGCCTGAATTACTGCAACAATGCGGCGTGGCATGGAGTTGATCAGTCTGTGGCACTGCTCAGGTGTTATGAGAGCCCAGGTTGCTCTGATAGTGGCCTTCAGCTCTTCTGCATTGTTGGGTCTGGCATATCGCATCTTCCTCTTCACAATACCCTATAGACTTTCTATAGGGTTAAGGTCAGGCGAGTTTGCTGGCCAATGAAGAACAGGGATACCATGGTCCTTAAACCAGGTACTGGTAGCTTTGGCACTGTGTGCAGGTGCCAAGTCCTGTTGGAAAATGAAATCTGCATCTCCATAAAGTTGGTCAGCAGCAGGAAGCATGAAGTGCTCTAAAACTTCCTGGTAGACGGCTGAACTTGAACCTCAAGAGTGGCTTGACACAAGGAATGCGACAGCTGAAACCCATGTCTTGCATGCGTCTGTGCATGGTGGTTCTTGAAGCACTAACTCCAGCTGCAGTCCACTCTTTGTGAATCCCCCACATTTTTTAATGGGTTTTGTTTCACAATCCTCTCCGGGGTGTGGTTATCCCTATTGCTTGTACACTTTTTTCTACTACATCTTTCCCTTCCCTTCACCTCTCTATTAATGGGCTTGGACACAGAGCTCTGTGAACAGCCAGCCTCTTTAGCTATGACCTTTTGTGTCATGCCCTCCTTGTGCAAGGTGTCAATGGTCGTCTTTTGGACAGCTGTCAAGTCAGCAGTCTTCCCCATGATTGTGTAGCCTACAGAACTAGACTGAGAGACCATTTAAAGGCCTTTGCAGGTGTTTTGGGTTAATTAGCTGATTAGAGTGTGGTACCAGGTGTCTTTAATATTGAACCTTTTCACAAAATTCAAATTTTGGGGTTTTCATTAGTTGTCAGTTATAATAATCCAAATTAAAATAAATAAACACTTGAAATATATCAGTCTGTGTGGAATGAATGTACACATTATACAAGTTTCACTTTTTGAATGGAATTATTGAAATAAATCAACTTTTTGATGATATTCTAATTTTATGACAAGCACCTGTACACTTTAGTGTATTTTTTCCATGCTTTCTGGTGGGCTAGATTGTTCTTTGGAGGCTATTTGAAATCCCAGCAGTGAATGGTTCATCATGATCTCACGGCTTCATTTTAACTGATAGTCTATTGATGCATTTATCCACACAGATAAAAGAGGTCCCATACCTTTGATCTTTGAGGGAGATTACTCTTGAATCCTCTCATCACAGTTCCCTCTCTACTGTCTTGTTGGAGAGCCCATATAGAGAGAAAAATCTACTTTTTCTCTACTGTCTACTGACTGTGATTAAGGGCCTATTCAAATTTCTTTACACGACAATGGTTTTACAAAACACAATTTAATTTAATTAACATTAATAAAACATTTAAATAATAGTTTTTATTCACACCATCAATGAGTTACTCTCGCTGCAAAGTGCTTTGAAACACATGCATGCTTAGTCCTTTGGCCAGACTAATGACTTGGAAGGAATATAAACTGACACACAATGTAGTTTACCTGGTAACTAATATGGCACTATCTGTCAAACAAGTGCTATTTCTGGTGATAGTAGAATTGTTTTGGTGCCAATGGGAGATATTTCACAGATTTTGGCAAACAATCCACTTCCACAATTTATGTCTTTTAACTTATTTTTATGGCCATTATTCGCTGTATCTTAGAAATGGTTTGATTTATAACTCTCGACTAATGGTTCAGATCAATTACATTAAACTAGAAGTGCAGAACACTGGCCCCTTCCCTACGTGCCAAATACACCGTTTTTAGTGTGTCCAATGGTTGAAAGGTGACTTGTGGTTTATTCGTTCGCTAGAGGTGGTTGTGAAAAAAGCTGAAAAATTGCTATGGAGTACAATTTTGCATTTTTTACTTTACTGACGAAACTGTTAAAGTTGAAAGTAAAACCATTATTAAAGAACAATTCAGAGATAAAACTTCACCAAGTTACTGTGTGTCCAGATGTGAGAATTGATAGAGGGTGGATTGAAGTTCACTGGCCCTGGAAGAATGGGCCACAAACAATCTCCATCAGCATAGCAGCAAAAATATTGCTTCGTGGAGGTAACATTAGCTAACTATTTTAAATGTTCTGTGTTAGTGCATAGGTTCTAGCCAGCTAGCTAGCCAATATTATTGTGCACTATCTGTCTTTGTGTAATGTTAACATGTTTACCGTTAGTTTGCTCATTTTTAGAAAACTAGCATAGTACTAGCTAGACTAGATAAGTTAGAAACGTTGTTACTGTGAGGTTCTTTGTGTTTCCTTTTCCCTTTTTCTTTTGTTTTCTGATGTTAATCTTAGAACGAACATTTTGGTTTCAGTTCTGTATTTTCTATATTTTTCTTGTAGCTTAAAATCTATGTTTGGTTCAGTTCATTATTGTCAAAGTCGTTTGCATTGCTAGTTATCCAGCTATAGCTACTGATATTACTGTAAACGTTAACTAGCTAGGTAATGACATTAACTTACCAGCTGGCTAACATTTCCTTGTTTCTAGCTTGTTCGTTGGGTAGCTAGCTTTTCTTCACAAAAGTGAGCAAGTCACTTCATCTAGGTGTGTGTGATTATGCCTATAGCAATTATGTTTGCATAATCTTCACAAAAGTCAGCTAGTCACTTAGTTTTATTTGGTTTGATATAGTATGTGTTTATTAGAGAACAACTAGACCAGTTTAGCACAAGGCCAGAATGTCCTCATTTTGAATACTTAAAATGCTGGATGGGGTTAAGGCCTAAGAGGGATTTGAACTACGCTGAATGAGCGTAAACAAAGACCATCTCTCTGGCAAGTGTGAATGTTTCAAGCCTCTTAGAAGAAAGTTGAACAGATTATCAACTTTTAAAGCAGCATATCTTTCCCATAAATGTAACAGTATTGTATTATATAGGCTACCATTACAAAGCTCTGAATCTGGACCTTGCTTTTTGGGGGATTCTATATTTCTGCCTGTACTCAACTATGTTTTGTGCCTTTTTACTACAAAATAAACAACACTCCGTAACTGGATTCCGTCTCCCGTTTCGTGTGGATCATTACAGTTGCTAACTACCTTTTCGTTTGTGTATATTGTGTAGAGTTGCGCAGAGTGACAGTAGCTAGAAATATTTTCCTACACTACAGATGTTCACAGATGTTTGTAACAAGTATTTGGTTGTGGCCAACCATCCATCAGGAAAGCTAATGTTTACAGGCCACCCACCTGAACCCCATTCTAACCACATTTCAGCCTAAACACCAAAGTACAATATCTTGAAAAGCTTAGGTGGGATTCAGAGTTAGATCAAAAGCCTGCACACCCTGTAAGTCTCCTGATAAGAAGGGCTAATATGTGTTTTATGCAGCAGCCTGACATAGCAGTTGGACTACATATTGATGCTGCCAGTTATTATGGTAATTTATGGACTAACATTTAAGGACTGTGTCAACTTGCTTTTATTTAATTCCAAGTCAAGCACTGTCCATAGTTTACAATTAAACACAGTATGCCTTTAACATAATGCACTGATTTTTAAACAGAAATGTGTGTATTAAGGGAAACATTTGCACACATTCTAAAATTTCAAAGAATGGCCATTATGACTACAGAAGATCATTTTATATTATCATTATATAATATGTGCGTGAGTGGATGTGAATGCAATTGTCAACTGAGAATAAATAAAAACGTTATAAAGAAAAAGTGTTCAAAATTATCTTTCAAGTGTTTGAACACCCGCATTAGGATACTTGGCTACAGTCTTTGGACAGGTGCTGATGCCTCTACGACGTCAAGAAGAACATCTTCAGCTCTGAATGCTGGTTTTCTCTTGCGTTCCATTTTTATTTCGAACAATTAGAATGGATTTTCCCAACGATACTTTATATTCCCATTTAACCAATCATGTGTTGATTGCGTTGTAACTTAAGTATTTCTAATATTACAGATATTAAGTATTTTATATAGCTACCGGAGGAACTGATAATTTGATGTAGTGGTCGATATCCGGATATATGATTTTGATTGGCTGAAGTCCATCCCATTGGTTGGATATAATGTTTCGTCCACACTGAATTTCACTACTTCTTCGAGTTACATTTTTTTATTGCCTATGTACAGAATACGTCGCCAGCAATAGTATATGCTTCTGATAAGTAATCAAGCTCTGTCGGCATGAAATATGCAAAGGCCGTAATTACAATATGGGGGACACATGCCCCCAATTTTCAAATATGCTAAAAATATCCCCCCCAATAAATTTATATAAAAATTACAAATAAAATTAAAATACACGCCATCCAAAATAATAATTAGCAAATGTAAACAATCATAACTAAAATCAACAAAATGCCGTTATTATTAATACCGGTTCTCGTTTTACGATTTACTGTAGTTCTGCGTGTAGTTTGTCTAGGTGCTTTTGCTGTACCCCAGCAGAAGCCGTTGGTTGACTGCTGTAAGCAGGGTTTGAATATCCGTGCATTTCACGCAAATTGGGCTACTTCACCAACTTCACCTATGAGTGTTGCGCAGGCTATACCTGTCGACAGTTTTAACATCAACACGTCATTTTGTGCTGGAACTGTAATTGTGGAAATAAATAGTTTGCTAAAAAGTGTCAGTAATTGCATGGATCGTAAACAAAAGTTTTTTGGTGAAAAGGGCAGATTTGCAAGTGCTAATAAATGTCACTAACGTTATCTATCATTGGTTACCTGCAGTGGCGTCGTTAGCCCTGGGCGGCCGGATCTTTTATGAGTAGACCCGGATCTCAAACGGACCAAATAAAATTATAATAAAAAAATAGCCACTGATCTATTCATCTATATTTCCGATCGCGCATTATGACAATGTAGACATGTCGGCCGCTAGCCTGTACATCGAAATTTTCTGCTTGTACATTCAAAACGTTGTACTTTCTGTCCCGGTCGGGGCGGGAATGGGCTAAGCCCCCAATGTATTGTGATCCTAGTGAAGCCTCTGGTTACCTGGAAAGCTAATTAGCCACACATTCACCCAGCAACCAACAATGGTGCTCACGTGCATATTCAACTAACGTTAAAGTCTTACGTTAATTATTTTGTTAGATTTGTCAGAAAGCCCACGAGAAGTCTGAGTAAAGTGTCAATCATTTATGTAGCTGCATGTGTAATTTATGCAGACAGTAGTCGTTTTCTTTGATTGCATATTCATATAGGATACTGTATAGCTGTATTTGCGTACTGTATGATAAATAGCATTATTAATGTTTGTTTGATGAAAGTGCAAGCAGTTTTATTAGTCAGCTTTCATTCACAGTGAGTGACATCATGAGCACGAGGAAATCAGTTTTTTGGGCAGCCTCAGAAAAGAAAAGGAAGCTGAGAGCAGTGAGAAAATGAGTACCAGTCAGATGATAGAAGTGTGCAGTAGCACAAGAGGTGAGTCAATGTTTATTGATATAATAATCATTGCCATTCAGATAGGAAATGTTGGGTAATCCATTCCTGAGCATCATGGCAAGAAACACAACTTGTTTACTGATAGTATTTATTTCATGTTCACTTTGGTGCGTTCAGAGTAAAGAGAGGGAGAGAGTGAGCATGAGGATGCTAACAGGGCAGGGAGAGCAGGTAACATGGAGATGAGTGACAAAAGGAGCATATATTGATGACCGATCTGATATTGCCATGTTGGTGTTAATCCTGTGACAACATCATCATTAATGTTGGCACAACTAAAGTTAGGGTTAGGCACAGGTACCACTAAGGTTAGGTTTAGGCACAGGTGTCTCTGAGGTTAGGGTTAGGTCAAAGGGTGGGGGGCAGGGGAATATTCTTTGGACTGGGGTAACTAACTAAATACAAATCAGTTGTAATGATGGTCCTGGAGCAAAATTAATTATGGTGTTGTAGGAACAACACCAACACGGTGATATCAGATTGTGTGAATATTGATGGTTAAGAGTCTTATAAATATTTTACTTGTGGGGACCCCTAGACCCCCCTGCTGATTTGGTCCCTCCCAATGTTGACTCCATGGCTACAGCCTTTTAATATGCTATATTTTAAAACGTTTTCATGGCCTAATTTCATTCCATACGGCCGTAATGTAGAACTTAGGATGCATTTTATAAAGAACAACGTAAGTGGTGGTTTGGTAAATAGGCTTAAGTCCGTCGTAACCAAGTCCATCTTAAGCCTACTTGCATCGTTAAACCAAGGTAAGTGCCACGTTATTGGAAATTTGGGCCCTAATTAGTTGAAAAGTTTCACCAGGTTTAGTTCTTTAGCATTACACAACTGTTTTTGAAATGTGCTGCTGGAATCATATTCAAAGTGGCCATATACACAAACCTAAAGGATTATTAGGAACAACATACTAATACTGTGTTTGACCCCCTTTCGCCTTCAGAACTGCCTTAATTCTTCGTGGCATTGATTCAACAAGGTGCTGAAAGCATTCTTTAGAAATGTTGTCCCATATTGATAGGATAGCATCTTGCAGTTGATGGAGATTTGTGGGATGCACATCCAGGGCACGAAGATCCCGTTCCACCACATCCCAAAGATGCTCTATTGGGTTGAGATCTGGTGAATGTGGGGGCCATTTCAGTACAGTGAACTCATTGTCATGTTCAAGAAACCAATTTGAAATGATTCGAGCTTTGTGACATGGTGCATTATCCTGCTGGAAGTAGCCAATCAGAGGATGGGTACATGGTGGTCATAAAGGGATGGACATGGTCAGAAACAATGCTCAGGTAGGCCGTGGCATTTAAACAATGCCCAATTGGCACTAAGGGGCCTAAAGTGTGCCAAGAAAACATCCCCCACATCATTACACCACCACCACCACCAGCCTGCACAGTGGTAACAAGGCATGATGGATCCATGTTCTCATCCTGTTTACGCCAAATTCTGACTCTACCATCTGAATGTCTCAACAGAAATCGAGACTCATCAGACCAGGCATGTTTGCCCACAGGACTGCCGCATACTGGATGTTTTTCCCTTTTCACACCATTCTTTGTAAACCCTAGAAATGGTTGTGGGTGAAAATCCCAGATTGTGAAATACTCAGACCGGCCCGTCTGGCACCAACAACCATGCCATGCTCAAAATTGCTTAAATCCCCTTTCTTTCCCATTCTGACATTCAGTTTGGATTTCAGGAGATTGTCTTGACCAGGACCACACCATTAAATGCATTGAAGCAACTGCCATGTTATTGGTTGATTAGATAATTGCATTAATTAGAAATAATAATCTTTTAGGTGAGTGTATTTTTCAAACAATAAAATGTCTCTGTTTCAACATTTGATATTTTGTCTTTGTATTATTTTCTATTGAATATAGGGTATAAATTATTTACACATCATTGTATCCAGTTTTAAAAAAAAATGTATGCAGCATCCCAACTTTTTTGTAAACATTATTTGAATTGCTTTTGATCAACATTCTTTTTTTCTTGTGTATTTATAAACAATTGTTCATATAATTATTTATATCCCCCTATATTCCCCTAAAACCTGGACAGCTACATTTTCCTTGAAATATCTTAAATAGATGGCTTGGTTTCTGGCAAAGCAGGAATCATGATATATATTTTAAAATAGCCTGCCTTTGCATAAAAGAATCTCTTTTGTGACAAAAAATTCAAGTTGCAAATAGGCTCCCACTCTGTTGACCTCGCAGTGTCCTTAAGGCGAGTCCTTAAGGAGCTTGCGTGCTGTGTGCCACTGCTGTATAATTGGGCTGCAATGTCCCTTTTTAAGGTGTAGCCGCTGCTTTGAGGTGGATCCCTCTTTACAAGATTTTCGTTTTTTGTGTATTTGTCAGATGTAGAATAATTATCTGAACAGAGGTAAAGCCCAGTGAAACTGTGGAGGCAGAGAGAGCTCTGATAGCTAAGGCTTTTTATCTCCATTAGACCTGCATAATATCCCTTTTCAGGATTGATTTGATTTGACAAGCCTTGCTACACAGTTCCCCCACCCACCACATGACTTATATAAATTGGCTGTAATAGCATTCTATTGTCCAAGCCTGCTGGGGGTCAGAGAGAAAAATATTTAAGCACATTTAAGGAAATTCTGACTGAAAAACTACCACATATCACACTGGTAAAGTTCTTACAAATGTATTGATCATATTTACCTTCTATAGCTAAATGTTTTTTAGCGAAAAAGTCCCTGTATACCAGCTAGACTAACTACCTATACAAAATAACTGTTTGTTGTTTGTGCAGGTGTCAACTCAGTTTCTTTCCAAACTAGTACAGCTTCTGTTGAGTACTATTGTAATGTATATCATGTCGAGTGTTGCTATAAATTGCAGGCAGCCTGTAGTCGTTGTGGTGTGTTATAATCTACATAATGGTTTGTTTCCACACCAAGCAAAGAATAACTGTACTGGCGTTGTTAACAATGGGCCTATATACACAGAAAGGGAGAGAGAAAAAAGCGGTAGATAGATTTGTCTTATTTAGCAAAATTTCCATAGTATTTAAACTAATATTTAAGAGGATTTCATGTTGGAATCTAGAGGTGTGTGGACATAGCACCTTGACCAGCCCCTTATTAGTTTTGACTATCCTAATGAAACTATCATGGACTCAATCAGGTAACCTTAATGTACAAGGAAATAATATAGAGGGAAGTAAATCGGGTGTGGTTAATTATAGGGGTGAGCTGATCTCATCACAATCATGTCCGTTTTTTACAGTTAATATCTGTAATTGCATTGGATACAGTTGCGATTGGAAAACCTGGAAGTGGGTTTCAAATAGTACAGTGGATATAAAAAGTCTACAAACCCCTGTTAAAATGCCAGGTTTTTGTATTGTAAAAGAATGAGACGAAGATAAATCATGTCAGAACCTTTTCCACTTTTAATGTGACCTATAATGTGAAAAATTCAATTGAAAAACAAACAGTAATCTTCGAGGGGGGGGAAATGAAAAATAAAAATAACTAAATTATAAAATAAATTACAATAACCTGGTTGCATAAGTGTGCACACCCTCTTATAACTGGGAATGTGGCTGTGTTCAGAATTAACCAATCACATTCAAACTCTGATTAATCACAAATAAAGTTCAGCTGTTTTAATAGGATTTTCCTGACTTTTTCTTAGTTGCATCTCAGAACAAAAGCCATGGTCTGCAGAGAGCTTCCACAGCATCAGAGGGATCTGGTTGTTGAAAGATATCAGTCAGGAGAAGGGTACAAAATAATTTCCAAAGCATTAGATATACCATGGAACACAGTGAAGACAGTCATCATCAAGTGGAGAAAATATGGCACATCAGAGACATTACCAAGAACTGGACGTCCCTCCAAAATTGATGAAAAGACAAGAAGAAAACTGGTCAGGGAGGCTTCCAAGAGGCTTACAGCAACATTAAAGAAACTGCATGAATTTCTGGCAAGTACTGGCTGTGTGCTACATGTGACATCAATCTCCCGTATTCTTCATATTAATGGGCTATGGGGTAGGATGGCAAGACGGAAGCCCTTTCTTACAACGAAAAACATCCAAGCCGGCTGAAGTTTGCAAAAACAAACATCAAGTCCCCCAGAAGCACGTGGGAAAATATGTTATGGTCTGATGAAACCAAGGTTGAACTTTTTGGCCATAATTCCAAAAGCTGTTTGGCGCAAAAACAACACTGCACATCACCCAAAGAACACCATACCCCACAGTGAAGCATCATGCTTTGGGGGGGGGGGGGGTTTCCAGCTGGAACCGGGGCCTTAGTCAGGGTGGAGGGAATTATGAACAGTTCCAAATACCAGGCAATTTTGGCACAAATCCTTCAGGCGTCTGTTAGAAAGCTGAAGATGAAGAGGAAGTTCACCTTTCAGCATGACAACGACCCAAAGCACACATCCAAATCCACAAAAGCATAACTTCACCAGAATATTAGCGTTTTGGAATGGCCCAGCCAGAGCCCAGACCTGAATCCAATTGAACATCTGTGGGGTGATCTGAAGAGGGCTGTGCACAGGAGATGTCCTCGCAATCTGACAGATTTGGAGCGCTTTTGCAAAGAAGAGTGGGCAAATATTGCCATGTCAAGATGTGCCATGCTAATAGACTCCTACCCAAAAAGACTGAGTGCTGTAATAAAATCAAAATCAAAAGCTGCTTCAACAAAGTCTTAGTTTAAGGGTGTGCACACTTGCAACCAGATTATACATTTTTTTGTTTTAAATTTTTCCCCCTCAAAGATTTCAGTTTGTTTTTCAATTGAATTGTTCACATTATAGATCACATTAAAAAGTTCTGACATGATGTATTTTTGTCTCATTCTTTTACATCACAAGAACCTTGCATTTTAAAAGGGGTGTGTAGACTTCTTATATCCACTGTATGTTGTCAAATGAATGCCAAATTCACAATTTCAACACATGTACAGTATATCACAATTCACACATTTGCATGTCCTAGTTTTATTTGAATGTTTGTGAATGCATGATACAAGAATTACAAGAATTTACAATTTGTATGTAAATGTTTTTTTGGTAATGTTTTAAAATATATGTACACACACAACTGAAAAATTACACAACAAATCACCTAATACAATGACAACTCACCATCAACAGACAACTCCTTTATTTTCAGATCTCTTTCATTTCTGATATGTGGGTCAAAGAAATGACTGCCATGAAGTTGAGTCTGTTAGATTTGCAGTTGATTTTTTTGAGGTGTGAATATGTAATAAATCATATTGTAAAATATTTTTTTGCGAATCGCTATCCACAGAAACAAATCACAGATTTCACTGACAATTCACTGTTCACAGATACAAAGCTGAGTCTACAGTTTGCAAATCTTCACCTGCAAAATGTTAGTGCCAAATGTCAGCTGACTACAAATATTTAATGGGAACTTAGGAGGAGGAGTATTATTTTTCCTCTGGAGATTATAGATTGTTGTTTTGGTAAGATGAGTATCATTACTCGTGTTTTTTTTATTATGTTAGGTATTTTTATGTTTATTGTATGTTAACCCAAATTAACATGATGAGACTATGGACAGGAGTGATGGCAAAAGGATAGATACAGTACTGTAGCTACAGTGGGGAGAACAAGTATTTGATACACTGCTGATCTTGCAGATTTTCCACTTACAAAGCATGTAGGAGTCTGTAATTTTTATCATAGGTACACTGACTGATGGAATCTAAAACAAAAATCCAGAAGATCACATTGTATGATTTTTAAATAATTAATTAGCATTTTTTTGCATGACATAAGTATTTGATACATCAGAAAAGCAGAACTTAATATTTGGTACAGAAACCTTTGTTTGCAATTACAGAGATCATATGTTTCCTGTAGTTCTTGACCAGGTTTGCACACACTGCAGAAGGGATTCTTGCCCACTCCTCCATACAGACCTTCTCCAGATCCTTCAGGTTTCGGGGCTGTCGTTGGCCAATATGGACTTTCAGCTCCCTCCAAAGATTTTCTATTGGGTTCAGGTCTGGAGACTGGCTAGGCCACTCCAGGACCTTGAGATGCTTCTTACAGAGCCACTCCTTAGTTGCCCTGGCTGTGTGTTTCGGGTCATTGTCATGCTGGAAGACCCAGCCACGACCCATCTTCAATGCTCTTACTAAATGAAGGAGGTTGTTGGCCAAGATCTCGCCATAGATGGCCCCATCCATCCTCCCCTCAATATGGTGCTGTCGTCCTGTCCCCTTTGCAGAAAAGCATCCCCAAAGAATGATGTTCCCACCGCCATGCTCCACGGTTGGGATGGTGTTCTTGGGGTTGTACTCATCCTTCTTCTTCCTCCAAACACGGCGAGTGGAGTTTAGACTAAAAAGCTCTATTTTTGTCTCATCAGACCACATGACCTTCTACCATTCCTCCTCTGGTCAATCCAGATGGTCATTGGCAAACTTTAGACGGGCCTGGACATGCGCTGGCTTGAGCGGGGGGACCTTGCGTGCGCTGCAGGATTTTAATCCATGACGGCGTAGTGTGTTACTAATAGTTTTCTTTCAGACTGTGGTCTATGGGGTGCCGAATGTAAAAGTTTGGTTACAATTTCTTTGCTGATACATTTTCAACATTTAGCTCATTTCCTCACATTTAGCGCATTTTCCTCACATTTGAGACAGAAATTATATATAAATGTTAAATCTAAATATTATATCCAAATCTAAGTGTTAATTATATATCTAAATGTTAACTCTAAATTTTATATCTAAATCTAAATGTTTAATCTAAATCTAAATGTTTAATCTAAATCAAAATGTTAAATTTATATCTAAATGTTAAATCTAAATGTTATCTCATTTTAAATGTTAAATATATATCTAAATGTTAAATCTATATGTTATATCTAAATCTAAATGTTATAACTAAATCTAAATGTTAAATCTAAATGTTAAATCAAAATTTTAAATATATATCTAAATATTACATCTAAATCTAAATGTTAAATGTATATCTAAATGTTATATCTAAATCAAAATGTAAAATGTATATCTAAATGTTAAATATTAAATCTAAATATTATATCTAAATGTGTCGCCAAGTGTAAAGCCAAATATTTAGAAAATATTCAAATCCCCAAGGAAACCACGCCCACTGCAGTGGCTTCAAATCGCGCTGCACCGCCCCCACCTCATCCCCCGCTCCAGTATGCATAAAGAACTAAAATTAAAACAACTTAACTTACCGTTGATGTTGTGGACTGGACCGGGGGAGGTACACAATGGAGTGCAGCCCGCACACCTGCAATGACCGCCCGTTCAATGTCTCCTAGACCTAGAGAACCGGCCATACCTGCCTTTCACCTAAGTCCTTTGGTTTCACAACAGCATCTTAGTGTGGGGTGGGAGCCGGGAAGGGGGTGATGCAGCGCGATTAGATATAACATTTAGATTTAACATTTAACATTTACTCCTCCTTGAACTGCCACCTTAACGTGGTGGAGGGGTTTGAGTACCCGAGTGACCCTAGGAGCTATGTTGTCTGGGGCTATATGCCCCTGGTAGGGTCTCCCAAGGCAAACAGGTCCTAGGCGACGGGTCAGACTAAGAGCGGTTCATAACACCCCTTAATGATGAATATTTTCTTGAGTTCCGTGATGTCACCCGGTATGGCGCAGCCGGGGCCCCACCCTGGAGCCAGGCCCGGGGTTTGGGCTCGTACGTGAGCGCCTGGTGGCCGGGCCTTTCCCCATGGGGCCCGGCCGGGCTTAGCCCGAATGAGCGACGTGGGGCCGCCTTCCCGTGGGCTCACCACCCACAGAAGGGACCATAAGGGGTCGGTGCAGAGAGAATCGGGCGGCAGTCGAAGGCAGGGGCCTAGACAACCCGATCCCTGGACACAGAAACTAGCTCTCGGGACGTGGAACGTCACCTCGCTGGCGGGGAAGGAGCCTGAGATCGTGCGTGAGGTTGAAAGGTCCCGACTAGAGGTAGTCGGGATCACCTCTACGCACGGCTTGGGCTCTGGAACCACACTCCTTGAGAGAGGATGGACTCTTCACCACTCTGGAGTTGCCCATGGTGAGAGGCGGCGGGCTGGTGTGGGTTTGCTTATAGCTCCCCAGCTCTGCCGCCATGTGTTGGAGTTTACCCCGGTGAACGAGAGGGTTGTTTCCCTGCGCCTACGGGTCGGGGATAGGTCTCTCACTGTTGTTTGTGCCTACGGGCCGAACGGCAGTGCAGAGTACCCGACCTTCTTGGAGTCTCTGGGAGGGGTGCTGGAAAGTGCTCCGACTGGGGACTCTATCGTTCTACTGGGGGACTTCAACGCCCACGTGGGCAACGACAGTGACACCTGGAGGGGTGTTATTGGGAGGAACGGCCCCCCTGATCTGAACCCGAGCGGTGTTCAGTTATTGGACTTCTGTGCTAGTCACAGTTTGTCCATAACGAACACCATGTTCAAGCATAAGGGTGTCCATCAGTGCACATGGCACCAGGACACCCTAGGCTGCAGGTCGATGATCGACTTTGTTGTCGTTTCATCTGACCTGCGGCCGTATGTCTTGGACACTCGGTTGAAGAGAGGGGCGGAGCTGTCAACTGATCACCACCTGGTGGTGAGTTGGATCCGATGGTGGGGGAGGAAGCTGGACAGACTCAGCAGGCCCAAGCGTACTGTAAGGATCTGCTGGGAACGTCTGGCTGAGTCTCCTGTCAGAGAGATCTTTAACTCCCACCTCCGGCAGAGCTTCGACTGGATCCCGAGGGAGGCTGGAGATATTGAGTCAGAGTGGACCATGTTCTCCACCGCCATTGTCGAAGCGGCCGCTCGGAGCTGTGGCCGTAAGGTCTCTGGTTCCTGTCGAGGTGGCAATCCCCGAACCCAGTGGTGGACACCGGAAGTAAGGGATGCTGTCAAGCTGAAGAAGGAGTCCTATCAGGCCTGATTGGCTTGTGGGACTCCTGAGGCGGCTGACGGGTACCGACAGGCCAAGCGGACTGCAGCCCGGGTGGTTGTGGAGGCAAAAACAAGACCCCTAGATACAAAAACTCGGGCCTAGGAGGAGTTCGGTGAGGCCATGGAGAAGGACTATCGGCTGGCCTCGAAGAGATTCTGGCAAACCGTCCGGCGCCTCAGGAGAGGGAATCAGTGCCCTACCAACGCTCTTTACAGTAGAGGTGGGCAGCTGTTGACCTCAACTGGGGATGTCGTCGGGCGGTGGAAGGAGTACTTCGAGGATCTCCTCAATCCCGCTGTCATGTCTTCCATTGAGGAAGCAGAGGATGAGGACTCAGAGGTGGACTCGTCCATCACCCGGGCTGAAGTCTCTGAGGTGGTCAAGAAACTCCTCGGTGGCAAGGCACCGGGGGTGGATGAGATCCGCCCTGAGTACCTCAAGTCTCTGGATGTTGTGGGGCTGTCTTGGTTGACACGCCTGTGCAACATCGCGTGGCGGTCGGGGACAGTGCCTCTGGGATGGCAGACCGGGGTAGTGGTCCCTCTTTTAAAAAGGGGCCCGGAGGGTGTGTTCCAACTATAGGGGGATCACACTTCTCAGCCTCCCCGGGAAAGTCTATGCCAGGGTTCTGGAGAGGAGAATACGGCCGATAGTAGAACCTCGGATTCAGGAGGAACAGTGTGGTTTTCGTCCGGGCCGTGGAACACTGGACCAGCTCTATACCCTCTACGGGGTGTTGGAGGGTTCATGGGAGTTTGCCCAACCAGTCCATATGTGTTTTGTGGATTTGGAGAAGGCATTCGACTGTGTCCCTCGCGGCATCCTGTGGAGGGTGCTTCGGGAATATGGGGTCCTGGGTCCTTTGCTAAGGGCTGTCAGGTCCCTATACGACCGAAGTAGGAGCTTGGTCCGCATTGCCGGCAGTAAGTCAGACTTGTTCCCAGTGCATGTTGGACTCCGGCAGGGCTGACCTTTGTCACCGGTTCTGTTCATAATTTTTATGGACAGAATTTCTAGGCACAGCCAGGGGCCGGAGGGTGTCAGGTTTGGGGACCACACGATTTCGTCTTTGCTCTTTGCGGATGATGTTGTCGTGTTGGCCCCTTCAAACCAGGACCTTCAGCATGCGCTTGGACGGTTTGCAGCTGAGTGTGAAGTGGTGGGGATGAGAATCAGTACCTCCAAATCCGAGACCATGGTCCTCAGTCGGAAAAGGGTGGCTTGCCCACTTCAGGTTGGTGAAGAGTGCTTGCCTCAAGCGGAGGAGTTTAAGTATCTAGGGGTCTTGTTCACGAGTGAGGGAAGGATGGAACGGGAGATTGACAGATGGATCGGTGCAGCTGCCCAAGCCACCTCAGCTGACCCCTCTCGATGTGGAGGAGCAGCGGCTCTACTCCGAGCTCCTCCCGGATGACCGAGCTTCTCACCCTATCTCTAAGGGATCGCCCAGCCACCCTGCGGAGAAAGCTCATTTTGGCCGCCAGTATCCGGGATCTTGTCCTTTCGGTCATGACCCAAAGCTCATGACCATAGGTGAGAGTAGGAACGTAGATTGACCGGTAAATCGAGAGCTTCGCCTTACGGCTCAGCTCTTTCTTCACCACGACAGACCGATACATCGACCGCATTACTGCACCGATCCATCTGTCAATCTCCCGCGGTCGATGTATCGGTCTGTCGTGGTGAAGAAAGAGCTGAGCCGTAAGGCGAAGCTCTCGATTTACCGGTCAATCTACGTTCCTACTCTCACCTATGGTCATGAGCTTTGGGTCATGACCGAAAGGACAAGATCCCGGATACTGGCGGCCAAAATGAGCTTTCTCCGCAGGGTGGCTGGGCGATCCCTTAGAGATAGGGTGAGAAGCTCGGTCATCCGGGAGGAGCTCGGAGTAGAGCCGCTGCTCCTCCACATCGAGAGGGGTCAGCTGAGGTGGCTTGGGCATCTGTTTCGGATGCCTCCGGAACGCCTTCCTGGGAAGGTGTTCCGGTCCCGTCCCACCGGGAGGAGACCCCGGGGAAGACCTAGGACACGCTGGAGGGACTATGTCTCCCGGCTGGCCTGGGAACGCCTCGGTGTCCCCCCGGAAGAGCTGGAGGAAGTGTCTGGGGAGAGGGAAGTCTGGGCATCTCTGCTTAGACTGCTGCCCCCGCGACCCGGCCCCGGATGAAGTGGAAGAAGATGAATGAATGAATGAATTTAACATTTAGATATACATTTTTAACATTTAGATATAAACATTTTCTATATCCTGAACAAATCCTAATGCATAATTTGATTTGACTGTGATGAGGCTCGAACACTGGTCGGCTGCATGGGAGTCCCCGTCTCTAACCAGTGCGCTGTTTAAAAAGGGTTGGTCGGTCGGTTGGTTGCTTGCTCGCTCGATCACTCAGAGACATTCGCCCTTCTTGGCCAGCTCTGCTTATACAGTCCGGGAAAAACATCACTCCAGAAAATAGGCTGAGAAAAGTAATGCCAGTATCCCACAGAGGTTAAACAAACATACAAATACACAATAGTCCTATACAGTATCTCACAAAAGTGATTACACCCCTCACAGTTTTGCAAATATTTAATTATATCTTTTCATGTGACAACACTGAAGAAATGACACTTTGCTGCAATGTAAAATAGTGACTGTACAGCTTGTATAATGGTGTAAATTTGCTGTCCCCTCAAAATAACTCAACACACAGCCATTAATGTCTAAACTGCTGGCAACAAAAGTGAGTACAACCCCTAAGTGAAAATGTCCAAATTGGGCCCAAAGTGTCAATATTTTGTGTGGCCACCACTATTTTCCACCACTGCTTTAATCCTCTTGGGCATGGAGTTCACCAAAGCTTCACAGGTTGCCACTGGAGCCTCTTCCACACCTCCATGACGACATCACAGGGCTGGTGGATGTTAGAGACCTTGCGCTCCTCCACCTTCTGTTTGAGGATGCCCCACAGATGCTCAATGGGGTTTAGGTCTGGTGTATACCCTCAGCTTGTTTAGCAAGGCAATGTTCGTCTTGAAGGGCAGTGGTCGTTGTGTTTGGGGTCGTTATCATGTTGGAATACTGCCTTGCGGCCCGGTCTCCGAAGGGAGGGGATCATGCTCTGCTTCAGTATGTCACAGTACATGTTGGCATTCATGGTTCCCTCAATGAACTGTAGCTCCCCAGTGCCGGCAGCACTCATGCAGCCCCAGACCATGACACTCCCACCACCATGATTGACTGTAGGCAAGACACTCTTGTCTTTGTACTCCTCACCTGGTTGCCGCCACACACGCTTGATACCATCTAAACCAAATAAGTTTATCTTGGTCTCATCAGACCACAGGACGTGGTTCCAGTAATCCACGTCCTTGGTCTGCTTGTCTTCAGCAAACTGTTTGCAGGCTTTCTTGTACATCATCTTTAGAAGAAGCTTCCTTCTGGGACGACAGCCATGCAGACCAATTTAATGCAGGGTGCGGCGTATAGTCTGAGCACAGACAGGCTGACCTCCCACCCCTTCAACCTCTGCAGCAATGCTGGCAGCACTCATACGTCTATTTCCCAAAGACAACCTATGAATATGACGCTGAGCATGTGCACTCAACTTCTTTGCTCGACCATTTGTGAAGCCTGTTCTGAGTGGAACCTGTCCTGTTAAACCGCTGTATGGTCTTGGCCACCGTGCTGCAGCTCAGTTTCAGGGTCTCTGTAATCTTCTTATAGCCTAGGCCAGAGGTGTCAAACCGGTTCCACGGAGGGCCGAGTGTCTGCAGGTTTTTGCTCTCTCCTTGTACTTGATTGGTTAATTAGGTCACTGATTGGTTAGTTTCTACCCTCACCTGGTTGTGTAGGTATGAACTAGGAACCATCATCATCATCATCATCTTCTTCCGCTTATCCGGGGCCGGGTCGCGGGGGCAGCAGTCTAAGCAGGGATGCCCAGACTTCCCTCTCCCCAGACACTTCCTCTAGCTCTTCCGGGGGGACACCGAGGCGTTCCCAGGCCAGCTGGGAGACATAGTCCCTCCAGCGTGTCCTAGGTCTTCCCTGGGGTCTCCTCCCGGTGGGACGGGACCGGAACACCTTCCCAGGAAGGCGTTCCGGAGGCATCCGAAAAAGATGCCCAAGCCACCTCAGCTGACCCCTCTCGATGTGGAGGAGCAGCGGCTCTACTCTGAACTCCTCCCGGGTGACCGAGCTTCTCACCCTATCTCTAAGGGATCGCCCAGCCACCCTGCCAAGAAAGCTCATTTCGGCCGCCTGTATCCGGGATCTTGTACTTTCGGTCATGACCCAAAGCTCATGACCATAGGTGAGAGTAGGAACGTAGATTGACTGGTAAATCGAGAGCTTCGCCTTGCGGCTCAGCTCTTTCTTCACCACGACAGACCGATACATCGACTGCATTACTGCAGAAGCTGCACCGATCCGTCTGTCAATCTCCCGTTCCATCCTTCCCTCACTCGTGAACAAGACCCCTAGATACTTAAACTCCTCCACTCTAGGCAGGCACTCTCCACCAACCTGAAGTGGGCAAGCCACCCTTTTTCCGACTGAGGACCATGGCCTCGGATTTGGAGGTACTGATTTTCATCCCCACCGCTTCACACTCGGCTGCAAACCGTCCCAGCGCATGCTGAAGGTCACGGAACACGGAAACTAGCTCTAGGGAACTAGGAACCAATTTATAGGAAAAACCAAAAACCTGCAGACACTCGGCCCTTTGTGGAACCGGTTTGACACCTGTGGCCTAGGCCATCTTTATGTAGTGCAACAATTATTTTTTTCAGATCCTCAGGGAGTTCTTTGCCATGAAGTGCCATGTTGAACTTCCAGTGACCAGTATGAGGGAGTGTGAGAGCGATAACACCAAATTTAACACACCTGCTTCCCATTCAAACCTGAGACCTTAACACTAACGAGTCACATGACACCGGGGACGGAAAATGGCTAATTGGGCCCAATTTGGACATTTTCACTTAGGGATGTACTCACTTTTGTTGCCAGCGGTTTGGACATTGATGGCTGTGTGTTGATTTATTTTGAGGGGACAGCAAATCTATACTGTTATACAAGCTGTACACTCACTACTTTACATTGTAGCAAAGTGTCATATCTTCAGTGTTGTCACATGAAAAGATATAATCAAATATTTGCAAAAATGTGAGGGGTGTACTCACTTTTGTGAGATACTGTATGTATTTGTATACATTTTTAAATGACTTGATTCACCTAATACACCCTTCAAAATAAATAAATGTTGTATTATTTTAGTTCACAAGACAAAAAGAAAGTGTGCATCGGCCATGAATAATTGAACCTCCGCGATTTGTGAAGCTTGGACATGATGCACCACGAGTAATGTAGCAGCAGTCATTCATTTAAATGGGGGCATTCCTTAAACAATTGACGGCTGAACGCACAGAAATGCTAAACGCACAATGGCTCCAGTGTACTGTAGCTTCTAGGTTAGATTATCCTAGTACCTGCTGCTAATTTGTAAAACCATTAGTGAAAGTCTGTGAAGTTCACAGCAAAAACAGTACAACTAACCCATATATCTGTGACACATAATCAAAACCAGTAGGCATAACATAATGTACATTTTCACATCCTAAAAAAATCTAAATGCAAAGCTGCCATCAAGGTAGGTAATCAAGGTAATGTGTGCCACTTTTTGGTTTCTACATGATTTCATGTGTCATTTCATAGTTTTGATATCTATTATTCAACAATGTGGAAAATAGTAAAACTAAATAAATATCCTTTTGACTGTTACTCTATGTACTCGTAATTGGCAATCTGTAATTGTGACTTAATTAAGCTGTCCCTCTTCCTATACCTGTCTACCTCTTCTTTCACTCACTATTTTCATATGAGTAAGTAAAAAACATCCAATCTAGTTTACGGACTACATACTAACCAACATGGCAACTCATCATTACAAGATTAACAATAATTTGAGGTCCACAATTTGTCATAACAAAAGCACTTCATGAAGCACCCAAAATCTAAAGACATATGACTTTTTAGAGATGATAAATGTGACATCTTTTGGCTTTTTTTTTAAGTCACAGCTTAGTGTGCAAAGCACTCATGGCAAACTACTGAAAGTTACAACTTGTCACTAGAGTAGTTTCATATACTGATGATATATCTGAAGAAACAAAAAGAAAACTAGTTATCACAATATACAGATAAACTCTGCTGCTCTATCCATTATGGGACAATGCAAGCAATTATTTGAGCTCCACAGCTGATGTGCTTGACCTAGCATTAAATATGGACACCAAACATATATCCACTGTTTATTTATGTTACCCACCTCAACATCATTAATGCTTTCAAAGACCAAGGACATTTCCCACTTAATCACCAAACAACATAGTAACATCCCTTCTAACTTGGAAAGTCGTGGTCACTTTGGCACTGTCATTTTGAGTAATGAAATGAATAAACCAGAAACTTAAATGTGAAGTCTTTCAAATGTGATTACAGATTCGAAAATCAGACACGCACCCATATACTTCAGTGTATATCCACGGCTTAATGTACCACCATGAAAGTTGACATACAAGTCTAGAGATTGTTGTCATGTTTAATATTCCATAAAAAAGAGTCTTTACAGTAATGTGCAGAAAGGTATCTCTGATTGAACAGTGTTTTGAACTTTTAAGCTGATGGAGGCAAAAGATCCTACCTGATACTAGATAGGTGTACAGTACCTAAAATAGTGTCCAGTGTGTGTATGCCAGATGGATTTAGGGTTCCCCAAATATGCTGCGACAGAACATTAGTGCCCATAGATTTTTGTTATTCCACAGTTCTATCCAGCGCTTCAGTGAAGGCCTGTATGTACTGTACTAATATAGGCCAACACAGTTTGGAGGAAAAAAATTAACAGCAGTTAGCTGATCATTATTAATCTTTGTGTGAGTTCTCCAACTTTGTCCCCACAGATTGCAGATACAGACCCAGGCTGCTTCATTTTGCTGAGCTTTCAATTTAAGTGGAGCAAAGCAGAAAGATTAATTCTGTGAAAACAACGATTGAAAAAAAAAGTAATGACAAGATGCAATTTTCCACCCCGCTGGCCTGGTACCATGGTGTTGAAGGCAGACGGCAGGGTGGGGGTTTGTATCTGTGTGTCTGTCTGCATATCTGTGTGCTGGGGATCTATAGATATATTTTGTTGTGTGTGTTGGGGGGAGACAGACAAATTAACAAAATACATTTGAAATGTTTCTAATCTATTCAGTAAAAGGTCACATTTGAATGTTAGAAGAAGTTTGGTCAAATTTAGCCACTTAAATTCTAATAAATGTAGGCAGATAGAACACTCAATTGGGCTTGATTTTCTTTGTACTACTCTAGTCTATATTGGTATTTGCGTAACTGGCCCAAGGTGTTGAATTTAACTCCTACCCAGAGAATATTTGATGTTGACAGATTTTAAGTTAAGTTCCTTCTGCTGTCGACTGTTGAAATAATTCTCTTACTTATGTTCAACACAGACAACTCCATACAAATACAATTCTGCCTTTTACTTTGACCAGTGTTAAATAAACAGAGGCAATTTCACTCTGCGTTACTCTCCCAAGAGTTATCAAAAATAAACAATTGAATACTTTGGATAACTCAGCGTTCTGAGGGTGTTGTGCTCCAGCGTTAAAACTTAATTTGAACTCCGAGCAGAATTGTTAAAAACCTATTTATTTTAGAAAAACTATGCCATTGACTCATTGTTTACAAACTCAAGAACATGCAGGCAATTGTCCAGTATCTGTGCAGGCTATTGGAGTCAACTAAAGCCTCATTGTGATGTTTGTGGTACCAGCTGGTATGTTTTTTGACATGGCACATTTTCCAGATTAAAATGGGAAGTAATCTAAAATGAATTCAAAGTAATCAGATTATGTTACTGAGTTTGTGTAACCAAAAGGTTACGTTACTGATTACAAATGTGGATAGGTAACTTGTAACTGTAACAGATACCATTTAAAAAGTAACCTACCCAACCCTGGTGATGCACAAACGTACAGCACTGAGAAAATGTCTCGGTTGCTGGGAGGAAGGACACGAGGTGCAGAGCGAGGATACAAGAACATTCCTTTTTATTTGTCCTTTGAAAGCATCAAACCAAAAAGAAGAGGTGCAAACCGAGAACTGAAACACAACAGGCACCAACAATAATCTACACCATGGTGTGGACAAACTCAATTTATATAGGATCCCCAATTAGAGGCAACACAGGGCAGCAGACTTCTTCTTAAATTGTTATATGGCGGTTGGCAACCAATGTTTCCAATGCATTACCGCCACCAACTGGACTGGAGTGTGGACCAGAGATTATGAAGGCCTATATCCTAGCGAACAACCCTGTATCCTTTAAGAAACTGAAGACACAATTAAACACTATATTACCTGATTTCTTTGTCAACAATAGTCTAACATATAACTCTACCACTCCATACCTCCTAAATTCTATTAACATTCTCTCCCGTTTCCTCCCATACTTCTGGCACTGAAATAGAACATGTTCTACCGGTTCTGATTTCTCTATGCAGTGATTACAATTTCCTGTGTCATGTTTACCTATTAGATTCAATGTATTATTAAGCATTGTATGTCTCAGTCTCATCCTTGTAATTATATTTCCTTCCCTTCTTTGCCATATTGAAAGCCTCCCTGTTCCCACTTTTCCTTGGATACTAAACAAGTGTATTCCCTTATCATCCCTATTCCACATCTTTTGCCACTTTTTTCAAAGCTATTATTTTAATTAAACCCTTGGTTTCTGCCTTCCCCATTGGAACATCCATGTCTAGCTGACCATGTTTTAAAGCCACTTTGGCCAAGCCATCAACCTCCTCATTTCCTTCCACTTGCACGTGAGCTGGTACCCATCGGAACCACACCATCACACCTATTTGTCATATCCTATAATGGTACTGTAAAATCTCAACTAAAATAACTTGTCTACTTTGAGACACAAATTATTTTAGACTAAGCAGTGCAGCATATGAGTCAGAGCAAATAACCACTCTGTCTGGCCTCACATCCTCCACCCACTCTAGAGCCAGCAGAATAACCAGCAACTCCACTGAAAAATGAAAAATTATCTGAAGTTCTCTTTGTTACTGCTACCTTAAATTCTGGCACCCCTGAATTGGGGTTCTTAGAACCATCTGTGAAAATCTTCGAGTAAGCATGGTGTTCTGAATTTAAATGCTCACTAAACAATACTAGATGGGCCCACTCTTGCATTCACAGACCTGACCCTCTCAAGCAACCCCAAATAAATGATTGGTGAATATAACAACCAGGGTGGAATTACTGGGAAAACTATTGTTGGGCTATATTCTTTTCCAGTCATTCCCATCTCTCTTGCCATTTTTCCACAACTGCATCCAAAACATGTAGAGGTTTTCTCATGTTTCCTGCATGTTAGAAGTGCACGTCTGGTTGGATGTTTAACAGTGTGTCCTTGAAGGTTTACACAATACGTCATAGTTAGTTGCTGTCTCCTTATCTATAATCTCTCCCAGCTCCACCTGCATGTGCTGCAACAGGAGAGGTTACTGCCCACAGCAAATTCTGAGTGCTTGTGCTTGGATGACATTAAGCTTTTTTAGATGGGATGGGGCTGCTGATCAATGCGCTATAATGCCATAGTCAAATGTTGATCTTAAAAGTGCTATATACAGTGTTTTCAAAGATTCACTATCAACAACCCACGCCATTCCTGCAAGACATCTCATTACATTCAAGATTGTTCTTCCTTTGGTCACTACTCCATCAATATGGTCTTTCCACGTCAGGTGGCAGTCAAACCACATCCCCAAAAACTTTGGTCATGTGACATTAATCCCTCTGCTCTCCAGAAAGTAAATCAATATTTTTGTTATCATCATTTCCATCAGGTTACATACATGAGAGGTCAATGCTACAGGTGTATAGCTAGATGAATTAGTTGGGTCTTTCCCTGGTTTCCGTATTGGAACTACTACAGCTTGTATCCAACTCTCTGGTAACTGTATGTATATAAGCCTAATTATTTTTCCATGGCACTGTCACTAAGATGAGCAATCATCACATAACATATCTCATCCTTCCCTGGAGAAGTCAACCCTGGTTTTCCTAATGCTCCCCTCATTTCTGCCATTGTTAATAGTGCACTCATCGTGTCATCCACCTCCTCACTGTGATCCAGTATATTTGGAAATTCTCTGCTGACTTCCTCTCTCCTTGTCTGGCCCTCCTCTGACCAGTTGTGTGAACTATGCATGTTCACAAATGCCTGTGCTAACATCTCTGCCTTCTCTCTGTCATTTACTGCTATACAGTGGATATAAAAAGTCTACACACCCCTGTTAACATGCCAGATTCTTGTGATGTTAAAGAATGAGACAAAGATAAATCATGTCAGAACATTTTCCACCTTCAATGTGATCTATAATGTGAACAATTCAATTGAAAAACACACTGAAATCTTCAAGGGGGAAAAGGGTAAAATAAAAACCTTACAATAATTTGGTTGCATAAGTACGGAAGAGGATTAGTGCCAAGCAAAAATAAAAAAAATTAAACCATCTCAAGATTAAAGTCATTATAATGCGAGATTAAACTCGTTATATTCTGAGAAAAAAGTTGAAATACAATCTTGAGAATAAATTCATTAAATATTGAGAATAAAGTTGTTGTGTTTTGAGAAAAAACTTGTGATATTTTGAGAAAAAAGTTGAAATACAATCTTGAGAATAAACTCATTAAATATCGAGAATAAAAGTCGAAATTAAATGTAGAGAATAACGCATTCGATCAGTGTGCCTTGCATAGCCTACTGATAGAGGACATGGCAGAGTTGGATCAATTAGTCAAGCTATATTATAGACTTTCTTTCAGTAAGCTCCTGGTTGTTTTTTGGCCAGCTTATTTACATATCCTGTGTATGGCCGATCTGTATCCTTTGAAATAAAATAGTAATATTGTTGTGAAGGATTATGTGAAACAGGTGACCGCACCTACCAATAAGTTTGAGTACCCAGCTAAAACACAATTTCTTAGTTTCTCTGCTTATCGCTTTCCTCAGTGCTTTAAAATCCCAGTACAGGATCAGCATCAAAATCGCATTCCTCCAGCTGTGCCATTTTTTTGCAATGAGGCAAGCATTTATGCCAAACCAAGCGATAACGCTCAATCCAGGGTGCAAAGCACCGAGAGCTCTTTTTCGCTGTGATCAAAGTAAAAACATTTTTTTTATGCTGGGTTGATGCCCTTCTACGCCCTGTCCAGCTCTCCTTGTGTAAAGCCCTGTCTCCTAGTATCTCCTCCATGCTCATACTGTACTGGGAGACACAGCAAACCTTCCTGCGACGGCATGTATGGATTTGCCTTCCTGGAGGAGCTGGACTGCCTGTGCAACCTGAATGGGCTGCAGGTACTGCCTCATGCTACCAGTAATGACAAGGACACTAGCAAAATGTAAAACTAGAGAACAATCAGTCTGGAAGGATAAAGAGAGAGCAATTGTCTGTGGCCACCATCTGCAAAGCCATTCCCTTTTTGGGGTTGGTTTGCTGTTGCCTCTCCAGTGCACCTGTTGTCACTTCCATTTGCACCAAAAAGGTAACATTAATTCACAATCGCTTATGCTTCCTAACAGGACCGATTGATATCCCTGAAGTTTTATTGACTTGGTGTTGTACTGTGATGAGTACAACACCAATTCTTTGAGCAGTATAGTACAGTCATCTGAAAAAAAGTACACCCCTGGGAAGTACACCCCTTTTTGTTATTTACATATTTTGACATATTCACAGATAGAGGTAACCTTACTTAACAAATGATACCGAAAATATTATACATGCATCAAAAATGCATTATTACACTGAGTGAAGCGAATAACGTTGTTATAGCCAGATGATGTGTTCAGAGCATCTCTGAAACGACATGTCTTGTGGGGTGCTCCAAGTCAGCAGTGGTGAGGCCACCATGGGCATGTGAATGACTATTATAACTTGTTTTATTTTCATTGATATAATTTTTGTCTTAAATGTAATTACCTTCCTATTGAATTTGTTCAGCTTGTGTTGGAAAAAGAAGGGTTAATATCCAAGAAGAAAAAAAATATTCAATTCAAATTTTTCTTTGGTAGTATTTTGGTAGAAATTATGTGCTGAACGTAATTGGCTAGGCCTTCAGGCTGTAAATAGAAGGCACCAGCCAACGTCACTGACACTGACTTCAATTACAGCAGGATTTAGCAATAACAGTAGAACCCGCCAGTCACAAATCTTGTAATAGGTGGGACAATTGTGTGATGCCTCAAGTTTTATGTCTTGGACCTCCACCCCCTTGAGGGCTGTGTTCCTTCACCCTTTGGTCAAGCGTTGCCTTCGGGGGACGCAAAAGACTTAGACCTGTGGTCAGGAAGAGTGTGCCTCAGTGGGTGCTGTCCAATGTGCTGAAAGTGCTCTGTGAGCCACTTTTGGAGCTGTTGGAGCAGATTCCAATGAAACTCCTGTCTCTTAAGACAGCAATGTTGTTGGCTTTATGCTCTGCTAAGCGTGAGTGATCTCTGCACACTCTCGACACATCCTGACTGCTTATTCATTATTGATTATTTAAGCAGGGTGATGTTGAGGCCGAAACCCACGTTCATTCCCAAAATCATTGAGCTCTTATAGATCTCAAGTGGTGGAGTTGCACACCTTCTTTCCTCCTTCACACAGGAGTGAGAAGGAGCGTTGTCTACACACCTTGTGCCCCATTTCCACAGTGGCACAGTACGTGGATCGTACCAGACTGATCTCCTCTGTTTGTGCTCTACAGTGCTCATGCACTGGGCCATCAGCTTTCTAAGCAGCGGTTGTCTCGTTGGCTTTGCGAGTGCATTGCCTTGGCGTGTGAGAAGTCTGGATTGCACAGCCTGTGCAGGATGCAGCACGGGACACAGCGCCGGGACAGGAGGAGGCTCTGCCCCCAGAGCAGGACGCAGCGCCAGGACAGGAGGACGCTCTGCCCCCGGAGCAGGACGCAGCGCCAGGACAGGAGGACGCTCTGCCCCCGGAGCAGGACGCGGCGCCAGGACAGGAGGACGCTCTGCACCTGGAGCAGGAGGTGCCCCTGGGACAGGAGGAAGCTCCTCCCCCGGAGCAGGACGCGGCGCCCGGACAGGAGGATGCTCTGCCCCCAGAGCAGGACGCGGCGCCAGGACAGGAGGATGCTCTGCCCCCAGAGCAGGACGCGGCGCCAGGACAGGAGGATGCTCTGCCCCAGAGCAAGAAAGGACGCTGGGACAGGTGGAATGCGCCAGGGGAGCCGGAGGCGACGGAGTGGGTGGAGCCCCCGAAGCATGACGTTCAGTTCGGGCCAGTAAGAATTCTGTCTTGGCCAACAGATTTCAGACCAGGGCAGGTCAGAAAAAAGTAAACGTAGGACTCCGCATTGTTCGGGAATGCTTTGAGGGACATCATGAGATCAAGGTGTTGCCATGGCCTCCAAAATCTGCAGATCTCAATCTGTTTGAGCATCTGTGGGATGTGCAGGACCAACAAGTCCAATCCTCAGCGGCTCCAACTCGCAACTTACAGGACTTGAACGATCTGTTGCTAATGACTTGGTGCCAGATACCACAGGACCACAGGACACCTCAAGTTTTTACGCTGCTATATTACTGTGCCGGGGGGAGTAGGGTTAGGGTTAGGGTCAGGGACATTTCTTGAACTGATGTATTCTTATTGATTAAAGTATTGAGTCCCCATGTTTAGATAAGAAAAGGAATGTCAGTTGTGCTGTGAGAAAGGATGTAGGAGGTGCTGAGGTAAATGTGAATCTTTCGCAGGATGGGGGTAGATGCAGATCAGTGGGTCTTAGGACAGGATAGAGGAAGATACACAACAGAGGGTACGATCGACAAGGAACATAGGTTGTTTTTATGTTATGACCATGCAGATTCTTATCTCCACCCATTCCTCTATAAGTATTCAATGTACTCCCAAATGCTTTAGAGATTATTCACCGTTACTTGGTAAACTGTGTACTCTCTCCATGCAAGAATAAAACAGTTTATTGTGCAGCTGAGTTTTCCTCTGTCTTACCTACCATTTTTGTAAATTGTGTGAACTTTAGAAATTGCCATCACAGTTCTCCTTCTCCACTGTAAATCATTGTAAACCCAAGGAATGCACTCTCGAAATGTTCTAAATGTTCTAGTCCCCTGCTCCGTTCAATCTTAGGGTGACATGCGGTCTTAGCCCACACCTCCCGAGTACCAGGCTCTAAAGACTTTTTGCTGCCAAAGTCCTCCTGGCTGTGTTGCAGATCAAGACGATACCTGCCGATTCCAGCTGCCAGTCTGCTGACCCCACTCTCCGCTGGGCGGTCCCTGTCCTTGTCCATCTGGTCATGCTTCTGACCTGAATTAGGTTTTACAGACTTTGGACACAGCCCAAATGCATTTATTAATTATTACAACTTCTATTCTTAAAATGTTCACCTGACACAGCCAGAAGAGGACTGATCACGCGTCGCACTGGTCCCAATTTATTTACAGTGATTAAAACTGACAACTGAAGTACATAGTTTAAAAAAATTATAATTATTGGATGGTATTCTTAAAATACCTCAAATCCGTAATGAGTAGGCCTTGTAACAAAATAATTGCCGCAAGCCTATAAAATATGAGCATGCGAGGGTCGGGGAGACACTATATAAACGGTGCATGTACTCGTAATAGTAAATTCTGACCCACCAGGAAAAATAAAGATGCAGCATAGATCGGATTGCGAAAGAATAGTGCAGAGTAGGGCATGCCTTTAGAGAGGAGGAGGATTGATTAAGAAGATGAACCCAGAGGAGAATTTGATTGAGACAAGGGATGATTTGGTGCCGAATAATAATTAATCATGTTAACTTAGCAATCTTTCAGGTTCCAGATAGATGTGTCACACACTAAGGTAATATGCCATCCAGTAAGACGATTGTTGGACGTAGTGGCAACAAACTTATTTCAGCCCATGAGATGGTGCCATTGGGAAAAATGTGTGGCAAAGAAGTCTATTGACACAACCAAAAGTACATCACAAACTCAGCTCAGATCAGCCAAACAGTAATCAATAATCAATTATTTTGCTAGCGTAACTCCATATGAGCAGAGCTCACATGAAGAAATAACAAAGGCAATCACATTATTTAGCCAAAGACGTGGTCTAAAACACATCGAAAGGACATGTGAATTGTTGTCTAGCAAAATAATCGCAATATATGTTTTTGTCTGTATCATTCAGCCCTAGCCATGATAAAAAAAACTTGATCTAGACATAAACTGGCTGTCCAGTTTGCAATTCACAGTTTAAAATAGAAAAATAACCTAAAACCAACATAACATTTATTTACTCCTGCTATTTGTTTACTCCTGCTATTTGTTTATTTGGTTTTGGCTTGTTATTCATTCTTTTTAATTTGACTGATGTACAGTGTCCTTGTTATTATTTTTTAAAGGCTATTAAATGCAATCTATTATTATTATTAATAAACTAAACTCCACATTCCATGTTCATGAAATATCTTCCCCACTAAATGTTGCCAGAATGATTAAATTTAGCCTCCGCTGTAACAAACTTTTTTCTATTGGAGAAAGAATACACATATTTTCTAAATAAACAAAAAGTAATTAGTAGTGAGTTTTCTTTAAGACATGGCAGCAATATGTAATTGGATTACCCACAGTTTTTAGACAGAGTAGAAGAAAAGAAACAAAATCAAACTCCAGAACATCTGAATAGAATTGCAAAAAGAACTTGCGCTGCCAGGCCCGCAATATACAGTACACAAGCTATTATATCATACGTGTTAAAAGGTTAGGTGATGTGTTTAATTCTCTGGATAAGAGGAAACATTTTGACTGGCCTTTTTATTGATTTTTCAAGGGCTTATGACACTGTTGATCGCACATTGCTCATTCAGAGGCTGTCATCAAGGATTGTATGTCAGCAGTGGTGACATACAGTTATGTTTTAGTAACAACTCTCTGTACATCACTGTTGTAGTCTACTAGAATGCCAAAAGCTGCCAAACGGGGGATTTAAATGAACCTGGAGGATTCTATAATGTTGGTATATCAACACCACCATTCATCATTCTACAAGCTCCAAGTACTAAAATGTTGATTATGACGTGCAAATGCGCTCTTTTAATCAGAATGTCCTAATATGTTTTCTCAAACCTAGTTTACTCTAACCAAAACCATTAAACCTCAAGCTACTCTAATCTCGCAATTATTCTTTCTCTTCAAACCTTTATGGTGTAACGAGTGAGACCCGGCACTGCCTAAAGCACAGAATAGATAGGGAAATTGGTCCCTTAGAGGCACTCTTGGCCTCGTTACTGCTGCGCTCAGGGCCACACACACACACACACAAAATCTCCTTGAAACAAGTTTGTGGATTCGTGCTACTCTTTTTCAGAAATTGTTGCCAGATATTTGCTCCCATTACTGAACAGTAAATGGCTCCCCCTGCTTCCCTTCCTGTGCCCGGAAAAGGACCAGCTCACACTGCAACTACAGTGTTAACTGGGTATGGGTTGTGTGTTGCTGACAAGGTGATGGGATATGTTTGTTCATAAGGTCCAGACTGAAAACAAGCTGGCTGGCATAAAAAAGCAGTATTCACTGCAAAGCACTGACCAGTCCACTTTGTGTTCTCCTCTGCTCAGAATTATATACTGTACAGAACACAGTATGTCCAGGGGAATTAACTTTGGATGTTATTAGAGGGAGGGAAGATGCTGGTGTAACACTGGGGACCACACAGAATAGTGCAGACAATATAACAATAAATCAGCAATACAGGAGATGGTGTGTGTTGGACTGTGGAATCAGATACTCATTAAAAACAAAATACAGCAGGCTTTGTGTATAGTTCCCTTTTGACCTTTTAATGTTGTCTCACTAACCACTGGTTTCTAGAACAATAAGAGTGAAATGCTTTGCTAAACTGTACTGCAATGTTGAATGGAAACTGAAATACATTGCAATTTGTGTTTGGTATACAGGCATATGAATATTAATGTAATTAATAAGTGCCTGTGTGAGCATACCTTTCCCCATAAAGCAACTGCATGAGGTTGCTCACCCAAGCAGCCTCATGTAAAATTCAACAGCACAGATTGGAAAAACGTGTGTTTCTCTATGATGTCCCATTGAGACTGTTGCTCTGAGTGACTGTTAGTTCAACCATCCTTCCCAAGTCCTGGCTGCTATCTCGTCTTGTCTTCACTGATATGTATCTGAGTAAGCAAAAGTGCTAGATTTTCTGGAATCTGATTTTCTGCTGATCAAGTTACAGAGATTCCTGTGCATGCGCAGAATCCACTACTACTTCACACTCAGCTGCTGTTTAGTACTCACTCTTCTGTCTGACTCAACTCAACAGAGGTCATGAATGACGTTGGACAACACAAACAAAGAGTCCAGCAATTTAATGTTTAATTGTGGGATTACATGCAGCTACAGACTGTGAAGAAGCAATTTAATGTTCTTTTATAAATCATTCCATAAATTGTTTATTCAGATGGCAAAGTGGTAGGTCCTAGAGGTGTTTTTTCCTTAATTTGGTGATATGGCAGCATATAAATATTATATACCGCTTGTGCCATTCACTGTCATGACAGTTAAAGATGATTTTAGCTTTCATTACAGTGACCTTTGTGAGTTTTGGAACATTTGGTAAAGATGAACAAAAAGTAATTGTTTTCACCTTATACTCAAACTATGATAGTTAAAATTGTTCAAAGAAAAATAAACAAATTGTCAACCAAGAAAAATTTCACAAATCTAAATATCACATAATGGGTATTGTTTTGTTTTCAATTAATATTTTCAAATGAGATATTCCAGATTCTCCCATCTCTTTTGACAGGGCTAAAATGGAACAGATAAAAACATCCACAAGGAATTTACATGGTACACACACACGTATAAAATGATTAAGACGGCACAGCAGTGCGTCTTCTAGTCATGGGAAGCTCACTTTACCGATCCAGATCTTTTCAAATCGTTCAGTTTAAAGAACAAATCTTTTGACTCATTTAATTAGTCACACCCCACACCCTCAAATCACCATCTAAGTCTGGCTACACTTATTATAAAGATGGGAATAGGAAGGAAACGTAGTCTTTTATTAAAAGATTTAAACAACTTGTGAATGCAGGCCAGGGGGCATTAATTATTGTACAAAAAACACACAAGCGCAAATCATTCTCCGGAGTCAAAATCAAAAGGTAACATCAAAGTTCATTTAAGATTGAAATATATCATTAGAAAATAGTAATAAAAGTTCATTCTAAAATGATATATTCTAAATGATATTTATCCTATAATTATACATTTTAAAATGTACTAATACTACTATTTTAATCTAACACATGAAAATTAACCAAATACCTTTTTTGCATTAATTGTGTTTACTAAGGCTGATAATGAGGACTTGACTTGGAGATCCAAAATATTAAAACACTTATGCTATCTTCTCCTTAGTCATTGTCGTTCCTTCCGGGGATCCAAAAGATTCGTTTGTGAGATGAAAAGCAGCTTGAGAATTTTTTTTATTAATAAATCTGATCAGTTTAATCAAGTTTTGACAGTTACAGTATTACCAATAATAGAATAACACAATGTCCGATAGAGGCAGGACACATGCGCAGGAATAAATGAAACATAACAGACAAGAACGAAACAGAATAAGCTACTTGATAAAAGGACTAGGACAGAAACAAACTAAAACATGGACATTGTGGTATAACAACGACCGACAGGATCAAACGGGGAAGCAGGAACTTAAAGAGTCCGCGATCATGGAAAACAGGTGCAGGCAATTATCAAAGAAAACTGATGTCCATGATGCCGTGCCAGAATGTGACAATAACATAATCACTTGACAGCTGAATAACAGCCTACTGTCCTTATATATATTGTAGCTAACAACATTAAGGATGATTATAAATGAGATACTGTGAGATCAGAAAGATTGAAAGACTTATTTCCCCATAAGTAATTGCCTTCCACCGTTCCTTCAGGTGATCCAAACTGCTGAAAGATCCATGGATCATCGTTCATTTCGTCCATCCTTCCTTCCGGTGAACGAGATTGGAGGAAAGGTTTAGGAATTACAGCTCTTTAATATGTAGCCCCCTCTTTTTCAAGGGACCCAAAGTAATTGGACAATTGACTCAAAAGCTGTTTCATGGATACACGTGGGCTATTCCTTCACTATTTCTTCATCAATTAAGCAGGTAAAAGGAATAGAGTTGATTCCAGGTGTGGCATTCACATTTGGAAGCTGTTGCTGTGAACCCACAACATGTGGTCAAAGGAGCTCTCAAGTGAAACAGGCCACCCATAGGCTGCAAAAAAAAAAAGAAATCCATCAGATTTCACTTTGTGGGGCATCAATGATCATGAGGACGGTGAGGGATCATCCCCAAACTACATGGCAGGACCTGGTCAATGACCTGAAGAGAGCTGAGACCACAGTCTCAAAGAAAACCATTAGTTTTCTATGCCGTCATGGATTAAAATCCTGCAGCGCACGCAAGGTCCCCCTGCTCAAGCCAGTGCATGTCCAGGCCCGTCTGAGGTTTCCCAATGACCATCTGGATGATCCAGAGGAGGAATGGGAGATGGTCATGTGGTCTGATGAGACAAAAATAGAGCTTTTTGGTCAAAACTGGATGAGTACAACCCCAAGAACACCATCCCAACCGTGAAGCATGGAGGTGGAAACATCATTCTTTGGGGATGCTTTTCTGCAAAGGGGACAGGACGACTGCACCGTATTGAGGGGAGGATGGATGGGGCCATGTATGGCGAGATCTTGGCCAACAACCTCCTTCATTTAGTAAGAGCATTGAAGATGGGTCGTGGCTGGGTCTTCCAGCATGACAATGACCCGAAACACACAGCCAGGGCAACTAAGGAGTGGCTCTGTAAGAAGCATCTCAAGGTCCTGGAGTGGCCTAGCCAGTCTCCAGACCTGAACCCAATAGAAAATCTTTGGAGGGAGCTGAAAGTCCATATTGGCCAGCGACAGCCCCGAAACCTGAAGGATCTGGAGAAGGTCTGTATGGAGGAGTATGCCAAAATCCCTGCTGCAGTGTGTGCAAATCGTAGAAAAACAAAATATCGCAATGTCAGTTATTTCTAATATCGTGCAACCCTAATGTATATATAATCTTGAATTCTGCCTTGTTTTGCCTCTCCAAAATGACAAATTTCAGGTTGAGATCTAGTGACTGCAAAAGCCATACCAAATACAATAGAATATAAAAATATATTTTTCCTGAGGGAACTTTGTGGCGTCAGACACATATTTGTTTTGTATGCATACAGGTATGTACAGTATTTACAGGTATATACAAGATGATCCGTTCTACCGACATGCGGTCAGTGTTGGCAGCCATACAACAAAAGTTCATTCCAGCATGCCCATCCAAACAAAAGGAAGCATCCTCAAGGGGCCCATCCATCCTGCCTAGCAGGTTTAACTCGAGCAGCAGAACAGAAGGAATCAGTGGATACTGTCTGCAGCCCCATCCATCCCACATCACCCAAAGACACGTTTTCTTTACAATGATGACATTAAATCAAATACAATATTATCGATTAGAGTTTAACTTATATTTCCCCAGATACATTTTATTTAAATATATTATACAGCATAGAATAAAATAATGAAATAAATCACAGAATACATATGTTGCATATGTAAGTTGACCGGGGAGAAGACAAAACCCTGTGTGTGTAAGGAATTTAATTATCCACAGAATGAGTAGAGGATTTACACATGTTTAGTAGTTTTATTCCCAACAGATGTGGTTGAATGGTGTTAAAGGGACTAGAGAAATCCACAAGCCTGGCATGTGCTTTTGGTTTTTCCAGATGGGAGTGTATATGATGAAGTAATGTAAGGGCAGCATCATCTACATTTCTACTCTTCCTGTAGGCAAACAAGTTGATCTGCCAGGTTCTGGACCGTCTCATGTAGTTGTGAAAGTAGTAGATTTCACTGATGTAAGAACTACAGCACAGAAGTAATTGGGAAGTCTGGGTGTGCTCTTCTTTGGAACAAGGCAGATGGTAGTGGTCTTCCACAGAGCTGGAACTGTATGCCAGTTTTTTGTAGCAGGTCTTCAGGAGCCTATTACTGATGTTATCAGGACATGAGGCTCTCTTGACTATGGCTCTTTGGTCAAGTTAAGCCCACCAGTGCTCATGTTTCAGGGTTTATATTGGTTCTCTCTAGTCCCTGACAATGTTTTGAGGCCTCTCCAGACATTACACATCTGTCCACACTGAAATGTATTACAATGGATCTTGACACCTATGGAATATGTACATTTGTTTCTACTGTAATGTTATTTTAAATTCTAAAATTTTCCAAGGTTTATAATTTGAACATATTTTAAAATATTCTACCTTTTTTTGTGGGTATAATTGCCTCCATCCTGAGAAAGCCTCCACAGCTTCATCAAGTGTGTTGTCACTGTTGTGGAAATCTAGGGTCCTTGAAATGTGGTCCTGAAACAGCAGTCTCAAGGGTGATCCAACCACCCTTAAAAAATGGGGATACAACAAAGAGGAGGAACCTTGAGAGAAATTGCTTGAAAATGTAATAGCTATCATTCGACTCCACTGTTTGAAACATCATTTCATAGGTACCATATAATTTCACACCAGGTTTAACTAGACTGCATCTCTCACATCACTGCCCTGTATTAGAAATGACTCAATTTCTAGCGGCAGTTATGAGAAACAAAATATAAATAGCTAATTTAGGAAATGTTGTACCATCCCATTTCCAAAATGTAAATAAAAACAGAATGCAATGATGTGCAAATCATTTAATCCCTATAATGAATAGACAATAGTACAAAGACAACATATCAAATGTTGAAACTGATAATTTTGTGAGTTTTTGGAAAAATATCTGCCCATTTTGAATTTGATGCCAGCAACACATTTCAAAAAAGGTTGGACAGGGGCATGTTTAACACTGTATCACCTATTCTTTTAACAACACTGTAAGTGTTTTGGGAACTGAGGAAACCAATTGCTTTCGTTTTGGAAGTTAAAAGTTTTGTTTTATATAGGATTTCAGCTACTGAACTGTTCGGGGTCTCCTTTGTCATATCTTTTGTTTCATAATGTGCCAAATGTTTTCAATGGGTGACAGGTCTGGACTGCAGGCTGGCCAGTTTAGCACCCAGACTCTTACTACATAGCCATGCTGTTGTAATTAGTGCAAAATATGGCTTGGCATTGTCTTGCTGAAATAAGCAAGACCTTCCCTGGAAAAGACGTTGTCTGGATGGCAGCGTATGTTGCTCCAAAACCTGTATATATTTTTCAGCATTTATGATGCCCTCACAGATGTGCAAATCAGATCTCAGGACATTTTTCCACTTCACTGCAGTCCATCTAAAATCAGCGTGGGCACAGAGAAGGCGGCAGCATTTCTGGATGTTATTTATTTATGGTTTCTTCATTGCCTGGTAGAGTTTTAACTTGCGTTTGGGGATGCAGCGACGTACTGTGTTCACAGACAATGGTTTGCGGAAGTGTTCCTGAGCTCATAAAGTGATTTCCACAACAGAATCGTGTCTGTTTTTACTGCCATCCAATATTGTTTTTCAGCTTTGTCCCTTGCATACAGAGATTTCTCCATATTCTCTGAATCTTAACATTATATTATGTAACACAGATGATAAGATCCTGAAACCCTTTGCAATTTTACGTTGAGAAACATTATTCCAAAATTGTTGCACTATTTACCCACGCAGTCTTTCGCTGAGTTGTGAACCCCTCCCCATCCTTACTTCTAACAGACCCAACTTTTCAGAATTAAATAAATATATATTTTCATTCTGGTTTTATTTCAATTTTTCAAAGGGTCCCGACACTTTTGGAAATGGGGTTGTATATACAATTCAACAGATTGGGCAAAACCTCTAACTTAGAATCTGGTGCAGAGTAAGAACTGCCAGTGACCTAGAGGAGGAAAATAAACAAAGAGGATGTAGCAACTGCATTTGGAAATGTCAACCATCTTGACATAATAAGAGATGGAGCAACAAGAGTGGAGGACCATCAGAGGGCGAGGAAGCGTAAGTTCAACAATGAATGTTAATATTCAATGATGAGAATAAAGTGGATGAGAGGCAGTATAAAATAATCACAATAAAGACCAACCTACTAAATACTTCACAGTCTCACCTGGACTCCATAGGGGTGTTTCGACACCTGACAAATATGCACTGTGGTGGTTCACTAGTTTGTGGGACTAGTTACACAACACAAAATGTAAATTTGGTACAGGACAGCATAAATGAGTCTCACAGATGGTAAGTAACAGATTTCTCAGTAGAGCTTGGTGTTTGAAAGTGTCAGCAGCAATGGACAGGGCGCTCAGGCGCCGGAGAACTGTGGAAACCTGTGCTTTGCAACAAGCACTTTAAAAAGAGTCACTAACAATTGTCAAACAGCTGTTAGGGTTGCCACCTCAATTTTCAAAGCCTGAGGCGGTCAGGTACTAGTGGTATCGTTAAATATCACGTGACAGTGTTTTGACACCTGCCGTCAGGTGACCAGAAACGTTTCGATGCAGTGAGTCTGTGACACTACCCACTGAGCCACCGCTGAACCACATTGGTAGTAAGGTGGTAAAGGCTGCGATGCGTACTGAAAGTGTTACTGCCATAGATGATAGAACATTTCTATGGTTACTACCAACTACGCTAACTTCCAACAAAGTGATGCCACTCATTCAAAGATGTTGGTATTGCACCCGGTTATCAAACACTATATCAGTAAATGGTTTGTGACTGCACAGGTTTCGTTCAATAACACCTGATAGTGTTTGATTGGTTAATGGATGAAAGGAACAGGTGGTGCAATCAGGAGGAGTGTCCACTGAATGGTCCACCTCAGCAGTCATGATGCACTGACGAATGCCAGGTGGGACACACCAACAACAACAATCAGGAACATAAGGGACACCTGTGTTGAGGGCAGAAGGAGGGGCAAAACACAAAAGCACATACAGGGTACCTGCATGCGTAACAGGCACCCAAGCGCCACATGACCAGAAGTGTTTTGGGACACTGTTTCGATGCAGCGAGTGTCGAACAGATCGGAACTGTGTCGAGCATGAGTGTCGAGCAGCCCATTATTAGCTAGCGCTAGTCGTGCTTGCCATGTAAATGACCGTTTTTGTGGATCACGTCGAATTTGAATGACTATAGAGAGAGAAACAATAGCCTAATGCGACTCTTGGAGTCCCTCTTCCCAGCCAACAACTGAAGGGGGTGTGTGGTAACTGAGCAGATGGAATCTCCTCCTCAGAAGGTAGTCCAGGAGGTGCTTCTCGCTCCACCTTTGTGTAATTATGCTCTCATGGCGTCAGCTTTCTGTTAATAAGGATCGGCTGGGCATCCTCCCCTTCCCCATGGGAGAGCACTGCCACTTACCCCTTGTCGGAAGCGTCTGTGGCCTTACCCAGTTGCTTGATCATTTCATCCACCCTGGGCATAGGTATGCATCAAATTTCAATATTGGGTCATGGCCTCAAAAATCATTACAAAACCTTACTGATCCATCCAGTTTGGGCACAAGAACTATGAGACTGAACCAGGCGCTGGACAAGGGCTGTACTACTCCCATCCTCAGCACCTCACCTCCTGTCTGGCAAGGGCTCTGCGCGCCTCGTGTAGCCTATTGGGGCATAGGTGTAAATTTTTCCCCAGTTCTGTGATGATATGATTCTGGATGACTGCTGTCTGACCTGGTGTTTTGGAGAACACCTGGCTGTTCCTCTTCACCAGAGTCTCATCTCTCTTTTAGTTGTGCTGTGAGCTTAGTTCCCAATGGTACTTCGATAGGGGCAGGCTTCTTCTCAGCTGTACTCCCATTCACCACCTGCGCTCCTTGTTCCTGATAGGCTTTTAAGAGATGGTGATATATTTTGCCTTTCTCCTGCCGGGTTGTTTTACCCTATAGTTCACTAAAGATAATTGTGAAACTATTTTATATGGGCCCTGCCACTGGGCTAGCAGCATATGCTGCGGTTTGGGAACTAACAACAACAGTTTATCCCTGGGTTGGAACTGTTGCAGCGTGGTCCTATCATAAGACCACGCTTAGGTCGCCTGCATGTGTTCCCGGACCACCGACCACACTGTAGCCATCCTGCCTCTCATTAGCACTACATGGTCGAACAGGGATCTGTAGGGGTGGGGCTGATTTTTCCCAAAATCCACAGGGTCTACCACAAGTCGATTCCTTGGGGACCATTCGAACATAAGGTGGGGTAGAAGCATGTCTTATTATCTCCTGTCTTTGTCGACCACCCTCCTTAACATCCCCTTGATAGGCTGTGCGAGCGCCTGTATAAAACTCATCATCTCTGGATGATGAACACAGGTGTGTATCTGCTCTACGTTATACAATTTACACAAGTCCTCCATTAACATGGACATAAATGGATTACCTTGATCCGTGAGGATGGTGGATGGTAGGACCGATTCGGGAAAACATCAGGAACAATTCAATGGCTATCACATTTGTAGCCATTGTTCAGAGGGGGATCACTCCAGAACTTAGTACCAGGTTCGTGGCTATCCTCTCAAAAGGAGTCTCTATAATGGGGAGAGGAATCAGAGGGTTATGGTAGTGCACTTTGGGGTCTGCTGACGTGTCACATGATTTGCAGTATTACCCATATCCTTAGTTATACCGAGCCAGTAGAAGCGGGATAGCACACTTTCTGCTGACTTCTCTCTCCCTAAGAGTCCTCCGTGGACGTGGGAATGTGTCAGGTACAGTACAGGGTCCCAATAACCTTTGATTATGCTGAAGAATGGGTACTTCAACACACCCTCTCCTATGAAGCACTTCCCCTCCACCCATCACCAGTTTCCTCATCACGCTGCACACATCTGGGTCGAGCTGCTGGGCCGACTCAAACTGGCCAATGAAGTCTTCGGATAGGGTCAAGTTCTTCACGTTGTGTCAAGTGGGGCCCCGGTGGATGTTGCCATCCAATGACTCGGTGTGGGACCCAGGCCATGTCTAAGTGGTCTCCAGAAATAGCTGGCGAACTCTCAAAACCCTTCCAGTTGTCCTCTAGGGACATCTCTGTGAATAGCTAGCATAGGCATTGTTGGGAATCGTCCAGACGTGGTCTTGTGATGGTCGGCGATCCTCTTCCCCTGACCTCCACCTTAACCATCACAACACCTTATCAATTGTCACACAAAACAGGTTTCAACCACCTAAGGAAAGAGTTGCCCACTATCAATATGGTTTACCACTGCCAACGGCCAATGCCTTGCAAACCTTCATCAAGGAGGCACTACAGCAAGACACCTAAATTCCTATGCGCTGAAACAATCCTTGCACCCCAAACCTTGAACCAAATCTTTTAACTCAACTGCCTCAGAAGCAACAACAAGTCTAACAGATTAATTCGAGGGAAATTGCACTTATACAAGCAGTTGTTTCACACATTTTGTGTGAACGTTTAGAGCCTGGTAAAATTGGGACGCTTCCACCAATCACAGCCTGGCTGGTGAGACTCCTCACTACTGTTGTATGGCTCATGTTATTTATTCACCTGAGCTGCTTGGTGTTCTGCAAATTTAGTAAATGTCGAAAACTGTTGATATACAAACAGAATATAGTTACATATAAAAACTATTTAAAAATCAAAATAATGCTGTGCATCTGAGCGGATATAGTGTTTGATTTTATACCTAGTCCTCTGCTCATGTGAACTTGACCTTTGTTAGTGTCTGTGGCACAGCAGGGAGCAATGCAAACCGTCTTGTGTCATCGTCTCTGAGTGGTCTCCTATTTGGCATCCCTTGGCCAGATGTCAGCCGCTCCCATGCAATTGATACCTGCAGATATGGAATATAGGCGTACACCTTGCCTTCCTTCTCTGATTGGACTGTCCATCGTTGTGACTTCATGTTGAAAAGGATCTTTTAACCATCCAATATGGCAATGGTTTTCTGTGGCACTGGAAATACAGAGTAGATGTACAATGTTTTCTTTTACTATACCATGTGAACATGTGTGTGACATATTTCAGATGTGTCTTGTTTGAGTAATTCATAATAAATGTAATTCCAATTACTGTTCTTGGTATGCACCACTGGCTTGTCCATTTGGCCTTGTAAACAGGGAGAAAAAGCATGCACCTGTTTGTTGCTTTAGCCCAGCTCTGGAAAACCTGGCCTAGTTATTTTTAACCTGCAAAAAAGCTCAATGAAGCAAATTGCTAAACCGTTGTGAAATGGAAGAAGTTTGAAACCACCAAGACTTCCTAGCAAAATGAAGTAACCAGACAAGAAGCATAATCACTGTATCAGGGGCTGCACTGAAGGCCACCGGTCCTTGCAATGAAATTCCAAACTGAAATGAAACTTGCCTAAACCCTAACTCTAAATCTGTATTAATGTTCACTTCTCCAGTTATCAATGATATGAGGCTAATCCTCACTCCATTGAATGTTATGTATTCAAATAAGTGCCATGTCCTCTGCACATTTGACTACTTTAGGCTTCAAATTTGCCGCTAACCTCACATAACTGTTATTAGGTGTAATAACAGTTATGTGGATTCACATAACTGATTCACATAACTGTTATTAGGTGTAAAACCTTTTGAAAATTCATACTAGATTGAAGCTTTTTAAAACTATCATGTTGAAGAAAGCATGCATTCTTTTAAACATATCATGTTTTTTGTTTTTACTAATCCAGCTCTCTCAGATCTCAACAAATGTTTATTGAGAGGGGAGCTAGGGGTTGATTGTGGGTCTCTCTCTCTGAATTTACCTTACCTTGCGGGAAGGTCCTCTTCATATCAAAAAACATTTAATTATGGCTTGGTTGGGGTAAGGCAGATCGGCAAATGCTGGGTAATTGGGTCGAAAGCCAGAGGTTCCCCTGCAGCCTTGTCTGTCTTTGACAAGAATAACATAAATAAAAGAAGGGATAATGAGAGAGAAACAGAGATAGAGATGGAGAGATAGCAACGGGTGGACAGGGTAACCTAGCAGTGGCCATGAGCCACTGAGAACCTGGGACTTGAAAGTCATGAAAAACTGTCAATGGCAGCAACAGTGACAATGATGGCAATACTTTTAATTAGCCAATTGAGCAGCTGATGATGTTAAACTAATTAGGACAGAGATGAATGGAGTATGTCTTGTTATTATGGCATATAGTAACAGGAACACCTTGTAATGCCAATCTACTAACTGGCCTTGAGTGATGCGCTCACTGATGACAAGACCTTCCTATTAAAGAAGGTGGATAGGTTGGGAATGGGAACGGAAAGAAGGCAAATAAGTTGTTGTTGGCAAGGTCTTTAACATAATCATCTCCTTTTACTGGCCTGCTGTAATTACAAATAAATTATTAAATACATGCAAACATACAGTAGATTATATAGATGAATAAATAATGACATACCTCCACAATTCACAAATTAGCAATGCAACTGAAAAATGCTGAGCCGAGTATTCATTTTGTCTCACATGTAGCCGTTGGTACTATGCTTTATGTTCATCCCTTTTTACAGACTGGCTGGGCAGCGTTCACTAGAACACTTTCTAAATTTTGAACATAGTACTTTATTTTATGATGCCAAACATATAAAATTAGCTTCAAGGTTGTTTCTTATTAGGCAGGTTTGTTTGTTTGCATTGCACTGCCAAATTGTTAGAACTTGTCTGGCAGTGAACATTAATGTTGAACATGATCTTTATGTTAAAGCTTGGAGTAATACTTGGTTCACACTATACAGCTTTGAATGATCATCTGTCCCAAATTTAAGTTTAGCAAGAAGAGGGGTGTCTGCAAGGTACGAACACACTATGCACCTCTCTTCAAAATACAATGTCTTTGTTAAGCAGGCTTAACTCTCAAGCATGCATTACCAGGCCAGTAAACAAATATAGCTCTATAAAAGCGTGTTTTTCCAATTCCTCTACAACAGATATATATATTTATATATATAACTCTTCTATTAAAAAAGCATTTGATCACATATCTCCAGTGATGTTGTTAAAATGTGTGCTACCTGAATACCTCTGCACCTGCGAAAATGACTGTCTGGAGTTTATTGTAGATGAAAAGTTAAATCAATGTTGCAAGGTCACTATATTACTCAAACTTACAACAGACAAGCAAAGGCAGACATGCAGAGCATAGAGATGAGTGCTGAAATCACCTGTCCTGAACTGACTGCAAAGCATAGCAAATGTGAGTTTTAGGATATTTGTTATTATACAGTACATACAGCATATAATCAGGATACTTTCTCATAATATAATTTTGGATACAGTCAGTTTCACACTTTATCAAATTGCTGCATGAACTGTGGCAAACTTGTGTAATCCGCTGGTCGAATACATAATGTCATAAACGACCCAGTTCAATTGCGGATCAGAATTTGGATTATCAAAATGTTGATATAACCTTGAAGACCTCTAGCATGAGTTATTCTATAAAATGACAAAAGTCCAAACATATGGGACAACAGCAATGTATTATATTCAGACACTGCAGTTGTAATACATGAGTGTTCTTTATTAATAAATTTTCTTAAAAACAAAGAAGCTCTACATTGGACTACAATTAGTCACTAAAGTACTGAAACCACCTTATCTTTACAGCCATAGGCTGAATGGATTCTCACAGAGTTTGTAGTTCTTCAGTACATGCACTCAGTACTGTAGAACTACTGTTCTGTAGAAAAGCTCCCAAAGTGAGTAGAATCGTGGCGAGGCGAGTAGAGTTGAGCCGGTACCATGCAGTGGAAAAGAGCCATAATATCTATACAGTACCTTTAATGAAAACAATGACTCCAATCTCTGCATGGCTGGTACGTTTCTTTAGAAAACAATAACAGTATAAAAGAGTCATGTAATACAATTACTCTCTTAAAAATATGAAATTCATGGTATTACAAAGTGAATATATACATATATATATATATATATATATATATAGGGTTCAACTGAATCAGAAGACAAGCTTGTGAACATCAATAGCTTGCGAGATAGGCTTCTCACATGACAACTGCATCAAGCTCAGCTTAACATTGGTCAAAGTAAGCAAGTCTCTTCACTTTAACTGTGAAGAGAATGTTTGACAGGTTAAAGGTAGTTCCATAGTTCGTCCAAAATTATTTTTCTGACATTTCTTTGACATTTCTTTTCTGACATTTCACTTACCAATAGATTTTCCAGAAGACCTATTGAGTCCCTTTTTCAAACAATCCATTATTCAGCTCTGTCCCAGTCTGTATTACTGTTATTAGCGTCGTCTAAATTCATGAATGGAATTGCAAAGCTGAATGCTATCGCAAAGCTGCATTGCAAGCGGAAAACTACTCCAAAACACTTCAAACTACATTCAGTAATTTGTCGCAGTAGCATGGATTTTCTTAAACTGTACACTGACGAATCAACTGGTGAAATTGGCAGTATTCAAACTGGCACTTGCCATCGATTTCCTATTGCCACTACACAGCTTCTGTTCTTCATTGAGGTGAGCATGAACTTTAACCTTGGGTTGCTTCGCCTAGCTTTTGAAAACTGCTGCTACTTTCCACCTAGGTATATTTAGCTATATTTTTGCTTTATATATTTCTTAATTTTTACTATATAGAATTTGTGTGCCATCTTGAGTTAATTAAGTTCTACCCGCTCTGCAATTGGGACAATACTTCGGCCTCTCCCGAGTCATATTGGGGGAGAATCAATTAACTTTGCCAAAGAGCCATACAGTTTTTGGGAGAAACATTTTAATACAGAGGATCGTGACCCCCGTTCACTTAGAAGAGGACTACATGCAGGTGCATGCAATTCCGTCAAGTTTCCCTGTTCAACACGTGGTGACAAGACAGATTGTAAGTAATACTTCTGATTATGTTATAATACACAAAGTACGCATTGCCTCCAGAATTTCTGGGCAAGGTTTGGGGATTAATGTGTTCACCATCTCCGAGGTGAATATCAAAGACGAAATAAGTAACTTAATTGCTTTCTAGCTGGCGAATAACTTTCTTTTACTGTGTATACACTAAATCTTTCCAAACGAACATGTGGATTGATACAGTTGTGTACAAAACTGACAGGTAAACACAGAAAGTACTTGTTTATTTTAAAGTACTTGTTTACGTGAAAATTAAAACTTTGTTTCATCGTCATGATCTTTGAGGTAAACAGCACTTATCTTAGTTTGGAGTGTTTTCCTCTTGCAATGCAGCATTGCAATAAAGGCATGTTCGGTTTCCATTCATTCATTTGTAGGATGCTAATAATGCTAAATACTGACTGCGATTGAGCTGAATAACGGATTGTTCAAAAAATATATAAAAAGTACCGTTGATGATGTGATCCCTAAATTCTTTGCAATTTTGTCCCAACTTTTTTGGAAGCCGGGTTGTACAAGTAAAACACATTTGTGAGAACTTCTGCAACCGCGTTGGGAAGTACTTTACCAACACCATTCGATTTCCATTGTAAAAAGAAAGCCACTATCGGTGTGTTCAGCTGTTATGTCTACAACTATTTTGATTACATTCTGGTAATTCTTTTTATTTTCTTTCTCCAATTCTTTATTTGTTCTATGCTTTAATTTCAGAGCACATTAAGAAATTTAAATGTGTGAATTTAAATGCAAACTATAAAAATTGAGGTGTTCTAAAACCGGTAGTGTTATGTAAATACAGTCACATGTTTATGCCATCGTCACCAAATCCATTGTTACCGCAAGAAATTACTTCTATTACAACCGATGCATGTACATTGCTCAGAAAAATAAAGGGAACACGTAATCATCACAGCATAACAACAAGTCAATCCATTTGAGATCCTCTGGGACATTTTGTATCGGCGCATCTGCCGCCGAAGTAGCGCCACAGACTTTCCAGGAGCTCACTGATGCCCTGATCCAGGTCTGGGAGGAGATCCCCCAGGACACCATCTGTCATTTCATCAGGAGTATGCCCAGACATTGTCGGGAGTGCATACAGGCACGTGGGGGCCATACACACTACTGAGTCACATTATGAGTTGCTGTGATTTCAATTGTTTACTTCGATTTTTGGTTTGAGTTTGGATCCAGCCCTCAATCGTTTGGTGATTTTGGTATCCATTGACCATTGTTACATCATTTTGTTCTTAATGAATTACACAATGTATTGGATCTGTAATATTTGTATTCATCAAGACCAAAAGTGTGATTTCAGTGTTCCTTTAATTTTTTTGAGTAGTGTATTTTTGACTTCAATAATGTTGTTCCTATTTAATCCAACATAGCATTGGTAGGCATAAAAAACCAGCAGCCCATGCTCATCAATGTCAATACAGAGGCTGAGTGAGATCCAGTTGTAGATGCTCTGATGCAAAATAAATGTGGAAATAGTGGTGGAGCTGGGTCGAGAGGTATCGTGTCATCGGTTTGCCAAAATCAATGTTGAACAGTCAAGCCAGGCCTTGGTTGTCATTGTATATAACGAGTCATAGTATCAAAAGCGAATGCCATGCAGGAAGAAAGAAATATCTTCGCTTTTAATGTTGATTTTCACAAATCCTTTTCCATCCTGGGAAGCTGAATTATGTTTGCAGGGTATAATCTAATCTAACACTGCGTTCTGGAAATATAGGCATGTCAGATCATCAGGCATCAATATTGGGAAAAACTGTGAACTCCTTAAATTGAAAACAAGAGTGCATCAGCTGCATGATTATGTGGACCTGAAATGTGTATTCCTTTAAGCAGGAAACATGTCAATGCAAATCCATGTCATCTGCCAGAGTAAATTGTTAATGAAGGGAACAGTTGATCGACCATGTTTATTAGATAAATATAACTTACTTATCGCAGAACACTAATCCTACCCTGCCCACTGCATGAAAATGCATATATAACATGAAAACTCTGAAAACCAGTGGAGAGTCCAACATCAGTTTAAAACTTGTGCTAAAGTATACTAAATATTGTTATTAAGGAAAGAAATGCAATACCAATTATCATGCAGCTGTGACCAGAACTGCAGGTCAGATTTGCACCCCCTGGCCTGAACAATAGTATACAATAGTATAGACATTAATCAAGAGACCAAATGTATTTAGCCATTCACACTTGCAACATGGGAGCAGGCCATGCATTTGGTTCCAACAGTCCTTGAATACAAAGTAACCACACTACGTTAAAGATGCCTGCATCAGCTGCTGTCTTATTTGATACCTACAATTCAAGAAAGTGAAGGGGCCTACCGTTACCCCATCAGACAGTGGTATGCCGGGAAACGAGAAAAAGCTGAACCCGTCATCCACGGCCAGATCGGAATAATGCCCTGTACACATCTAACACTTCCTTGTGGTCTGGGACACTTTGCACAAGGCGGCACTCACATATGTACTCTCAAACACTTTACCAGTGACTTACAACTAAGATGGAAATATGCCCTGCTTTCCTGCTACTTAATTAGAAAATAATGCATATCTGAGCCAACAAGCTGGTAGATGTACGCCTCGCTGGTGTTGGAATTTATCCAAATAAGACATTAGCTAACTAGCTAAAGAATGATTGCATTATTAGTAATAAAGGGCTTATTACTGAATAGACAAATCAGTAATAAGCCCCTGTTTAAAGTCATTGGTACATGTGACCAAATTAGAGACATGCGTTCTGAAAAAAAATTGCTATTGAATCCGCACTCTGGTAAAATAGCTGAAATAACTCTGAAAGGTTTTAATTTCCCTAAAATAATTCCCTAAAATAGTTAGTACAGCTGAACCTAGGAGAATAGTTTTGATTTGTACTTGTCACACCTCTGACTGTGCAGGGCAAGGACAGTTTTGTTAAACATTTACCCTTAGGTGCTAACTAGAGAACAGCTTGCTGCCTTAATATTCTAGGTGACATCATACAACATGTGGTTCAGCATTTTATTTGTATCGCCTATCCTGCACATAGTATAACTATAAAAGAACAAACATTTTATGTATACTGGTCCTACGCCAGTTGTGCCAGACATCGATGTATGGGTATTACCTATGAAGTAGCCACAGTGGGGAAATTCCAGTCCCCTGTGCTACTTGGAAGTATAGCTTACATGTCAAGGAGAAATATGAACAAGAGCTAGATTTTAAGGTCAATATCAGCCCATATATGGGAAGTATTCCACTTGAAATAACATCTTTCCCCAAGAACATTTAGCATGTTTCTGATTTTAAGTGTTGAAAATCTTGAAGACAAATGTCTTCTATAGTGAGTGAACACGCCCTGAGCTGTGTCTCATGCAATCTCTCGAGCCTATAATACACAACATGAGGGTCCAATCAATGTTTGATGTCAAGAAAAATTATCAATACTTAGAAAAGCAGTTGTATTACTATCAAGTTTACATCAGCCAGGATTGATTTGAGCTTGGGCTAAGGTAAAATAAAGGGAGCACTGGGGGTTTTGAGGAGGAGACGGGGAGTGAAGTAGATGGAGAGAGAAACGGCTGTCAAGATGACTAGGCTCTTAAAACACGAGACTATTAAAGTCATGCCTTACTGTTGTATTCAACACATCCAATGTATTCTGTTATTGACAGCTCAGGTCAGCTGTTGCAATATGTATAACTAACTCCTCCGCTGTATCACCCCCCCACCCACCCCATGCAGGCCTCGAACCAGCAATCCTCTGAATACAATGACAACTCTCACCTGCGATGCAACGTAATCGTCTCCCTACAACTACATCAAGGTCTTGGAGTGTGTGACATCATTGATTAAAATGCTACCACTGGTGTTCGCTTACTGACTAGCCATTTAAAACCTTGTTTCATACTTATTAAAGGAATTTGGATTATCTTATGAGATAATGTCCATTTTAACATTATGAACATCTACTAAGTGCTTTCCTCAGGGAAAGAAAATAAATCAAACATATTTGGATGTGTTTTATTGATAAGATCTTTCTTTATAAGGTCAGAAAGCAGTTGATAATCAGTCAACATTTCTGAAGGACATATCCAGTTTATAATCATGGTGTTTAGATCAATACCACAGTCCTATAGGGGAATAGAGCAGTGAAAGGTCTGTTGAAGATGTTTTTTGCCATTCCAAATAACTATGTTTGACACCCATAACTGATGTCACATTAGTAATGCAACAGTGCATTCGCTACATGAATAACAATCTTCTCTATTAATTTGTCCACAGAATGACCTTGTTATTAGTAATTAACAGCAGCCCTAATCTCATCATCACAAAGGTTGATGGGCTTTGTTTATATGTTGCTCCTACAAAAACTATTTTAATAGTTGATGTTGGATCATTTTAAATATTGGTTGGCACAGTCAGAGCAGCGTTTCTTAAACACTGTGGACTGGCACCAGTCTGTGGAGGAGCGCCTCTCAGTCTGTGGCTCATCTCCCATGACAAAGTCCCACTGATTGCAGGGTTGTTTAATTTATAGAACCGGAGTTATGCAAGTAAATACTGATGTCTGCTATTTAGTGGTTGGCAGATACAGAGGGTTTTCAGATTTGAGTCTACCATTCACAAGACACCTTAAATTGAAGATATGACTCTCAGGAACATGTACGTGTTGTCTGTTTCCCTCAATGACAATCACAAGGACACATTCAAAGGGACTGTGACAAAATTGCAATTCAAAGGAATGCATGTCTTCTTTTATAGTCATTATTATTTGATGATCTTCCCTGGATTTTTTCAACTTCCCAATACCATTCACCTGCATAGTAGTCAATACAAAGCATAGACTTCAATCTTTTGGGTTTTAATTTTGGTATAACTACTTTAAGTTATTTAGGTGTTTTTAGCTTCTGTCCACTTTTGATCCATGAACAGAGTCATTGATTAAACTAAGTTAACAGTCTTTTATGGCAGAACACATATGAGGCAGTCAGTGGTCATAGCCATTACACAGTCTATTATAAGAAAGGTTTATTCTACAAAATTCCTTTGTATGGTATATTCCAACCTATGGCCCAAGGGTCTATTCAGAGAGACCTATGACAGTCACATACACAGTTCCTAGCAAGTGGTATGGACAGGCTGTATGGGGCCCATCAGTAATGGGGCATCACATGTCCGACCTAGTGTCCTTCGTACAGAGATAGATAGTAATCTCTTACATTGTGTCAATCTTAATTAAATTACTATTCATGTATAGATTGAGTACACCGACCAACTTAAATACTGTAGGCCATCATATAGGAAATCTATAGACAGGTGGAGTGATCTCAATGTCTGCTGATGCAATACTGAGACAGGTTGAACTAGAAGCTGGCCTTAGGATAAAGCTGTGTTCTTCATTGCAAGACCCATGGACCACTGCTGGCCTTCAGTACAGACCCTGACAAGCCCTCCTGTTGTATTAAAGGATTACATTGCACTTACGTCCTTATGTCTTATCATCCAAAGTGACCACTGTCTAAACAAAACACAAGTTTGCTAAATGGAATCCCTGATCCGACAAGGTGAAAAATCTGTCGTTCTTTCCCTGAGCAAGGCAGTAAATCTTAATTGCAAAAAAGGTCACAGCGGTTAGTTTTGAGTGTGACAGGGGCTGTGTGGTAAAATACATCTATTTTATTGAGATTTTTAGTGGCAAGCCTGTAAACTATATTACCATAATTGAGGATTGTCAGGATTGTCATTTTTACAAGCACTTTGTAACCTACGGGTGACTTTTAGGAACAATAAATGTCATATTTCAAGTCTAGTGCAGGCAGGCAAGAACTTATCAACAGAGCAGTCAGATTCTACACGCAAGTTCATCAGGATGTATAAAGAGAAGGATCAGAACTTGAAATGGAAATGGAAAGAAGGATCAGCGCTTTCTCAAAGTAACCATAATATTATGGAGAAATTGCTTATTAGTCAAAAATTACAGCTGGATATAGAAATTCTGTTTAAAAGTGTGAGCTCATTACAAAAGAGAAGACACATAGTTGATATTTAAAAACTTTGGGTGTTCAAAGATTTTCCGTCCAGAATGTTAAATAAACATTTCCAGGGGCCATTCATGTCCTGTGGGGAAGATATCATTAGCCATGTGCCCTGACTCAGCTAAAGTTTTAGGGACATTTTTTTTTAGGGACATCTATTTCAGAGATCGATGACATAAAGGGAGGGGTCGACTGATGCTAGATTGAGGAAAGGCAGATTGGGTTTATCGATCTGTTTCACTAGATACAACCCTACAAAATGTAACCAAACTGTGCGCTTTGAAAACATCTGCTCGGCTGAAAAACACCCTCTTTAATTGATCAACATTTAGTAATTTTATAATATTTGGTTTATTTTTGCTGTATTTTATTATTTTATTGACATTTATTATTTTCCTATTCCTTATTATTTTAATGTAGCTAATTATTTGTACTATTGCTTATTACTTTTGCTGTTTAACTGAGTAAAGCGCTTTCTGCTTTGGGCTAGAAATGCGCTATACAAATAAAGTTATCATATATCCCTTGTGATCATGAAATATTGCATTAAATGTTGAAATACAGTTGTGCTCAAAAGTTTGCATACCCTTGGAGAATTGGTAATATATGTACCATTTGTAGAAAACATGAGTGAGCAGGCAAAACACGTCTTTTGTTTCTTATGGGATTCACATTCCACTGAAGGTCATAACAGAATGGCACAATCATTAAACAAAACATGGCAACAAAGAAAAAAATTAATTCTTAAAACTGTGTACTGCCCCCTTTAGCATCAATGACAGTATGGAGTCTTCTGTAATAGTTCTCTATGAGACCCCAAATACTTGCAGGTGGTATAGCTGACTATTTGTCTTGGCAAAATGCCTCCAGGTCATGCAAAGTCTTTGGTTGTCTTGCATGAACCGCACGTTTGAGATATCTCCAGAGTAGCTCGATGTGATGGCCACTCCAGAATCTTCACCTTTTTCTGCTGTAACCGTTGGAGGATCAGCTTGGCCTTGTGCTTAGGGTCATTGTCTTGCTGGAAAGTCCAAGAGCGTTCCCATGCGCAGCTTTCATGCAGAAGAATGCAAATTGTCTAAGTGTATTTTCTGATAACATGCTGCATTCATCTTGCTATCAGTTTTCACAAAATTGCCCATGCCTTTAGAGCTCACACACCCCCAAAACATCAGTGAGTCACAGTGGGGATGGTATTGGGGATGGTATTCTGTTCACTATAGGCCTTATTGACCCCTCTCCAAACATAAAAGCTCTATTTTGGTCTCGTCACTCCCAATTACAGTGTGCCAGAGGCTGTGAGGCGCGTCAACATTTTGTCGGGCATATTGTAACTGGGCTTTTTTGTGGCATTGGCGCAGCACAGTCTTTTTTTCTGGAAACTCGACCATGCAGCTAATTATTGTTCAAGTATTGTCATATTGTGCTTCTTGAAACAACCATACTGTCTTTTTCCAGAGCAGCCTGTATTTCTTCTGAGGTTACCTGTGGGTCTTTGTATCCTGAACAATTCTTCTGGCAGTTTTGGATGAAATCTGGCTTGGTATCAAGAGATCACAGAATTTTTCACTTATTCATAAGTGATTGAACAGTACTGACTGGCATTTGCAAGGCATTGGTTATCTTTTTTTATCCTTTTCCATCTTCATAAAGTTCCATTAACTTGTTACGCAGATCTTTTGAAATTTGTTTTTTGCTTCCCATGGCCCATTATCTAGCCTGCTCAGTGCATCCACGTGAAAGCCAACAAACTCATTGACTATTTATACACAGATACTAATTGCAATTTAAAAAACCACTGGTGTGGGAAATTGACCACCTGTGTATGTCATCTTGTATGTCTGTAACAAAGCCAAACATTTGAGTTTGCAGTAGTAGGACATAGGCAAAGCGTGAATTTGGGGCTAGCCCCTCTCTCACAATGCAGTGTACATTGTACGTGTGAAAATATGAATACGCATGCTCAGAATGTTAGTGTGATCAATGTAGATCACATAAATTTGAAGCCAAGTGGGTCTGACAGCCAGTAGCCCCACTACAGTGTCATTTGGTATTTCAGACCAGATTGTCTGTCTGGCGCCAACATTAGTCAGCAAGAAGAGCAAGGAGGGTAGATTGTCTTAGCTAGCTTGTTAGCTTCACAAACGCCAGAGAAAATGAATAAAGTGGATTTCATACTCGAGCAACGGTTTGAAACCCTTAATTTGGAGGAGATACTTGAGGTAAAGTGACTTGGTGCACATAAGTCACGGGATATTGTCATCACTCAAACTGCTGGTAAAAGTAACCGCGGGTTTAACGTAGCCCTGGAGTAGTTTTTGAAGAAAAAGTGGCTAACAGTTAGCATACAAAAGAAGGCACTCTTCTGTTTTCTATGTCTGGTATTTGGTGGAGATTGTACTTAGTCGAGGACGGGTTACAAAGATTTGAAACATCTTTCTGAGAGGATTGCAAAACATGAAAGCAGCGGGAGTCATCTGGACAATGATGTGAAATTGGGCTTACTTGGAAGGGTAAATGTCGCAAGTTGACAGTGCATACAGGCGCTCCATTGAGCAGCATAACAAACAGGTGGTGGAAAACAGGTACGTTCTCAGTCCGATCGTAACATGTATTAAACTGTGGAAAATGTGAAACCGCCCTGTGGGGGCACGACGAGTCGGTGGATTCCCTGAATCCTGGAATATTCAGATGTATTTTTGAGACTGTATGAGGGCGATTTGAGACTTCAGAGGCACTATGACGCTCAGCCCATCTTCAAAGAGACATCTAGCACTGTACAAAACTAACTGTTAGACTGTATGTATGAAGTGTAAAGGGAGGAGATAGCCAAGCAAATGGACGAGACATAATTTGTTGCCATACAGGCAGATGAAACAACTGATATCTCCTGTAAATCACAAATGGTGGTTGTGTTGCGATACATGTTGCCTGACAATACAGTGACAGAGAGGTTTTTGGATTTTGTGGAAGTCAAAGATAAAACTGGACTCGGCCTCTCTAATAGCATCAAGGGTGTGCTGGAACCACTGAAGCTGGGAGAAAAGCTGATCACTCAGACTGATGGAGCGGCTGTAATGAGTGGAAACGTCTGAGGGGTACAGACGCTAATGGAAGATACCCACATGCCCAGTTTGTTCACTGCTATGCCCACCAGCTGAACCTGGCCTTGCAGCAACTTTGCTCAGCAAGGATGAGCATCCTGAAGGTGTTTCTTGCAGATTGAACTGCTTTTGCCACCTTTTTCTCTGGTGCTCCAAAACTTGTTGCAGCACTTGCTGAGGCAACACAGAGACGCATTCCAAGGCCACCCGCTGTACGATGGAACTTTTTTTCTTCCTTATGCCAGAAGTTTATGTTTTATCATCCTTATGCCAGAATCATATTTTATCATCCTGCCTTTGTGGTGCTGGTCCGTGCATTAGTCATATTTTTGTGCTGGATCGATTGATATAGATGGTGACGAGTGTCAGCGTGTCCATGCTTATCTATTAAGGTTGTTGTCATTGAATGGATCTGTATCCCTAAAAGGTTGTCTTTCCGCTTCGTTGTGGCCTTCAGTGGTGTTGAGCTCATTGCTGTTCGCGTATGGCCCTGTAGGCACATTGGTTCTGAGCTTGGTTGCATTTTCCTAATTTAGGTTTGTAAATGTGACAGTGTTAATTTTACACGTGTGTGAGAGAGAAGGAGAGCAATTACACAAGAAGGTCTCTCTCTCTCCAGTATGTGTACTGCAACACCTGGTAGAAGCAAGCCGCTCTGTCGTTAAAAATGTTTTGTGGAGACACGCTGTTTGTTGATGTGTTAAATAAACCCAAAAGTAGCAAGAGGGAGTTTTGTAGCTTTACTGTTATGTATCCTATATTTTTAAATGGTTTGTGCCCCACCAATTTTTTACATATAAAAACGCCACTGATCACTATCCTTAAATAAAAGACTGTTTTTTTTGCATGGACAGTCATATTTTCAAAATCAATGGCAAAATGTAACAATTTCTGCCAAGGTATGCAAACTGATGCACACAGCTATGTCATTACATTATGAAATATGCCATAAAATTATGAAATTATGAAATATGCCATGAATTTATGAAATAGTCATGATATTATGAAAAAGGCCATGAATTAAAAATATACCAAAAAAGACATTAGGAAATACAATGTATTATTCTGAAATATCATACCATTTCTTTACCATTACATTTTTTTTACCAAGTCAAGTCGCAAAATATGTGTCTTGAGTCCTACTTGAGTCATGTGACTCGAGTCCAGATCATTGGAAAGAACTCAGTCTACATATAAATGAAATAATTAATTTTCATTTTTATGCTAATGACCACAGTACTGTACATGTCTGCTCTTACTCTTGCGCAAGTGTTGGCTCACGTACAGTCTGATTTCCAATTCCAATTGGTATATGCTGTTCACTAGGTTCCAAAACAGGTTTGGATGATCTCAATATTACTACCTTAGTTCTGTTATGGAACAACTTCCATTCTACAAATACCTTGGATTTTGGTTGGACGACAAGCTGTCTTTTAAAACCCACATTTCATAACTGTATAAGAATTTAAAGGTTAAAATTGATTCATTTTACAGAAACAAATCGTGTCTGTCATCTCAGCATATAAATTAAATTGTGCACTTTCCTGTCAGTATTAGATTATGGCGATGTGATTTATCTACTGAAACCTCTGGATTTCATCTGTCACACAACTCTGTTTTATTACTGTGTCAACTGGTGTACACATCATTGTCTCCTATAAACGTCTGTTGGCTGGGACTCCTTGACTTATATAGCGAAAAACCTTGGAATGTTAACAGCATCATCATTGCACACGTAATTTTGAATTTGTCAATTCACATCAGATGTGCAGCTACTGCACACTCTTTGTTTACTTTGCAGTGTCGCTGCAGTGGAATGTTTTGGTGAACACTTTTTCATGGGTATGTGAGAGTTCAACTGTTTCTGATACAAATATGGCTTGATGATTAGTTGGCTTTCCTATAGTTCTCTTTCAAACATACCATATATTCTGTTGGGTAGTTACTGTAGTGTTCTAGCTGGGATATGATCATTTCAAGTCAGCTTGGCTGACCCATATTGTTTTTGACTAGACTATTGCTTTTGATAAATGTATGTAACTAGTTGTGGTAACACTTTACTTGAAGTGTAGTGTCATAACATGGTCACAAGTCTATCATAACCAAGTCAAGTCCTCCTTAAATCTACTGCTGGCATCCTAGTCAAGAGAAACATTGCATTGGAGAAGGTAAATATCTGACATCACTTCATGCATTATTATATTGATATATAGCATTTTAAATGAAGTTTATAAAAAGACTGGTGTTACAGAATGGTGTAGGTGTAGGTGTCATAACCAGTCATAGAAAAATGCAATACATATCATAATATTTCAAAATATGTGTCCTTACAATGTCGCGACCATTTGACAGGAAGAATAAACCAAAGAATTCATAATGATACAAATGTGATTAACAAGCATTTTCTCATGTACTGTAAATACTTGTAAGTTATTTATTTTATTTGAAACTCTTGGCTGAACATAAGAAGGTGACAGCCCTACTGCTATATCTGCACAGGCATTCCAAAAGGATCTGGAATTATCCTATCAACCAGCAGAGGAGACAGCAGGGGGGTTACCACAACTTATTGTCCAAACCGCACTTAGACAGTAAGCGGCACAGAACCTTCTTCCACATGGCCCCTCTGATAAATGACCTTTTGTCTTGCGTTTGGCCTGAGCTGACCAAGACCACTACCATCTTCAGGGAGTCCATCAAATGCAAAAACAAGTTGGCAGTCACTTTGAGGTAAATTTGAACAACAAACATCTCTCTCTCTCCCTCTCTCTCACACTCAGACACACACACACGCAAACAGCCTGGTTAAGTGGGATAACGCTCTCCATTAATGGCACCTGGCTCAGCTGATTATTTAAGTTTGCCCAGGTTCCTGGGGCTGTTGGGGTGCTGTGAGATAAAGAATTAACTTCTCATCCAACTCTATTTTCAGGTTGTGGAGTTGACCTCTAGCTCTCCGGTTGTGGACCTGATTGCTGGTTCTCTTCTGCCTCCAGTGTGTCTTCATTGTTCCCCTCTTGGCTATTCCCTTTGACACTTTCCTCCAGGTTACTTAGCCCACTAAAAGTATAAGAAAGCTTTAAATGAATGACAGGTTAACACACACACATTTAAATGACGATTAAGTTTGCATTTACACTGGCAGACCAATGAATTTTTTTATAACCTATAAATGTACTCTGATGTGATGTCAGATCTGTTGAAAAGGCGGGGGGGGGGGGGGCATTGGAATTGTTTCGACCCAGACACACACACACAGGCTGTTAAACTTTTGAATCAAAATCTTACTTGATAATCTAAGTAATCTGAATTCTAAATCAACTTATGTATGACATGAAAATTTAATACAAGACTAATTGTAACGGTCCCAGCCTGAGGGGACTGTTCCACTTTGTGTTTTCTGTTTTTCCTTGACTTGTCTTGTCCTTGTATGGTCTTTCCTGTTCTTGTTTCAGTTAATCTGTATATTCCTTTCACCTGTGTTTAGCCCCCACCTGTTTCGGTTCTCCTTGTTAGTCTGTGTATTTAGTTCAGCCATTTTCTCCCTGTCCCTGTTCGGTCATTGTGCTAGTCTGCGTGTCATGTTTTATGTACTCCTGAAAGTATTTTGTAGTGCCCAGCACTCTTTATTAAAAAGGAAACCCACCGACATTCTGCGCCTACTTCTGTCTCCCTTCTCTAAAACGTGACACTAATAGTAATTACTATGCTCTGACATACCTTCTAGATTTGATGTGAGATACAGTAGTAGAAAAGACATGATGTGGAAGTACTGCACCTGCTGCACCAGATGTCTTGGGAGTGTTGTGTCTCTAATAATATATTTTGCAACACTCCCCTGCTGTAAATGAAATGTTAAATGTTAATATTTCATAATTATGAACCAATGACATAAAGCAACTGAAACAATAACAAAGTATTTTAGATTCCTGGTATCAGGAGACTAATTTAGTAGCCTGGCTTTTAGTTACCGTCTTGGCAACTCAACAGTGTCTACTTGTGTAGAAGGCACCCCCATGCTATTGTCAAACCTGTTGCTCAGCCCAAGCTAGGGAGACTAGAAAGCTATTACTAATGACTAGAGATGACCACATGCTGAACATTTCGGCAAGATGAACTATGTCATTGTAGGGGATGCTGCTTTTCCACTAAAGGACAGCATGATTACGTCACCTGTGTTCTGGCAAAAGCACATGGTTTAATATGTGTGGGTGTGTCTGTTCAAAACTAAAACAAACCCCAAAAACCTGAATTGTAAACAAACAGGCAGGGAAAATATCATGAATATAAAAAAAAACTGTTAGTCTTAGTTGTACATCATGTTATAGGTAATAAAATAACTAGAAATAGCATTACTGAAGGTAATCGTATTTAGCATACAGTAAGAGTTTCTGGGACACTTTTTGGTAAATCGCAAAAAAGACAATCAAAAAGAATAAATTCCTACACAAATGTGGTTTATTTAATTTATAAAAGGTCTTAGATAAATGTTCATGGTCAAATAAAGTGATATTTTCTTTCATTAATGCTATATACAGTATCTCACCAAAGATACTGTGAAAATGTGAACATTTTCACAGGGTGTACTCACTTTTATTGCCAGAAGTTTAGACATTAATTGCTGTGTGTTGTTATTTTGAGGGGACAGCAAATGCACACTGTTATACAAGCTGTACACACACTACTTTACATTGTAGCAAAGTGTCATTTCTTCAGTGTTGTCACATGGAAAGATATACTCAAGTATTTACAAAAATGTGAGGGGTGTACTCACTTTTGTGAGATACTGTACATTCAAACACCATCTGACACCCTCTTCTTTAATAAAGTATCCTTCAGGTTGAGTGGGACACATTGGTTGGTGTAGTGAGACACAATTTCCTCATTAAATACCCATTACTAGGCATGCTGGAATAAACATTTTAAAAGATTTGCACATACCATTTAACAATAAATTGGAATTCAAACAAACAACAAATACGTTAAACTATCATTTTCTATATTATTTAATTTGCATTATAATTAAGAGTTTAAAATGTTTACAGAATAATAGAACATTAAATAACATCCCATTTTCAAGATATTCAAGAAAACAATAACATATCCATTGCTTACAAACTGTTTAGGAAATGTTTTAATAGAAATCACAGAACACACAACAGTCGATTTAAAAAACAACTTATTTCATTAATTATTAATGGTATCAACATGTTAGGGGAAAAAACCTGTTTAACCTTAACTAAAATGTAAAAATCATCTGTGGCAATGCATGTACTTATTGCTCCAGGACACAGGTTTTGCAAATGAACTCTTTGTCATCTAGGAGCCCATTTTCTTCCCGAAATGTTTCATGGAACCATTTCTTACAATTATCACAAGCTACCCAGTCCTCGTTGGACTTGGGGTCAGTGTCATCCCCATACACTAGCTCACAGACTGTGCAGGCATCCTGCTTGACACCTGTCTTTACAGGTGCTCCTTGCTTGTGAGGTTGTAACTAGGTGGCTTTGCCCTCTTCCTTGTTCCTCTCTCCCTTATGGAGATGGCCTCCAGGTCATTGAACATTACAGCCCTTGTATTTTTCTGTGCTCTGAGATTTCCTTCTGAGGTTGTGGGCTCCTCATTAGGGTGGTGATTGAGCTCCTTCGGGTGTTCGGGTTGGCAGGTCAAAACCACCTCCTCAATTATACCCATTTCCTACTCCATGATAAACATATTTTGTGAGAGTTCAGAAATTAAAATTACCTTCAGCCACCTCTGATGTTTCCTCTTGCTGCTCTTCTTTTTCTGTGGTAAAACTGGGTGTGAACAAATCTAAGGGAATTGCCTCCTATGGCTGTGAAACCTAAAATAGAAGGGTAAAACCAGGAGATGATGCAGTAAGGGATGGAGGAAACAAATCTACTGTGTGTTGTAAGAAAAAGCACAGCAAAAACTTCTGAATTACAATGTATAACTGCAATGGGTATAATTGTACAGGAACCTACTTAAAATCATGGAATTGTTTGAATGATTTATGACAACAAACAAACCTGATTGGGCATTTTTAATGGTGGCTGTTTTCTCTAGCTTTTTTCCTCCTGATGTCTTCATCCACTTCTGTCACACCTCCTGCCAGTTGTGTTTCTGGCTTTTAAATTTGTCTGCCGGCTGAAGGACATGAGTGGTGTGGGGAGGATAGCTCGATACTTTTTTTTCAATAGCTCAAGGAAATCCAGATTGAACACATGGCTGGAATGGCCATCCAAAAGGAGTACATGTGGCCTGCTGTCCTCCTTTGTTAGTTGGGCAACAAACATTCGCTTCTACAACACAAAAAGCTGTGAATTGATCCATCCATTTTCAGAGACTCTGATGATCGCCTGGTCTGGACTCCCACAAACCCACTCAGCTCGCAACCGTGCTTGTGGCTGGTGGACCCGGGGGGCTCTTTGAGCTTTGAAGAGAATTGTTGCTTTGCTACACAGTTATATGCAGATACTTTTCATAAATCCTTTAAATCAGTAGTACCCTGTTTTTCTTTGTTAAACCTCTGATGCCATTTGCATTGGCGTATTGGAATGCCAGGTATCGTACGTATCCTTGGGAAGCCTCTATGTGTTATTATTCATATTAGGTTAGCCAGCTCCCTCTCAGCTTCTGGTGAGAGCAAGGTGTATCTCTGATTGTGAGAACCTTTCACAAGTCGCTTAACACTCCTATAGAGTGTAGATTTTGGGATGTTTCATGGCCTCGCCAAAAATCTATGCTTAGGAATCTGGCCTGCCCCCACTTGCTCTTGATACTCTTTTATACAGTAGCTCTTCTCATTCAATCGTCACTCCATAGATTAAGTATGCTTCCTTTCCTGCCTCCAGACTTCTGTTCTTTCATTTCCTTGTGTGTTTATTTCCCTCTACTCCCTTTCTTTGCCTCTCTCCTTGTTGTGTGGGCACCATCTTTTCTGTAATTCATTTTAGACATTATAATCTACCTACCACTAAAATTAAATGTATATGTTCTACACAATCATTTAAAAAATCATACTTTATTGAGCATCATAATTAATCACGTTTACTCTATGCTGTATTTTAGCTAAACAGTGTCCCACTTTATGTAGTACTGTCAGGTTAACTGGGACTGTGCAAGAAATCTGATTTGTATAAAACCTGATAGGTCTACATTATTTTCATAGTATTTTAAAACACTACCACTATGAACTTATTGCCTTATACCTTATTCTGGTTACCATGGTGCATTTATGGTAGCATTTTTTTTTTTTTATTGATTCTTGTATTTTCATGTGCTTTTTTCTTGAATATCTTTTTATTCATGAGTTGCTAACCAAATACTGATCAGCTGTATACATTTATTTTTTCTTTCAACCATAAAAAAATAAAAAAAATAAAGTTGTGCTCAAAAGTTTGCATACCCTTGGAGAATTGGTGATATACAGTATATACCATTTGTAAAGAAAATATGAGTGAGCAGGCAAAACACGTCTTTTATTTCTTATGGGATTCACATTCAACTTTAGGTCATAACAGAATGGCACAATCATAAAACTAATCATGGCAACAAAGAATAGCATCAATGACAGCGTGCAGTCTTTTGTAATAGTTGTCTATGAGGTCCCGGATTCTTGCAGGTGGTATAGCTGCCCATTTGTCTTGGCAAATGCCTCCAGGTCATGCAAAGTCTTTGCTTATCTTGCATGAACCGCACATCTGAGAGTGGCTCGATGATATTAAGGTCAGGAGATTGTGGTGGCCACTCCAGAACCTTCACTTTTTTCTGCTGTAACCACTGGAGGGTCAGCTTGGCCTTGTGCTTAGGGTCATTGTCGTGCTGGAATGTCCAAGAGTGTCCCATGCACAGATTTTGTGCAGAAGAATGCAAATTGTCTGTCAGTATTTTCTGATAACATGCTGCATTCATCTTACTATCAATTTTCACAAGATTCCCTGTGTCTTTAGAGCTCACACACCCCCAATACATCAGTTGAGCCACCACCATGCTTCACAATGCGGATGGTATTCTGTTCACTATAGGCCTTGTTGACCCCTCTCCAAACAGCACTTATGGTTGTGACCATAAAGCTCTATTTTGGTCTTGTCACTCCAAATTACAGTGTGCCAGAAGCTGTGAGGTCTACCAAGGTGTTGTCGGGCATATTGTAACTAGGCTTTTTGTGGCTTTGGCGCAGTAAAGGCTTCTGGAAACTCAACCATGCAGCTCATTTGTGTTCAAGTATCGTCGTATTGTGCTCCTTGAAACAACCACAACATCGTTTTCCAGAGCAGCCTGTATTTCTCCTGAGGTTACCTGTGGGTTTTTCTTTGTTTCCCAAACAATTCTTCTGGAGAGCTTACAAAACTCATTGACTTTTATACACAGAAAGTAATTGCAATTTAAAAAGCCACGTGTGGAAAATTCTACTTTAATTGCCATTTTCACCTGTGTGTGTCACCTTGTGTGTCTGTAACAAGGCCAAACATTCAAGGGTCTGTAAACTTCTGATCAGGGCCATTTGGGTGATTTCTTTTATCATTATGATTTAAAAAGGAGCCAAACATCTATGTGATAATAAATGGCTTCATATGATCACTATCCTTAAAATATCCTTCGCAAGATTAGTCATATTTTCAAAATATATGCCAATAACAATTTCTGCCAGGGAATGCTAACTTATGAGCACAACTGTATGCATATACAGCTCTGGAAACAATTAAGAGACCACTCCTAATTGTTCTTAATCTCAAAATTACCTGAACCAAATCTAATTTAACAAGGAAAACTATAAAAACCACTGCTGTGGTCATCACTATCCTCTTGCAATAGGACCAGCTGGATGGCAAAAACAGTGCAAGTAAGAAGATGATAGGATACGGCGCATTACAGCAAGAGTCATTTATTGCTTTGACCTTTGACCAATTGGCAGCTGCATATGTGTGAGAATATGAAAATGATTTTATGATTCATGACCGGATGGTAGCAGTTGTTTTTCCGGGGTGTACATGCCCGTTAGAGAGGTGATTCTGTGGGATGAGAGGGGTAGGTCAAAAGGATTATGAAAAATTATTTTTTAATGGTTGTTATTTTATGTCCAGGTTGTTAACAGTTGTTTTTTCCCGTGGGTTCATGTCCGTTTAAGTAGGGAGGGGTAGAGCAGGTGAGTCTGTGGTATGAGAGGGGTGTTCAAAAAGAGTTATGAGTAAAAGTTTGTATGAACGGTCTGGGGTGGTAATATTTGGACAGTTGTTTTTCAGGGGCTTCCTTCTTTGGGTGGAGAGGGTTTGGTTTTTTTGAGATGCAAGGGGGGTTGAGCAGGGGCTGTTTTTCACAGAATCACAAATAAATAAGAGCTAGACTTCTCCTGGTTTGCTGTTGAAATATTTTTTTTGTATAAGAATCAAGATGGCGTTAGTGCTTAGTGATACACCCGTCACAACCCAGACCTACGAAATTTTAAAAAACGTTGGCTTTGCATTTGATTGTCCAGCTTCTAAAGTGAAGTTGTACATTTTAGCCATGGGAGCTGAATATACAAATGACACATGTGGCTTGAACTTAACAAGTGGTCCCATGCATTGTATGTCACAAATGCATAAATCTCAAGGTGTTGTGAGGGTATCCTGTGTCAGATAGAGTGATCAGGATTAGTTATTAAAAAATCATACAATGTGACTTTCTGGATTTTTGTTTTAGATTCCGTCTCTCACAGTTGAAGTGTACCTATGATAAAAATTACAGACCTCTACATGCTTTGTAAGTAGGAAAACCTTCCAAATCGGCAGTGTATCAAATACTTGTTCTCCCCACTGTAGCTCCTCCCCGGAGGAGTGTTACAGCCTCTTTGGTCAGTAATCGTTGTTACATGGAAAAGGTGCCTGGAGAGCAAGCCAAGACGCATGAGAACTGTGATAAAAAATCAGGTTTATTCCACCAAGTATTGATTTAGCTCTTTCTAAGTTAAAACATTAGTATTTTGTTGCAGGATTTGAGGTCTGAAAACAATGCATATTTTTTTGGTTATTCTGACCACTTGTTGTTTTCTACAAATAAATAGTCTAAATGACAATATTTAATTTAGAATTTGTTTATAGTTTATAGAATAAAACAGAAATATTTATTTTACTCAAACACATACCTATGAATAGTAAAACCAGAGAAACTGATCATTTAGCAGTGATCTCTTAATTTTCATAGCTCCGGAAACAAATATGAGACCACTGCACCTTTTTCTTTCCTTTCCAAAAAAGTTGAAAATGATTTTTTTTGGTGAGGAACAGACGCCTTCAATTAGCAATGGTCTCTCAATTTTAACCCTTCTCTTCCTCTCTCAAAACCTTCCTTTTCGACTTTTTTGGAAAGCAAATAAAAAGGTGCAGTGGAGCTATGTATATAGTGGGGAAAACAATTATTTGATACACTGCCGATTTTGCAGGTTTTCCTACTTACAAAGCATGTAGAGGTCTGTAATTTTTATCATAGGTACACTTCAACTGTGAGAGACGGAATATAAAACCAAAATCCAGAAAATCACATTGTATGATTTTTAAATAATTAATTTGCATAATTCCCTCCACCCTGACTAAGGCCCTGGTTCCAGCTGAAGAAACAGCCCCAAAGTATGATGCTGCCACCACCATGCTTCACTGTGGGTATGGTGTTCTTTGGGTGATGTGCAGTGTTGTTTTTGCGCCAAACATACCTTTTGGAATTATGGCCAAAAAGTTCAATCTTGGTTTCATCAGACCATAACATATTTTCCCACATGCTTTTGGGAGACTTGATGTTTGTTTTTGCAAACTTCAGCCAGGCTTGGATGTTTTTATTTGTGAGAAAAGGCTTCTGTCTTGACACCCTACCCAATAGCCCATTCATATGGGAGACTGTAGCACACAGCCAGTACTTGCCAGAAATTCCTGGAGTTCCTTTAATGTTGCTGTAGGCCTCTTGGAAGCCTCCCTGACCAGTTTTCTTCTCGTCTTGTCATCAATTTTGGAGGGACGTGCAGTTCTTGGTAATGTCTCTGTTGTGCCATATTTTCTCCATTTGATGATGACTCTTCACTGTGTTCCATGGTATATCTAATGCTTTGGAAATTATTTTGTACCCTTATCCTGACTGATATCTTTCAACAATGAGATCCCTCTGATGCTTTGGGAGCTCTCTGCGGACCATGGCTATTGCTCTGAGATGCAACAATGAAAATATCAGGAAAATAGCTGACCTTTATTTGTGATTAATCAGAGTCACTTTAAATGATGGCAGGTGTGTATTGACTTCTATTTAACATGAGTTTGAATGTGATTGGTTAATTCTGAACACAGCCACATCCCCAGTTATAAGAGGGTTTGCACACTTATGCAACCAGGTTATTATAAGGTTTTTATTTTTAATTTTTCCCCTTTGAAGATTTCAGTTTGTTTTTCAATTGAATTGTTCACATTTTAGGTCACATTAAAAGTGGAAGAAGTTCTGACATGATTTATATTTGTCTTATTGTTTTACATCACAAAAACCTGGCATTTTGAAAGGGGTGTGTAGACTTTTTCTATCCGCTGTAAGAGCACACTGCCATCTCTGGGACTTTCTGAAACTAGTTCACTTCTTACCTCTCTTACCGCAAGCAGTATGTTTCTCTTGGTGAGTCAAGATCAGAGTTCACATTAAGCTGTGGCGTCTCACAAGGGTCAGTGCTAGGACCTGTTATCTTCCTGCTATAAATGCTCCCACTTGACCAGATCTTCAGATATCACAGTGTTTAATTCCACTGCTACTCAAATTACACACAGGTGTAAATTAAAACTAAACCTGACAAAACATCTGCCATGTCAACACTGTCCAACTGTATGGATTAGGTAAAACATTGAATGCAGAACAATTCCTCCAAATCAATAGCAGCATGACAGAGGCAATGCTTGTAGGCACCCACAGCAAACCACCAACTCCTACAGCATCTGCCCTGCCTTTGATGGCCACATCATTCCCCTCTCCTCAGTCATCACCAATCTGGGTGTGAAATTTGACCATACTCTCTTTTAAGTCCCACATTAGACATGTCTGTAAAACATTAGTTTTCTCCAGAATTGATACTGGGAAGGCAGTACTAAGGGGCCTGCCAGCAAATTCAATTCATAAAATAAAGCTCATCCAAAACAGTGCTACAAGGATTGTGAGACATTCAAAAAGGTCTTCCCACATTACACCTTTCCTTGCTGACCTTCATTGGCCTCCTGTCCCTCAAAGAATTGACTTTAAAATGATCCTTTTAGTCTATAAAGCTATCAGTGGCTTGGGACCTGTCACCTTATCTGACCTGCTCTCCCCCTATGAACCTCCACCCCCTCTACAGTCTAGCAACGCCAATCTGCTCAATGACCCAAGAACCAGACTCAATGAACCAAGAACCAGAAAAATTGGAGGCCGCACCTTTTCTTTCAATGGACCTCACCTCTGGAACTCCCTTTCTGACAGCTTCAGGGCTGCACTGTCAGTCATGGCTTTAAAAAAAGGCCTTAAGACACACCTCTATCTACCGTTCCCCTTTATTTAAATTATACTGTATATTATTATATAACAATATGTATTATCATTTTAGTTTGCTGTATGATTATTATAGTTTAATGTGTATATTCTGTATATATATATTTTTTATTTCATTTTTATATCTGATATATATTTATTTAATATTGTTATTTTCTTATTTATTCAATGCTGTTTACAGTGGAGGTGGGCAGCTGTTGACCTCAACTGGGGATGTTGTCGGGTGGTGGAAGGAGTACTTCAAGGATCTCCTCAATCCCGCCGTCACGTCTTCCATTGAGGAAACAGAGGCTGAGGGCTCAGAGGTGGACTCGTCCATCACCCGGGCTAAAGTCACTAAGGTAGTCAAGAAACTCTTCAGTGGCAAGGCACCGGGGGTGGATGAGATCCGCCCTGAGTACCTCAAGTCTCTGGATGTTGTGGGGTTGTCTTGGTTGACACGCCTCTGCAGCATCGCATGGCGGTTGGGGACAGTGCCTCTGGGATGGCAGACCGGGGTGGTGGTCCCTCATTTTAGGGAGGAGGACCGGAGGGTGTGTTCCAACTATAGGGGATCACACTTCTCAGCCTCCCCAGGAAAGTCTATGCCAAGGTACTGGAGAGGAGAATACGGCCGATAGTAGAACCTCGGATTCAGGAGGAACCCTCCCATACAAGACTTGGAGGATTTGGAGAAGGCATTCGACTGTGTCCCTCGCGCCATCCTTTGGAGGGTGCTTCGGGAGTATGGGGTCCTGTGTCCTTTGCTAAGGGCTGTCAGGTCCCTGTATGACCGAAGCAGGAGCTTGGTTTGCATTGCCGGCAGTAAGTCAGACTTGTTCCCAGTGCGTGTTGGACTCCGGCGGGGTTGCCCTTTGTCGCTGGTTCTGTTCATAATTTTTATGGACAGAATTTCTAGGCGCAGCCAGGGGCCGGAGGGTGTCAGGTTTGGGGACCACACGATTTCGTCTCTGCTCTTTGCGGATGATGTTGTCATGTTGGCCCCTTCAAACCAGGACCTTCAGCATGCACTGGGGCGGTTTGCAGCCGAGTGTGAAGCGGTTGGGAGGAAAATCAGTACCTCCAAATCCTCAGTCGGAAAAGGGTGGCTTGCCCACTTCAGGTTGGTGGAGAGTTCCTGCCTCAAGTGGAGGAGTTTAAGTATCTAGGGGTCTTGTTCACGAGTGAGGGAAGGATGGAATAGGAGATTGACAGACGGATCGGTGCAGCTTCTGCAGTAATGCAGAAGCTGTAATGCAGTCTGTCAGTATCGGTCTGTCGTGGTGAAGAAAGAGCTGAGCCGCAAAGCGAAGCTCTCGATTTACCGGTCAATCTACGTCCCTACTCTCACCTATGGTCATGAGCTTTGGGTCATGACAGAAAGGACAAGATCCCGGATACAGGTGGCCGAAATGAGCTTTCCGCAGGGTGGATACAGTGTGCGTTCGTATCTGTATTTTTAAAACATGTATTATGTTGGATCAATGAAGACCTGCACTGCTAGCTGATGTTTTGATTATTAACTCTGCCATCATGGGAGTAATGTTATGAATTATTAGGATCAACAAGTGCCTAGGCATTTAGGCAGTGGTGTAGTTTATGTGATACACAGGCAAGGAAATCCTTTATGCCACCTAAACACCACTGTGTTTTGGTATAAAGTAGCAAGGCCTATAGCTGGGCCTTCCCTTCATTAATGGGAGATGGGAGGAATTAAGATGTATTGTTCAATTGGTCTTTGCCCAATGTTAAAGCAAAAGTGGAAGTGGATAGTTTATTCAAGCATTCAGGATAGTGACACTTGTGAGTTTTTCTCCTTGGTGTGTTTTGCCTTTTCTTGCCCTCCATCCTCTCTGAGCACACAGCTGGATAAATCTGCAGGAACAGTTCTACTAAAAAGTGCTGTCAGCTGTCATCACTGAGTCCCTATTCGTCTCTGTCTTCATAGCTGAGGCCCAATGGTAATTTATGTGTGTACATCTGTAGACAAATCGTTGGCATTTATGCCTGCATATGGCCATCACGGCACATGCACCACTGGGTGAAATTGAAACAATACATTTGACAAACACTGCACTGGTCTTCTCTATCTTCCATGGTATTGCTCTGAATATTTTAGAATACCATGTCCTAACTCCCTACATATTTCTAGAGGGACAGGGAGTCTCTAAAGAGCCATAAATTATTTCATTAATTAAATTAATGCTATGTGTTTAGACTTTATTGCTAGACCATGTCTTATCATGGACACACAAATAGAAGAGCACACACATACACAGTTACAATTTCTATCAAGTCTACACCAAAAAAAATGTGAGCTTTGTGTGATATTATTTACAAACCCAATTCCAAAAAAGTTAGCACACAAAGCCAATTGACTTTCAACTGTGATCAGCTGTGGTCATTTTGATTAGCTCAGCATGAAACAAGCTTTTCCAGAAGCATTTCAGTCCTTGGTAGTGCAACTGAAGAAAACAATCAACTATGGGTGGCAAGGCATTGTCAAAAGACCTCCGGGATAAAGCTGTGGACAGGCACAAGTCAAGAGAAAATTCAAGGGCTTTATCAGTGCCTAGAAGCACAGTGAAGTCTATTATTAAGAAGTGGAAGGTATTTGGTACAACACAGACCTTCCCTGTGTCAGGACGTCGCTCCAAACTGGATGAAAGAGCCAGGAGGAAACTGGTCAGAGAGGCTACCAAGGGGCCTACAGCAACTGGTCATTGTGTGCATGTGACAACAATATCACAGATTCTCCACAAATGTGTCTTGTATGGGAGGGTTGCAAGAAAAAAGCCACTATTCAAGAAAGGCCACATGCAGTCACGACTGAGCTTTGCCAAAACGCACCTTGAAGATTCTAAGGCCACGTGGAAAAGGGTGTTTTGGTCAGATGAGACAAAAATTGAATGATTTGGCCTCAACACCAAACGATAGGTGTGGCAAAAATCCAATACAGCTCACCATCCAAATAACACCATTCTTACAGTAAAGCATGGAGGTGGTAATATCATGTTATGGGGTTGTTTCTCTGCAGCAGGGACTGGAGCACTTGTCAGGATAGAAGGAAAAATGGATGGGGCAAAATACTGTCAAATTCTTGAGGAAAATCTGCTGTTCTCTGCAAGAAAGTTGTCAATGGGAAGAATATTTACCTTCCAACATGACAATGACCCAAAGCACTCAGCAAAACTGACCACACAGTGGTTGAAGGAGAAAAAGGTGAATGTCCTTGCATGGCCTAGTAAGAGCCCGGACTTAAACCCCATTGAAAATCTGTGGAAGGACTTGAAGACAGCAGTCCACAAACGGTCACCATCAAATTTTATTGAACTTGAGCAGTTCTGCAAAGAAGAGTGGTCAAATATTGCAACGTCTAGATGTGCAAAGTTAGTAGAGACATATCCCAACAGACTAAAGGCTGTAATTAAAGCAGAAGGTGGTTCAACAAAATACTGACACAATGGGGTGATCCTTTTTCCAACTCAGTGATTGTTTTAAAAAAAAAAATTTAAATACAGCTGAATGAAACAAAAACTGTGTCTGTCTTCATTTCAGACTGCAAAGCAACAACATGTGATTATTTTAAAGGGGGGTGATTCTTTTCTATACCCACTGTATGCTACTTTAGGCTATATGTAGAATGTAGAAATGATAAAAACACAGTTAGATTTTTTATTTATACAAATTAATAAAAAACAAATGTACACTAAACAGGGCCAAATTATTGCACGAGGTGGCCTTCAATTAACACTGTAACACTGAACAAAACGTTATTTTGTATATTGGCATAAGATAAACATACAATTCAATATACAATCAATGAACACTTTATTAGGTTTATTAGGTGAAACTGCCCATTAATGTAAATAGTCTGCTCCTGCAAACAATGTATCATGTGGTGTAAAGAAGTTCTCTGAACGCAAGCATTCTCCGAACGCAAGCCTTCCTGGAGTCCAAGTACGCAGATCAGTGTATCATTAGCCTATAGCTTTGCTGCTTGAATCCTAAATAGTACAGTAAATTAAAGACACCTTCCAAAAAAATTACTCAAATGGGCGCCAAATCTCTGTGTTGTGTTTATAAGGTCCCAGGGCCACCTGAAAATAATTTCATTTACTGCATTATCCAATATCACACACATGCTAGGATACTACTGAGTAAATTGATGCAGTATCCCACCCACCTCCCACCAAAGGGCATATTCTCACTGAGAGGAATATAGGCAAAATGTTATTTAACATAATCATCTGTGTGCATGCTGAAAGCAATGCACAGTGTGGAACTCTTGATTACTTATTATTTTTTAACTTATACACCATTTAACCTATAGACACCATCCCACCTTTCAACTGTTCAGTCTATTATGGAATAGTGTGGTATGAATTTTGACAGGGATAACGCTTACAATTTTGTTGCTGCAGTATATGGCAAACCCAAGTGGCCAAAAAATGACTGGGATTTAGTGGGGCCAAATTTCCCTCAGCCACCGTTCTGACATTTTACAACCTAGAAATTCCATTCCACCCTTCAACTATTTAAGTCATTAAGTGTAATTAGACCCACCCCAATTCTCCCACCCCATGTACAGATCTGATGTTACACCCTAAAGGTCAAATGTTGGTTGAGCCTAAAAATGCATTATAGAATCATAAATCAAATCCAAATCTTTTGTCATTTTAATGTCAACATAAATATTCTCTTAACTAAGTAGTATTACTTGTATAATCAACAACAACAAAATGCGTAATATATTTTTATTCTTGTACTACTTTTTTTTAATGCTAAGACAATCGTTGTTCCCCTCTGATTGGCTGCCAACAGTTAATGCTCTGGATCCAACACATGACTTCTGGTGACAGAAGTTTGATCACCATGGATGGAGGAGGCCATGTTTAAGTGGGATTCAGCAGCTATAGAATAAACACAGATTCAGCATTTGAATATCTGTCTCATTACAGGCATCATCCGTTGTGAGCTGAAGAGCTGGAGGACTTCAGGATAAACAAGCCTTTCACTCAAATCTATCTGTCTACCTGTCGGTTACATCCAGAGAGAGATAAAATGGCAAGAAAAGGAGACCGTAAGAAAGAACAGAGAGAGTGAGAGAGAAATGTATTGCCTTAAGAGTGGAGGGTTTCTCTTTTTCTGTGAGTGTCTGTCAGTGCCAGTCCTCTTGGGAGCGGTGTGTTATCCTCAACCCCCCTTCCCCCTTAGTGATATATTTAGACTAAAAGATGTGCACTCATGTCTGACTCTATTTAATTACATCCTTCAAGGAAGGAAGAGCCTGTTCAGAGTTCTATCCTGAGGATTACGCTAGAGGTGTGTGTTTGTGAATGATGTGGGTGTGAGGGGGCTAGCAATGAAATTATATTAAAGAACTATGGCTGCTTTAAATTCAGGTCTTAAAAAATTGCAGGACTATACTTTTGTTGTTGTTTGTCTTGTGTACGTATTGATGTTTGAGTTCCTGTTTGAATATGTTAAAGGTAATCAAAGGAGGAAAGAAAAGGGACGTTCTCCAATACCCTGTGGTGGGCTGAACTATGCTTTCCAAAGCTATGATGTCCAGAACCATCAACTATGTTTCGTTTAATTTATATTATAAATTAATATTCTTTCATGGGGAACAATATTCCATGAATCCATGGTAGCAATAGCTGTAATTACTGTAGCTGACTGGTAAGGAGAAAGAATGGGACACAAAATGTTTGGAAGGGAGAGAGAAGGAGCCTGTCTTTCTGGATCTTTGATTTGACAGCTGTTCCGGAAGCAAGAGAAGAAGCATATCCCTGGTTTCTCTCTTTCCAGTTCTTTCAGATAATCTCTCTATTGTATTTTACCTCTTTCACTTTCATAAATGATTTTAATTTCTACCACTCTCCCTTCCATGAAATCTTTATCTGCCAGTATATTCACGCTCCCCTCTTTTATTACTCATCTACAGAATCCATAATTAAAAAGCATGAATAGGTATAGCTAGCATAAGAGTCAAAAAGACAATGTAGCACTCCAAAACACAACCAGGACTATGATCAACATTGTTTTTGTTTACAATATGTTTTTGCACTATACCAAAATATACTGAACCATGATTTTCAAACTGCAATATGTACTATGATTAAGGCGTACTGTTGCACCAGTGTTCGATAACCATTGGCTCAGCTGGCAAACTGGAACATCTCTTACGTATCTTGTGCTCCACTGTTTATTATTCCCCCTGTATGGCTGTTCAATTTACTTAGAACATGGACATTTTTCATGCAGTTCTGTAAGTTGCATGTGAACTGCATGCAGTTACTGCAATGAATTGTCTCCTAACAGAAAGCTGGTCTTCTATTCATGGATTGCACTTCAGTCACTTGGTTGCATAGCTACTGATAGTCAAAAATGTTACATGGCTAATAACTTTTCACAGGGACGAATTACTGTTGGACAACCCTTAAACAATGTAATATGCTACATGTGAAGAGACATGTTTGTTTGCTTTCCTGCCAGTGGGTTATCCTAAAAATCGAGTCTACCAGGCATGGCCAACACTGTGTTCTGTGTTAGGCAAAGTGCCATTAGTTACAGTTACAATCTTGTCTACCCCTCTATGCAGCATATTTATGTAATGCATTAATAATTTGCATTGACTTGATCATACTTGATACTAGCAGGAAACAATTAATGAAATCAGGTGATTTAAATGAAATGATTGCAGTCTGCAATAGCCTGGGGACGATTTTAGTATTCTAGTCCTGCAGCCCAAAGGAAGCTGAGCTGCTTCACTATCAGGTGTTACAAAGACAGCCGCCTGTCTCCTGTCAATGTCCTGTAATATACTTTTTTAAAATCTACCTCAAAATGACACCATGCATGTATTCCTTAGATTTTGCACTTCTCATAGAGAATAGTGAGCCATTTACATGCTGAATCGTTCCACACTGGCTTTCATAAAAGAATGCATTGTTCACAGAAGCCATATTTCACATGTCTGTATGTGTGTGTGTCTTGCAGTTCACAGAAGCATGTCCCAGGCTGTGTTGATATGATTCTTGTTGTAATGGATTATCCTCTTCCTTTACTGTGGAACTCCTGATAAGCCAAGAATTTCCTCTGCTCCTGCTCTCTCTCCTACCTTTCCTCTTTCAGTCTGGGGTTATCTGCTGCTGGTCTCGAGTGAGACAGAAACCTGTGGCAGAGCTGAGGCCAGGAGAACAAGAACAGAGGGTGTCACTGGCAGCTTCTTTAATGCAGATAAGCTTTCTTCCATCTTGCCTCTAGTCTGTAGTGAAGAACAAAGAGGAAATAATGGCCAGCAGAGAATGACCGAGCATTCCTCTTCCCACTGTCTTACCTTCCACTTTTCCAACAGCAGTGAGGGGAGAGATAGACATTTCTCTCCTACAGCAACAGAAGAGGCATGACGTGTTAAAATTAATTGATTCTTAATTTCAGCCATTCTGGTACAATAAGGATCACCCTTGCATATTCTGTGTGATTGTGCTTACATTTTTCTGGCCCACATAAATTAATCTTATGTTCCAGTAACTTTCATATCAAGGTAAAACAGCATCAAATTTTTTTGCTGTAAAAAAAGATTTGCAAACATGTAAATATGTTTGGTAGTTGTAAAAAAAGATTTACAAACTTGTAACTACTTTTCAGAATAATGGTAAAACACTCAGAAAGAAGAACACAATGGGATATTTACAATCATGCTTTTCATTCAGTAGAAATACGCATAGTCAGAGTTTTGCTAAACTCTGTCAAGTTTTCACTAAACGTGACAATATGATTTGTATTCTAAATCACAGGTGTGATAAAATATGGGCATCAGGAATTCAGCAAAGCGCATATGAGCTGACTAACTCTGAACAAAGTAGAATAGATGGGACGTGGTGCTGGGCCTGTTATTGATGAGCCCCACACACCCTACCCACACACCCTGTCCATACCTCCTGATAGGAGTTTTCCATGTGACTGTCATAGACTCTATGAATAGACCCATTGACCGTATGTTGGAACATACGATTGTGAGGAAGCCTGTCTTTACCTGATCATATGCATATATATTTTTTTTATTCTCTTGTTAGAGGAGTGGTACTTCATTATCTTGTGCTATATGAAGTATCGTATCGCAAACAGTTGGTCTCCACTATTGAGGGGCCCCACACAACCTGATAAGCGTGTGGAGCCAGGAACTCAAGAGGGGACACTACCAGGCCATGTAAGGTTAGGATATAGGATACACGTATGTGATTGGAAGACAGCCAGATATTTTAGGGGATGTGCTGGAGGATAATGGACTGTGTAATGATTGGCTATGACTACGGACCGCCTCCTATGTGTATTGGCATAAAAGACTGTGTTAACTTTGTAATTATTGGAGAGCATGTAAGAACTATGGAAGATCAACATCTTGGACTCATGCTTAATAAAGATTCTCCCCTGACGTCCGGTTGCATTAATTTTGTTCATGGATTATAAATGGGCAGAATACAGCAGGTATGCTTCACTTTGTTTGCAAGCAGGCTCTGGTTGGCAGGGAACACTTTTTCCTGACCAATGAGTTAAGTGCATAGTAAGTGCATTTTTCCAATCAAACATAATTGATTCTGGAATACCCAACACCAATGTTTCAGGTTTCAACTCCTAGTGAGGCAGAAGAGAAAAAAGCACCAGACTGGTTTTGGGCTAAAAATCTACCCCTTGCCAGAATCATACCCTCTTTTCACGTAAAGGTGCACAAACAATATTTTGCTGTGACTTGCTTCTGGAGATGTTTGCCCTTCCCACTGTTGTCAATTTAACTTATGTATCCCTTATGTTAGTAGCAGAACACTTTCTTTATTTGTGTCCATTAAGACAACAACAACGACAACTATATGAGATTTTCTGCATTTTATTATAGGGAAGAAAATGCTGTTTGTTTGCATGTGTGGCTCTCATAATGTGTGCAGTACAATTATCTTTGGCACTAGAGTGAGATACTTTTTCTGGCACACACTACTGGTCAACATAAGCTACCAAAATTATTTTGAAGTGTGCTAGACTACTAAAATACTACAAACAAGTATTTTTGTACTAAATAAACTCTATTAAGAAAATGTACATTAATGAGAGTACCAATGCTCAGTTTATGGACGCCATAGCTATCTCTCCAACAATATGTGTTGAGTCAGTTGATGCACTCATTTTAATGCCAAAATATTGAATGTCATGGATCGTGTTGCACTGGTAAAGGTAAAGAAAACTGAGCAAACAGAAAAAACCATGGAGAACCACCATGTTGGTAAGCACCCTGAAAAGAGAATGTAGGATTGCAGAATGTAAGTGGAAGAAAACTAAACTTCAAATTCACTATGACATCAATAAACAAAGCCTTGGTAGCTTCAACAATGAGTTACGCAGGGCCAGACAGCCACATTTATTGGGAATGATAAAAGCATGGATGAGCTTCACTTGGTCTTTTTGGGACACCAAGCCTTTGATTCTGGCTATATTTTTAAGATGATAGAATACTGTTTGTGTGACTGCTTTGATATGATTGTTAAATGTAAGGTCTGAGTCTATAAGAACACCAAGATTACGCACTTGATCCCTGCTTGATCCAGCTCTTTACTAATACTCTTTTATTTGTGTTGCCCAACACAATAATCTGTTTTTTCCTGGTTTAATTGTAGACAGTTTTGGTTCAACCAGGTATTTATGTGCTATTTAGTCTATTTAGCTGTTGCCATAGGGTTCGAGAGACATATATATTTGTGTATCATTGGCATAGCTGTGGTAGTTAATGTTGTTGTTCTTTAGAATTTGGCCCAGAGGTAGCATATAGAGGTTGAACAGAAGTGGTCTGAGAACTGATCTCTGGGCAACTATGAAAAACCCTGGGCATGTCATAGACACCCTATCAGATTCATGATTACTAATGGTGACAAAGTAACTCCGGCCATCTAGATAAGATCTGAACCAATCAAGGACTGTCCCGGAGAGTCCTACCCAATTTTCCAGCCTATCTAAGGGTTCTATGATCTACAGTGTCAAATGCTGCACTGAGATCTAATAGAACCAGACCTGTTATTTTATCTGAATCATTATCATTATCTGAACCGTATATCATTTAAAACTTTAATCAGGGCTGTTTCAGTACTGTGGTGAGGTCAGAAGCCGGACTGAAATTTGTCTAAGAGCCTGCTTGAGGTCACAAAATTGTTGAGTTGATTAAAGACAACCTTCTCAATGATCTTGGCTATAAAAGTGAGATTTGATACAGGTCTATAGTTGTTCCGTATAGATGCATCCAGTGTTCTCTTTTTTATTAGAGACTTAATGGCAGCTGTTTTTAGAGATGTTGGGAAAATGCCTGACTGCAGAGAGCTATTAACTATTTGCAACATTTATCGGGAATGATGAACAAGAAAATCAACAATACTTGCACTCTATTTGTCCTGGTCGACATGCTTTCAAACCCAATAAAGCAGATAGCATCAGAACTCATGTCTACTGTGAAATGTAATGAATTTGTGTGTTTCTTTAGTGAATTTTTTTTAAGTATTAGACAGAACATCAGAACTACACAGTCTAACAATGACACTGTACTGTCATTACGACCACCAAGACATAACTTGGTTATTATGTCGCAATTTAATACAATTGATCACAAATCCCTAGAAGAAACAGTTCAACATCTTAAAGCTTCCACATTTTGTCTGGACACACTGCCATCAGACTTAAAAATAAATAAAAGGTACTCTATAACAATGGACCTGCAGCAAATAGTTAATAGCTCTCTGCAGTCAGGCATTTTCCCAACGTCTCTAAAAACAGCTGCCATTAAGCCCCTATTAAAAAAAGAACACTGTATCAAATCTCCCTTTTATAGCCAAGATCATTGAGAAGGTTGTCTTCAATCAACTCAGTAATTTTGTGACCTCAAGCGGGCTCTTAGACAAATTTCAGTCAGGCTTCTGACCTCACCACAGTACTGAAACAGCCCTGATTAAAGTTTTAAATGATATATGGTTCAGATAATGATAATGATTCAGATAAAATAACAGATCTGGTTCTATTAAATCTCAGTGCAGCATTTGACACTGTAGATCATAGAACCCTTAGATAGGCTGGAAAATTGGGTAGGACTCTCCGGGACAGTCCTTGATTGGTTCAGATCTTATCTAGATGGCCGGAGTTACTTTGTCACCATTGGTAATCATGAATCTGATAGGGTGTCTATGACATGCCCAGGGTTTTTCATAGTTGCCCAGAGATCAGTTCTCAGACCACTTCTGTTCAACCTCTATATGCTACCTCTGGGCCAAATTCTAAAGAACAACAACATTAACTACCACAGCTATGCCAATGATACACAAATATATATGTCTCTCGAACCCTATGACAACAGCTAAATAGACTAAATAGCACATAAATACCTGGTTGAACCAAAACTGTCTACAATTAAACCAAGATAAAACAGATTATTGTGTTGGGCAACACAAATAAAAGAGTATTAGTAAAGAGCTGGATCACACAGGGATCAAGTGCGTAGTCTTGATGTTCTGATAGACTCTGACCTCACATTTAACAATCATATCAAAGCGGTCACCAAAACAGCATTCTATCATCTTGAAAATATAGCCAGAATCAAAGGCTTGGTGTCCCAAAAAGACCAAATGAAGCTCATCCATGCTTTTATCTCTAGTAGGGTTGACTACTGTAATGGCCTCTGGACTCCCCAAGATAGACTGTTAAACAGCTGCAGCTCATTCAGAATGCTGCTGCTAGAATGTTAACTAGAATCAAGAGAACAGAACACATTACTCTGGTTCTTAAATCTTTGCACTGGCTTCCAGTCAGTTACAGAATAGATTTTAAGGTGGTGCTTTTAGTTTATAAATCTCTGAATAGTTTGGGCCCCGAATACATTTCTGATATGTTTGAAGAATATAAACCGTGCAGGGCTCTTAGATCCATGAACACAGGTCAGTTACAGTAGTAGAGCCCAGAGTCCAAACTAAACATGGAGAAGCTACGTTTAGCAGTTATGCTGTACACAACTGGAATAAACAACCAGAAGATCTTAGAGGTGCCCCAAACGTATAAATTTTTAAATCCAGGTTAAAAACTCTTATCTTTTCACATGCCTATGACTGAGCACTTAAACTTAACCACACTTTTTAGCCTAACAGCTTTTATAGCTTCCTATGTTTTTATCCCATTTGTATACTTTTTCTATTTTCTTATTCTATGTTTTATTAATGTGATGTTGTTTTGATGTTTTCATTTGAGTTTTTGTTTTTATGCTTTTGTATTTTTATATTTTTACTTTATAAAGCACATTGAATTGCTTCTATGTATGAATTGTGCTATATAAATTAACTTGCTTGCTTGCTAAGATTAAGACACATTTTGTCAAACTAACTAATATCACATGAAGCGAACCTCGAAAGAAAACACCCACACAAACTAGCTAGCTTTGGTTACAACTGCCAATCAAGCATTACACTGATCGTTGACGCTGTGGGTGTTGTGTTTGTTAATTGTTTTTACAATCAAAAAGCTGGGGGGTGTTTCCCCCAGATAAAGGAAAATCCAAGCATATTTCAATAAGTCTTGCTAATTGAAGTGTGAGTTCCTTTCAATTACTGTGGCTTATAGAAGTCCCTGCTCAGTAACCGTGGTAACTTATACCCCTGAACTAGCCTGCCTCTCGCAGGCTAACTGTCAAGCTTAATTTAACTGTTTTCAAGGAATTTCCAACAGGTGGAAACAGAATCCCGAAAGACTGTTCGGTGTCCGTATCACTTTTGTCAAGTTCAGCCTTTTGTCTCTCACTGTGACCAAGCATTAATTTATGTGTCCAAAGAACATATTAATAAAAACAAACAAGTTAAGAAAATCATGTCTTACCACTTCCAAAATCTTCAAAAGTTAATTGACATAGCCCTAGACTCAGAGACCCCGACAGGAGGGGACAACCGTGAACATTGTCACAGGCCCAGGCCTGGGGGTCCCCATTTGGTTTGTTTAAATATAATTGTCAATTAGTCAGTCGATGGTAGTTAATTAACAGAAGAATTGCATTGATGAAGGGATTCATGTTTTTTCTGTTTGCTGTTTTCTTTTTATACAGCATTATGATTTGTGCGGAACTGTGAGTAATTGCCGGTGAGTAATTGCAAAATGCTGTAATTTTACTGAAAAAATCCTACTTAGTTCTTCAAATGTAACCAACATAAAGGTGTTTAACTACAGTAGCTATCTAGCTAAAACTATGCCACCAGGCAAACAAAACTAGGGGCACAGTAATTACAAAATATGTGTAGCAGTTAAGTAATGTCTGATTGTGACTGAAAAGGTTATGAATTGAAAAGATCTGTCATAAAAAATTACCTATGTTGAAAACGTTGTCCTAAATGTTAAATTCTGTCCCGAGCCCTTGGATTACTGTTGGCGTCCCTGCCTAGATTATATAAGCAGTGTTTCTAAAGACCAGCCAGTTACAACTAACTATGGTATGTCCATTCCTCAACAACCCTGTGTATGAAGGTGCTCAGATTTTACACTGAGCGTTCCCACCACCAGGCCCAAGGGTCTTCAGAGACTGGGCTTCCCTGATGAGTATCTATGGGAGAGGTACAGGTTCAGTAGGTACAGCATAGTTTATCTATGCACTCTGCTGGAACCACACATAAGGAAGCACCCTTACCACAGCCAAGACTTGCCAACTGTTCAGTCTGTCTGCATATCTCTGCGTTTCTTTGCATGTGTGGGACATTTTTGTACATTGTTAGGGATGCAGAAGGTCTTCCAAAGGCAACTGCATGCCAGGAAATAAGGTTATGCCTTGCTCTAAAACAGTACCTGAATATTTTCATCACTTTCCCTGGTCATCTTGAAACACAAAGAATCAAGGAGGCATTTTATTGAGTTGCAGGTATGTGACAGTTAAAATAAATGTAAAGTAGCCTACAGGTTGACAAGCCTCTGTATTAATGTAATCCTCTTTTTCAGGGTTCACCAATGTTATACGCACAATAGACTGTACCCATCTGCATATCCAGGCTCCATCTGGACCTGTGGAGGCAGACTATGTCAATGGGAAATCTTTCCATAGCCTAAACATGCATGTACTGGGGGCATCTGTCCACACACTGTCAGGCAGAATAATATTTTAGAGTGGCCTTTTATTGTGGCCAGCCTAAGGCACACCTGTGAATTAATCATGCTGTCTAATCAGCAACTTGATATGCCAAACCTGTGAGGTGGATGGATTATCTCGGCAAAGGAGAAGTGCTCACAAACACAGACTTAGACAGATTTGTGAACAATATTTGAGAGAAATAGGCATTTTCTGTACATAGAGAAAGTATTTGATCTTTGAGTTCAGCTCATGATAAATGGGGGCAAAAACAAAAGTATTGCGTTTATAATGATGTTCAGTGTATTTTACACAGAGGTCATGGGTCGCTTCATTAGGATGAATTGAACATTTTTCAAGATCAATAACTAATTTTGACTTATACTGTAATATAAGTCTAGTAGCTAAGTAACCAGGTTGGAAATATTACCTTATGTTTTTGCAGCATTGTCTGCTTTGTGCATTTAGGTTTATTTATGGTTAGGGTTAAGACAGGTGTCTTAGAGGCCCTATTGGGATGTAAAGGTACTATTACCTGAAAACATAAAAATTATGTAGTTGACATTTTCACTTCACATGATGTGTCATAGCATGTTCTAAATCATATATCATTATCCAGCTGGAATAATATGGTTAATATATTGTTTTAGTTCATTTAGTGAAATAGGGTTATGGTTAGAATTTAGAGTGGTCTCAAAAAGGTCCTATTGGAATGTAAATGGGAGATTATCGGGCAACAAAACAAGAAATGTAACTGTCACACTTTACATAGTACATTTTAGGAAGTTCTACAATACACTTCAAACCTCTTTTAGAGAAAACAAAATTAAGACAATTTAGAAAAAAGTGTTAGTCTCTGAGATGCCCTGTTTTCTAAAATGTAGTTATTTTCACTGTATTTTTCATAACAAATATCTACAGTTGTTTGTGATGAATATGGATTGTGTGTATTCATATCCTATATCTTTGGTCCATCTGATAGGGCCTTTCTGCTAGCTACAATGTATAGTTTGAAATTGTCATAAATCCAAAAATAAATGAGAAAACATTGTAAAACTGCATGCCACTAACAGACGAGTTCTAAGGAACATGCTGACGAAGTTAGAATTATCTGACAGCATCAGGTCATGTCAAAACATTATCCACCTTTGAGAATAGCCTTTGAACATAAGATGGATGTAGGATCATGCAATCTACTGTGATGATTTCCCCCCCATTTATGACAAAAGAATTACCATAGAGAGAATAAGAGAGAACAATCTGATTACTAGCTGCCTAGTTATGAGCCCGCAAGGATTGAAAAGAAAACACTATTCTCAAATGTTTTAAGTATTGCTCTTAAATAGGTCCTCTTGGTTACCTCTCTCCAGTCTTTCCAGAATTAAATGTGGCATTTTATAGAATTTTAACATAAACTTGTGCCATTGAAATTGGAGGAGTACAGCAATAGCCATGTGTTAAGTTATATATATTTTTTATTGACATATCTATTCAAGAAGAGAGAGAAAGAGGGAGAGAGGTGTGTGTTTTCGCAGAGTTAGGACTAAGATTCAGGGGTCAGGATTGGTAAGGTTTTTGAGCAGCTATTTGAAAGAAGTAACAGTAAGGGTAGGTTCTGGAAGTCTCACACTCAATACGTAAATCTTAAACTCACAGTGATATTGGTATATTATTACATTATCAGCTCCAATTATAAAAAAAATATTAATTTTTTATTAACCCAGCCAATAATGTAATAGCCAGCCAATAATTGTATAACTTATGTTATGGGCAAAAAGTTATTACGTTATTGATTCAGATATGTTATTACATTATTGGTAAGTTATTACATTATTGACTTTTATTATATTAAGAATTTAAAATGTATTACGTTATTGGCAGTTATTACATTAACTGTAGCTATTACATTATTGGCTGCTACAACCCTGATTACATGTTTGCATATCGTTTTTACAACTACAGAACAGTTTACAAGTTTGCAATTCTTTTTTAAAAGTTAGCAAATCTGTTTTTATAACTTGTTTATTGATATAAAATTTATGGAGCAATTTGACCTTCATACTTTCAGGGTGAGGAAATGCTGTACTGTAATACTTTGTTCAGTCGACCACCAGTAAGATTTTATTCTGGTGGTTCCTGTGGCTTTGTCTGATCTAACCATGAGTTACTTGAGTTCTTTAATAATTATGCTTTAATAATAATGAAATTACTACCCTCCCTGTAATCACTCTGATGCAAATCTCCAGGACAGTGTTTGACCATCTGTTTTTCATTCAATGTTCCAATAAGCTTGAGACATACTTCAAAGTTGTTTAGGGCAAAACTCAATACTCAAAATGTTTAGGCCAATTTTATTAAATTATTACTGGAAGAAAACATTTTTACATTTACATTTCTGCTATGAATCACAAATAGTTTATACAGAAATTCCTCTATTGCATTGAACTGACTACTTCAGGGACTGATCAGGACACACACCTTTATCAGTTGGCCTACCATGCCCTTTAATGGAAATATACTCTACATTATAATGTAATTATATGTACTATAATTCTAGTTTAATGTATATATTCTCTATACTGCTCCAGAAAACTTAAGAGACCACTGCACCTTTTTCTTTCCTTTCCAAAAAAGTTGAAAAGGAAGGTTTTGAGTGAAGAACAGAAGGGTTAAAATTAAGAGACGCTTCAACGCTTCTGTTCCTCACTCAACCTTTTTGGAAAGGAAAGAAAAAGGTGCAGTGGTCTCTTAAGTTTTTCCAGAGCAGTATGTCTACACTACCGTTTAAAAAATGTTGGCACACTGTGTAAAATGCAAATAAAAACGCATTGACAGCTGAGTGGAACTGTGGAAATGATCAGTGTTTTTTCAAAGCTGACTTTTTAACAACTTGCTAAGTCTCTATATCTCTCTCGTTCTTAACTTAAAATACAGAAGAAAATGTTAATAGAAGTGGAACTGCATGGCATTGGATGCTATTGAAATTCCAGAAAGGAATCAGAAATCACCTAGACGCCGGTGACCCTGAGTCCTCGCCCTGCTTGCAGGACAAGTAACAAAGGAAACAGGAACAGAGAAAGGCAGGAATTAAAAGGGGTGAGGGTGGTTCTGTTGGGGTGGCCTTGTCACACAGTCACACGCTCTATGGAATACAAATTAAGATATACACCGGCATATGGCCAAACTGCAAATAATGTGGCTAAAACTCAATATACAAAGCATGAAGACATAGGCAAGAGGATTCGTTGTTCTTTAACCAAATAGAAATTGACAGAAAGGCAACAAATGCTGAAATAACTCTATAACAGTGGTGTGCAGAAGGGCATCTCTGAATGCATTGAACCGTGAAATCTAAAAGGGATCCTACTCATTAGGTATTAAGTAGCTCTCAAAAATATTCATCCCCCTTGGATTATTCCACCTTTTGTTAAAAACCACGAAATCAAAATGTATTTAATTAGGTGTTTCAGGACTGATCAACCAAAAAGTCCGTAATGTCAAAGTGAAAGATACAATCTGCTAAATTAAATTAATTACAAATATAAAACAGTTAATAATACATAGAGTAAGTATTCACCACATTCGTTAAGTTTCATCTGAATGAGCTGTGATGCAAACAATTGTCTTCAAGTCACTCCTTTAGTTGAATGAATCCACCTGTGAGCCAGCAAGGTGTTTCACATGGTATCAGGTGCAAACAGTTGTCTTCAAGTCACTCCTTTATTTGAATGAATCCACCTGTGAGCCAGCAAGGTGTTTCACATGGTATCAGGTGCAAACAGTTGTCTTCAAGTCACTCCTTTATTTGAATGAATCCACCTGTGAGCAATCAAGGTGTTTCACACGGTTTCAGGCTAAATACCCTTATCTTTGGGAGGTCCCACAGTTGGTAAATACAATGTCTAACAAATATGATATCATGAAGACAAAGAAACATTCAAAGCAAACCCTGGATTGAGGGAGATACTGTGCATGCTATAACAATAGCCTTTTTAGATAGAGTTTGCTAGAAGGCAAGTGGAAGAATTTTCCAAATAGAGCTTTTTGGCCTCAATGCTAAACGCTATATGTGGCGCAAGCCTAACACCATCATCCTGAGAACATGTAGCATAGTGGTGGCAGCATTATGCTACCGGGATGCTTTTCTGAGTCAGTGCTTGGAAAACTTGATAAGATAAAGATGAAGCTCAAAATTGATGCAGCAAAGTACACTCAAACCCTGTTGAAGTCTGCATGAGACCTAGGACTTGGACTGATAGATTTATCTTACAGCTGGACAGTGACCCCAAACATACAGCCAAAGCCACACTGGAATGGCTTTAAAGAGGCAGGATTCTAGACAGTGCCACTTTAAGTAGGTATTTAAAAGTGAGTGTGCCTGTAATGAAAACACCCGTCAATAAAAACAAAATCAACAGGACTATATGTTTTTTACTGTCTTGAGGTTTGGGCTCTGTGAGGGTAACGGCCTGCAACAGTCTACCATAGCATTGCTGTCAAAACAGTCTCCCGGGCAGAGAGCCGAGGAGGTCTGCTGGCTTCTAGAACAATACACTGGAGTATATTTTGGGTGTCACAAAGGCCATTTGGATTTTCTCCATCTGACATGTCTGTAATTCATCACTGACTCTGTAATCTGTCTCCGTCTGGTCTTATTGTGTCTCTGTTTTCTGTTTCTCCTCCCTACCTACACAATTTTTTCCCCTACCAGGACCTGGTTTCCCACAAGTATTGGAGTACACTTGTATGGGTTTTAAAGCAATGCATCATCCCTAAAATGACATTACCCATAGGCCGAAGGTTTAACACATGCATTATAGATTGCCAGGATTTAAATCTTCATTAGAGTATTTGCTTCACATTAAACTTCGTACACACAAATTCCTCTTCCTTACCTCTTCCTCTTTGCTACTTACTCCTGATCATGCATCAGGCCACATGCAGGCAACACATAGATGACATGATGATTCTACTTCGCTTCTAAATATGTACCCTCATGAAAATTACTTTTGTTAGATTATTTCAAAAGATGATGATGTTTCTGGACAGATTATTATTATTATATTATTAAGAAGGAAAACCTACAGGCTATATTTTAGTTAGGCTAACAAGGCAACACTGAATGCTGCAGCATAATGGGAGTTCATTTAGACGGGAAAGCATTTATTGTAGGATATGGAGACAGTTTGATAGATGGATTAAGGTAAGAAAACAATCATTTATGATAATTGTATTACAGTACTGCTATTGGGTAAACAACCACCTAAACATAAAGTTGGCAAGCAAGTTTTTAATAGCAAGTAAGGAATGGAAATTGCCTGCTGTATGGACTAGTTAGCTAAATGCAAATGTTATTGGTGGGTGATGGATCAGATCTCAGGACAAATTTGACCCATTTGTGGGTTAGGTCAAATGGGTCAAATAGGTCAAAGGTAAAATCTTGCCTGGTTTATAACCAGTATGGTGCCTCCAAACAATGCATAGAAACAGGCAAGGTCAGCACCACACAGCACCCAGAACAGTCTTCTTCAAGCCCATGGACCGTATCCAGTGTGTTGGGGCAAGAGTGTCCCGAAACAATTTAGGATTAATTTAGAATTTGAAATAATATGTGTACAATGGACAGTGGGATTCAATTTTAGATCAGTACTCTAATTCAAAGAGGCTTTATGAATACAAGACCAGAGCAGCCTTTACAGACTCAAAGACATGCAGATTTACAGACAGCTGGATAACGGAAAGCACAAACAATTAAGTCAATCAGAGCCGCCCGCTAGATTCCTTCCCATAGATTGCAAATTGAACTATTAATTCTCTTCGTCATGCAATGCAAATTCAAATTAATTAAAACTGTATATCATTCAGCAAATAATTGGATCTCAATCATCTGTGTAATGAGAAGCATTTTATTAATTTGTTTAAAAAAGAAAATTGATCTAAATTTAGTTATTTCTATTTCATCTTTTTGTCGCACAGAAAGTGTTCAGTCCGATTGAGATAGATGTTTATTAAGCAAGGAGGAATACAATGCAGTTTTTGGGATATATAGAGATGCATAGAGGTGTGTGTGCCCTTGTATGTGTGTGTGTGTATTTTTAAGTAATTGAGAAATGGATTCGAGCCATGTCACCAGGCAAGCAGGAGACAAGCAAGGAGGGAGGTAAGTTGGGTGGCATAAAGGATGTGTCAGTAGTGCAGGGGAGCATGATCTGAGATCATTTATCTCCAGGAGTGGTTGGGAGCAGCACACAGCACAGTGAAGAAGATGTATGAATGACTCAGGGGCCCTTCTACAGTGAAAAGGAGAAGTGAGAGAAGCTGGAGTGCTGTGAAAGACCATAGACAATAGAAGGAGAAAGGAATAAGGGCAGGGTTTGTGTTAAAGCTTGGCTAGGGTGACAGACCCCTGGGGTCAGTCAGTTTGACGGTTTTCTCCATTCAGAGGGACATGGAGTGGAGATAAGACGAGTGGCTTGTGGTGCGTCAGGGGACCAAACAAATTAAACGCTTAGCAGGCTCACATGTCACCAAGACCAGGAGCATGCTGCTGTCTCTCTCCATATCTCTTCTTCAGTCCCGCTCTCCCTCTCCATGTCTCTCTGTCGTCTGTTTTGCTGTTCTCCATTTCTGTTCTTCCGTCCCTCTCCATGTCTCTCTGTCGTCTGTTTTGCTGTTCTCCATTTCTGTTCTTCCATCCCTCTCCATGTCTCTCTGTCGTCTGTTTTGCTGTTCTCCATTTCTGTCCTTCCGTCCCTCTCTATGTCTCTCTGTCGTCTGTTTTGCTGTTCTCCATTTCTGTTCTTCCATTCCTCTCCATGTCTCTCTGTCGTCTGTTTTGCTGTTCTCCATTTCTGTTCTTCCGTCCCTCTCCATGTCTCTCTGTCATCTGTTTTGCTGTTCTCCATTTCTCTTTAGAAGCCACCTGAGTGAGTCCCCCTGTTGTGTTAGCATGACATTGGTGTCAGGGTAGCCCATGGTGTTGTTTCTGGCTAGACCCAACCAGGATAATATTGTGTGAGGTGATAAAGGTGGGAGGAGGTGAGCAGCTTATAGGCATTTTGTCACAATGATTGAATGAATGATTATGTGTTTTCTCAAAGTATTTCAGGGCTAGGTGCATGGGGGTGGAGGTGGGGCATCTTGACACGGTTTACCTGCTATAGTTATTCCCTATTATAGACCAAACCCTCGGTCACCCTTATCCCTCTACCAACTGTCTCCCCCTGTAGCCCCTGACACAAACACCACATCAACACCAATTTCTGTTACTTACAGAGATCAGGAGCGATTACTCCCAGTGCCACCTGGATCTAGATCGGTTGCCGTCTCTCCTCGCTCTTTTGCCGTGGTGCCTGGAGCCCCTCAGCTGTGGCTGTAATTCACACTGACACCTCATTTTAGGGGCATTCCTCCACACTCCTCCAACCCCTGCTGCAGTGTCACGCCACTGTTATGACCATGAGTCAATGGAGAAAGCGAGAGAAGGAGAAAGAGACATTACCCCATGGTTGGGTTTTTCTGTCAGATATAGGCCTAACTCCATTCCACATATTGGACTGAAAGGAGGAAACATAACAAATCATTGCATGCTGTACTTACGTATGAATTATTTTATTCTGAATGGGACTTTTGTGCCACTAGAAAACAGCCAATAACATAAGACACTGCACAAACTGTTTACTACAACCAAAAAATACAATATTTATTTTTCTACAGTGCATTTAAAGTATGAAAACATTTACTTGTCAGACCACTCCAGGCTGTTAAAATTAGTACACGAGAGAAAGCGTTAGAAGTTGGAAGGGACTCAATGCTTAATATTGTGTTAGTTAATCATCAGCTTCAGGCTCTTCTCTGCTCTTCCAGATTTAAAAAGATTCCTTTTAAAACATAGTATTCCCCTACATCCCACAATACCAGTAAATAGACAAACAAACACAAATCACATTTGACAAATATTATTTGAAACATTAGCTTAAAACATAACTGCAGATACCTACAGTTCATTTTCGCTTGTTTTCATGCTAGTAGTAGTAGTAGTAGTAGTAGGCTTGTTTTCATACTAGTAGTAGTAGTAGTAGTAGGCTTGTTTTCATGCTAGTAGTAGTAGTAGTAGTAGTAGTAGTAGTAGTAGTAGTAGTAGTAGTAGTAGTAGTAGGCTTGTTTTCATGCTAGTAGTAGTAGTAGTAGGCTTGTTTTCATGCTAGTAGTAGTAGAAGTAAAAATCTTACATGTTGCCCCTTTCGGGTAAATCTAGGGTTAAGGTTAGGCATGACAGTACAACCATTAGGGTTAGGCTTAAGGTTAAGAATAAGGTTACACAAACAGAAAATGCCTATTCCTAAACAAACAGAAAAATCTGGCCACGAACTCGCAACCATATGACTGAAATTTGGAAACACCCACTCACAATCCGGACCACAATGCCCTAGAAAACAGTCACTCTATTTAACTACTGATACGTTCATAACTGCCCATGGTGGAAGGTTTCCAATAGTAGGTAAATGGCACTTCTCATATGTTGACACTATATTGAACATAATATTACTGCTGATATGATCATAACGAATGTAATTGCAAAATAGTTACATATTTATATAATTCCTGCATTCTTGGTTGACATGTACGCACACACCAGAGCTGGCACATCAAGCTTCTGATTACAAATATTGAGTTGGATTCAAACAGGGGAGGTGAAAAACAGCCTTTCTATTCTCAGACACCACCTAAAATGATTCCTCCTAGCCCATCTCTCCCTCTTACCAAAACTGTGCATGGTAGAACATTGAAAAGGCTGGCAAGATAGCAATGTTCAGTAGGCTGGGCTAGGTGGTAGCAGTTACTTCTGCCATGAAATATAATTAAACAGGAATGAAGATGTAATGTCAGAGACTAGCGTCTTGGTAGGATTACTCTTTTCTCCAGGGGAGAGGGAGAGAAGCAGGCAAGGAAGATGGGAGTGAGTGAGGTGGGATAGCAGACATATTTTACTTATTGCAGGATAATTTAATACAGTCTGGCATGAACAGAGATAGAAACAGTCAATGGCATATGCTTTCTCCTTTGGCTACCAGGGGTAATGAACGAGGGCCTACTCTTAGTGGAAAGTTGCATTGGGAATAGTAATGGTCAGTGATGGAGTTTTCCACCGTGTTGCATCACCTATACTTTTAACAACACTCTTTAAGCATTTGTGAAATATCTTCCCATTCTTGCTTGACCCAGGATATCAACTGCTCAAAATAATGCTCCAAATGTTTTCAATGGGTGGCAGGTATGGACTGCAGGCAGGCCAGTTCAGCACCCAGACTCTATTGCTACGGAGCCATGCTGTTGTAGTACATGCAGAATGTGATTTGGTATTGTCTTGCTAAAGTAATTAAGGCCTTCCCTGAAAAGAAATTGTCTGGATGGCAGCATATGTTGCTCTAAAACTTGTATGTATTTTTCAGCATTAATGGTGCCTTCAGAGATGTGCAAGTCATCCATGCCTTGTGCACTAATGCACCCCCATAACATCATGGATGCTGGCTTTAGAACTGTGTGCTGATAACAAGGCGGATGGTCCCTCTCTTTAGCCCGGAGGTCGCAGTGTCCATGATTCCCAAAAATAATTTCACATTTTGATTCATCAGACCACAGGACAGTTTTCCATTTCGCCTCAGTCCATCGTAAATGAGCTTGGACCCTGAGAAGACGGTGGTGGTTCTGGATCTTGTTTATATACACTCACCTAAAGGATTATTAGGAACACCTGTTCAATTTCTCATTAATGCAATTATCTAATAAACCAATCACATGGCAGTTGCTTCAATGCATTTAGGGGTGTGGTCCTGGTCTAGACAATCTCCTGAACTCCTAACAGAATGTCAGAATGGGAAAGAAAGGTGATTTAAGCAATTTTGAGCGTGGCATGGTTGTTGGTGCCAGACGGGCCAGTCTGAGTATTTCACAATCTGCTCAGTTACTGGAATTTCCACGCACAACCATTTCTAGGGTTTACAAAGAATGGTGTGAAAAGGGAAAAACATCCAGTATGCGGCAGTCCTGTGGGCGAAAATGCCTTGTTGATGCTAGAGGTCAGAGGAGAATGGGCCGACTGATTCAAGCTGATAGAAGAGCAACTTTGACTGAAATAACCACTTGTTACAACCGAGGTATGCAGCAAAGTATTTGTGAAGCCACAACACGCACAACCTTGAGGCAGATGGGCTACAACAGCAGAAGACCCCACCGGGTACCACTCATCTCCACTACAAATAGGAAAAAGAGGCTACAATTTGCACGAGCTCACCAAAATTAGACAGTTGAAGACTGGAAGAATGTTGCCTGATCTGATGAGTCTCGATTTCTGTTGATACATTCAGATGGTAGAGTCAGAATTTGGCATAAACAGAATGAGAACATGGATCCATCATGCCTTGTTACCACTGTGCAGGCTGGTGGTGGTGGTTTAATGGTGTGGGGGATGTTTTCTTGGCACACTTTAGGCCCCTTAGTGCCAATTGGGCATCGTTTAAATGCCACGGCCTACCTGAGCATTGTTTCTGACCATCTCCATCCCTTTATGACCACCATGTACCCATCCTCTGATGGCTCCTTCCAGCAGGATAATGCACCATGTCACAAAGCTCGAATCATTTCAAATTGGTTTCTTGAAGATGACAATGAGTTCACTGTACTGAAATGGCCCCCACAGTCACCAGATCTCAACCCAATAGAGCATCTTTGGGATGTGGTGGAATGGGAGCTTCGTGCCCTGGATGTGCATCCCACAAATCTCCATCAACTGCAAGATGCTATCCTATCAATATGGGCCAACATTTCTAAAGAATGCTTTCAGCACCTTGTTGAATCAATCCCACACAGAATTAAAGCAGTTCTGAAAGCAAAAGGGGGTCAAACACAGTGTTAGTATGGTGTTCCTAATAATCCTTTAGGTGAGTGTATGGTTTATGTTTGCATAGTCGAGTTTTAACTTTCATTTGTGGATGCAGTGGCGTACTGTGTTCACAGACAATGGTTTTCGGAATTTCCACTACAGAAATATGTCTGAATTTAATGCAGTGTCGTCCTAGGGCCATTCAATACTGATTTTCAGCATTGTCCCTTGTGTACAGTAATTTCTCGTGATTCTCTGAATTTTTTATTTTATATTTTTCAAGAAACTATAACATTTCTCAGTTTGAACATTGGATATGTTGTCTTTGTACCATTTTCTTTTTAATGTAGGGCTTAAATGATCTGCACATTATTGCATTCTGTTTTTCTATACATTTTACACAGCTTCCCAACTTTTTTGGAAATGGAGTTGTAGGTTATTTATTTGACCTGATTCAAGATCCAAAGTTGAGATTGTACTAAATTATGTTTTTATGATGAAAAGCTTATAGCTGATTAGGATAAAAAGCGTAATGGGTGAAAAGGGAAAAGGGTGAGGATAAGTGTGCTTTAGTGAAAGTGTCTGTGTGAACATCAGTCTTTGTCTGAAAGCTTTTGGTTTCCTTAGCAGGACTGATTTATACCAAAGCCCAGGAACTTAATGTAACAATAACTCACTCACTAATGTCACGCAACAATTAGGTATTCCCCTTGATTAAACAAGCTGTGTCACTCACACAGACAGACAGATGTGGCTGAGCTGTAACCCCAGCCTAATCTTGGCTATCATCAGGACCTGGATGCTACTCAAGAGAATTACACATTGCATAGATCAGCTGTGATATGACAGACACCAAGGTTTGGTTATAATTGAAAATGAGTTGAGCTGTCTGACAAAATCTCTGCAGAAGTGATTATCTTTTATTCATTAGAATTTCCATCTACTAAGGCCCGGTAGTAGAGAGAATTGGAATTCCCTGTCAGTACCATTCAGTATTATGATTTAGAAAATGTGTAATAGCTGCTAGAGTGCTGGCTTTCACACAGTGAAAAATGGGTTTGGATAAATAACAAAGACCAAAGTGTTGCATAAATATTGAGTCATACGGCGAAACAGGTGAGGAAGATGGAAAACTAGATGGGATATAAACTACAGGAGGCTATTGATACTTATAATAAACAACCAAGACACTTCAATGGCCCTGAGATGTGAAGGTGTACCAAGAAATCATATAATACTAACAATGTATATCATATAATACTAACAATTGGACAACTGTAAGGGCACACTACAGCTTTTCAAATCGTGCCACAAAACCTTCTCTAGAGATGGTTTCGAACTGCCACTGCCCTTGCATTTCCATAGTCTGTAAAGAAATGCCCCATCTGAAGCTGGACTAATGTCCATTACTAGGCGACTAGAACTGTCAAACAATACCTGTCAGCTCTCTGTTTGCAGACTACTCCCTGCTAAGGTACAATTTATTTACTGAAATAAAATGCATCTTGCTACCCTACCATAACCAAATGGGTAAAAACAACATGTAGCACATGAATCCACAAGATGTGTAGGTGTTAGGGAATCACTACTAAATATTCTAGTCCGGGGCAGAATTGTCTAGTCAATAACAGGCACTTCTGATTTGGCCCTTTTTTTAAATGTCTGAATATTTATCAGGTGTCACTCACCACATGTTACTATAGCAGTATTGTATCTCTGAAAAAGGTATACAGTATGATCGGTTTGAGCTGCCTTAATCCCAAGAAATTGCTCACACAGACACAAAGCATTGGATGCTTTACACATACTACAAATAGAGCTCATGTTTGATAAAACCAAAAACCTTTTGAGCAAATGTCCCAAAATGTATTCAGCTTTCTGTTGTATATCTCCACCCTTAAAATCTGTATTTTCCCTCTCAAAAGACCATCATCAAACGTCTGTCCTAATATGTAAATGCAGTTGAAGATAGCTTCCTCTCTGACTGCTTAGAAATGCCTTCGGCACTATAGCATCATAGTTTCAATCAATTCCTTGTCTTCTCAGAAGCATCCCTTCTAACAACCCAGGTGTAACGGCAGTTTCTTTTTCTTGTGGCTGTAATAAAAATACTCTTCAAATGACTGACACACATGGGTCAGTAATTTACCATTCTGGGGGTATTTGCTTGCTGGGTGCCATGTGACTGTAGGAGCCTTGGCCCAGCCCATGGAAACCCATTTCATGAAGCTCCTGACAGACAATTCTTGTACTGATGTTGCTTCCAGAGATTTTTACTCTCTATGCTCATCAGCACTTGGTGGATCCACTCAGTTTGCGCGGTCTACCTCTTCGTGGCTGGGCTGTTGTTGCTCCTAGACTCTTCCACTTCACAATTATAGCACCTACATTTGGCATGAAAGCTGTGATAAAAAATCTGGGCAATTCCATCAATTTTTTATTTCTGAACTCTCCCTGAGTTAAAACATTAGTATTTTGTTGTTGATTTTTTTTTTTTGACCAGTTGTTGTTTTCTACAAATAAATACTCTAAATTACAATGTTTTTATTTGGGAGTATTGTTGTCAGTAGTTTATAGAATAAAACAAAACTGTTCATTTTACTCAAACACATACTTATGAATAGTAAAACCAGAGAAACTGATAATTTTGCAGTGGTCTATTAATTTTTTCCAGACCAGAAAAGGAAAAAATTAAGAGTCCACTGCAGAATTAGACATAACCATGGATAAAACTCAGTCCCCACCTCCCCCCATCCAACACCACAAATAGTGCCTCGTCCATGGGGGCCACTATCTTGGAATAAATGCTTTTGCTGAATTGTGTGTTTACTCGACAAAACATAACAAGAAGCTATTTAATTCTGGGAGTTTAATCTTCACGGACTATAAAGTGCCTGTAAACTCAACAGCAAAATCTTAGTAATGTTAACAAGTTAGTGTTAAGCACCCACCAAGATATGAACCCCAATAATGGCCAATAACTATAAGAAAATTCTGATTACTTTGTACCTTAATTTCCTCTTCAGATAGTTAATCCAATTCCAGTAGTGTGCATTTTATCCCAATTAAAATGCATAACCCTTTGATGCCACAAACAATCAAACGTTACCACAAATGTTACCAACAGTTGTGTATCCACGTGCAGTGCAAAATGTGGCACAACGTTAAGTGGCCATTCCCCAGATGAGAGCTGTTCTAGCAAACTTATTTTCATCCAGCCAATGTAGTGTGTGATTGGATAGGTAGCTACCCTACTGTACATTTTTAGGTGATGCAAGCTATGCATTACCTGCTTGTGTATGTCACATCCTGACACATCAGGCTTGTCGTGCCAGTGAGATCAAACACCTTCTCTACCTCATTTAGAGCACAGAATATTGTTTGTTGTTATTGCCCTCACCTGTGTCCGGATCACTGTCCCTTTTTAAGTTCCTCCTTTCTTACTGTATCTTGACAGTCTTTGTCTTTGCTTTTTATTCTAAATGTTTTTTCTGTTATATTTTAGTTATTTATTAAAGGTCCTCTGTTTTCCCTGCACCTGTGTCCTGCCCAATGTTACAGAGCAGCTGATGAATGCACTTGTTAACTAGCTTGCGACTTTAATGCACATAACAAGTTAATCAGCTATGCAAGAAGACAAAGAATTATACTGAAGTAGCTTTTAGATGAGCACAAACAACATACATGTTCTGTACAATCAAGCTCTGCTGCCCTGTGAGGTAGTTGTACTGAGAGACATTACAATTGAAACAACCAGGGTCAATCTGGATAATCCAATGGCTACCTGGAGGAAATCTGTAAAACAATTGTGAAAGAAATGGTCCCTGTACACCCAGCTCCTTGCTGTAATGTTTTTTGCATGCTTGCCCAGGCTACAAATGTAATCAATATCTCTACCTGACAGTTTTTTTTTTGGAACCTGAATGACGATTGCTTTAGGCTCTATGACAAATGTGACAACACTGGTGCGATAGATTCAGAGAACTGAATTTGCAGTGTGATGCATGAGGAGTTTATTTGCATTAGGAGAATTCAAAGAGAAAACTATTTAATTAGTGAGTGAAACTGATTTAGGTATACAGGTGTAGATTTTAATTCTGTATAGTTTGATCCTAGAAAATTGAAAAGCGGAAAATGCATGAAGCAACTTAAATAAAAAAACTTTCTAAATAAAATAATAGAATAATTGTAATCCTGTTTCCCTAGGAAAAAATAATTGGTCTGAAGCAGAAAATGAAATTGAAAATAAACTGAGGACCAACGTTTCATAATTCATCCATGCATTTCCCTTCATGCAGCTTTCCCTTTATGCAGCTAAAGAAAGGCCATTAGTACATTATTTCTTCCTCCTTATACAAGGGCAGATCCTTGTTCTTCCTTTATAGCTGCCATGATTTTCTTTCATGAGAGACAGGTGTGGAGGCTCTACATGCTGCCTCTAGAATGTTCCAGCTACCCGCTTTGCCCACCAGGCGAGTTCTCTCCCTGTTCCAGAAATGTCCAGCCTCCTGGTGGGCCCTCTCCAGGGTCCTCAACTTCTGTGGCCAGTACACTCTTGCTCACTGATGGTGAGATGCTGATGGAACTGCGTACTGCAAATAAAAAGACAGTTAATTCATTTTCATTTCCTAGTTCTGAATATTTAATTCAAAAGCAGTTTCATTTGCTGTGCTCATACAAAACGATAAGCATAAATTATTTTATGAGATTATTGTGAAAATAATCAACAAGTGAATTAATTGTGAAACAATACTCTAAAACTATGATCTGTAGGCTGCTCAGACAAAATATGACTAAATAAATTTTAATATGCACTAGATGTAGACTGCTGGGTGTAATGTGGAATTAGCAATGAGGACAACAGCAGTAGTTAAGTCTTAAATGTTCAAAGAGGTATCCCTTGAGCTGACTCTGATAAATTCATTCAAAACTGGTTTATCTCACAATTCAATAAAGGGCATTTAATACAACCCCATTTCCCAAAACGTCACGGATGCCACATTCTCTGGGCTAAAGAGATGGAGCACCTGACTTGTTATTAGCAAACAGTTCTAAGGCAAGCACTCATGATGGTATGGGGGTGCATTAGTGCACATGGCATGGGTGACTTGCACATCTGTGAAGGCACCATCGATGAAAACCTATATCAAGCATGAAAGGGAAAACATTTCACTTTTAAAACTACAGCAATCTGTCTCTTTCAGTTCCCAAATACTTACAGCGTATTGTTAAAAGAAGAGGTGATGGAACACAGTGGTAAACATGCCCCTGTCCCAACTTTTTTGAAATGTGTTGCTGGTGTCAAATTCAGAATGGGATTTTCCCCAAAATAATAATATTTAGTTTGATATGTTGTCATTGTACAATTTTCAAGTACATACAGTATAGGGATAAATTATATGCACTTCATTGCATTCTTTTTTTTATTTGCATTTAACAGTGTCACAACTTTTTGTACTAAACAGGGTTGTACTATCATATAAGCTTCTGAAACAAAGAATCAGAAATCATGTTGTCCCCCATGTTTGATCTTCTACTCATTGTACTAGCTGATCCATTGTTCTCAATCTGTTTCATATGGGTATGTATTTAGATTTTCCTGAAGCTAAATGGAGTTGCGCTGACCACTGGGCTACGCAGCAGTTTGGCACAGTAAGTGAATTTTCCATATACAAAAATTAAGTCTGATGTGTTAACACTAGAGCCGCCAGGCCTTTCAGACCAACAGTATCAGCCAGAGCCAAATGCTGTTTCTTTTCATTAGCATACTAAACGTCCCTATTAACATACACATTCTCCTCCGCAGCATCACCATCCAGTCAGACCTAAAGCACAGTAGCTTGATAAACACCAAACATTTCAAAGAATGAATAACACATAGGCTACAGCCTATTTGAATAATCTTAATCTTCAGTAAATTAAGTAGAGAAAATTCAGAGACATGATAGGATGTGATGTATATGCGATTTTATTTCTCTTTCTCTCCTAAGATAAAGAGTAACGTGTTATACCTTTGTTGAATCGATAGTTAGCGATTGGTAAAGAATGTCTGGTATTTAGATATTTACATTTGATAAATTAGCCTACACAAGAAGCTGAATCTCCTGTTGTAACTTGTGATACATGTTGAATTGTCAAGTAGTGTACATCATTTGTATTGTGTTTCAATAACAGCCAAATTAAATTGTTGAATGGTCATGGAAATGTTATATTTTAAGTTCATTCAAATTCAACCACGGCTCTGATCATTCATCTGGGAGTATCGCGTATTCATCCACTGACATCATACATTCAGTCAGGGTTGATTAGCGCCTGGGTACAATAAGCGGGCTGCCTGGGTACCAACGTTAAATGCCGTGGGCCAGATTAAATCGTAAAACGTAAAAAAAAAATCAAAATCTCAAAATAGTTTTCCATTTGTGAGTTTAGATTGGAACAATGTAGAACATGCCTATTTAGGAAAATTAATGAAAGGAGGAAGGTGTAGCTTTCAAATTAGCCGCTTTTTTTAAATTAGAAACTCAAACATCTATTCCTGTAGGCATTTGGTGGTTCTAGTGTTAATGGATTTATTATGTCTATGCTTATGCTAATCAATGTAAATTTGAAACTATTGCCTCTCAACAGCAAGGAACATCATTCCAGTTTTGTAATAATGTGTTACATTATGTGTCATTTAAATTACATCTGCAGCAACAATGTCACCACCCATAAACCAATAAACCCCTTCCGCTACCAGATGCTGTGGATGAACAAAGAGTTTGCAGCTGTCAGATCCGGCAATGCATATCCAGGGCCAATCTGAAAAGGGGCATCAAGATGGCTAAAAATGACCAGAAACGAGTGGTGAAAACCGGCCAGCACATCACTGGTGCCCAGCTTCCTTCAATCGCAGACCTCCAGTGGAAGTGATGTCTGCACAGGGCATGCAGGATCATCAGGGACCCTAAACCCCCATGCCACCAACTGTTCGCCCTCCTTCCATCATGCAGGAGGTACAGGTCTCTTCGGTCCCACACCAGCAGGCTTAGGAACAGTTTCTTCCCATCTATTGTAACCCTGCTGAACTCTGTGACCCATCACTTACCCTACCCCCCACCTCTCTGGGACCTTGTTGCACTACTCCCTTGTACTACTCTGACACTGCCTTGCTATGCCTGATAATGGAGGTTTTCAGTTGTTAAAGGTAACCTCAGGAACCTCACCACTGATATCCCTGCATTTCAGTTGCGCATGCACCTTGTACATTCAATTGCCATTTGTACACGAAGAACAATTATCCCAGTTGTTACATACTGTATACTATACCTATTACCTGTAAAATTTCTTCTTATTGCACATTTAGTATTGCTCATCTACACATTCCACTGGTGATATACATATGCTTATTGCTGTGAAAATACTTGTACATATTCTGCCCTCTTCTATTTGCCTTATTGCACATCTACACATTCCAGTGGTAATATACAGCTCTGAAGAAAATTAAGAGACCAATGCTCCTTTTTCTTTCCATTAAATTTAAAAGGAAAGTTTTGAGTGAGGAACAGAAACGTTCAATTTGCAGTGGTGTCTTAATTTGAACCCTTCTGTTCCTTACTGAAAACCTTATTTTTTGACTTTTTTGGAAAGGAAAGAAAAAGGTGCAGTGGTCTGTACATATACTTAATACTTCTATAACTGCATTACTGTTGAATGACAATAAAGTTGAATCTAATCTAAATCTAATCAACAAACCTGATTCCAAAGAAATTGGGACACTGTACAATTGTGAATAAAAACAGAATGCAATGATGTAGAAGTTTCAAATTTTATTCAGAATACAACATAGATGACATATCAAATGTTTAAAATGAGAAAATGTATCACTTTAAGGGAAAAATAAGTTGATTTTAAATTTCATGGCATCCACACAAAAAGTTGGGACGAGGCCATGTTTACCACTGTGTGACATCCCCTCTTCTTTTTATAAAAGAATGCAAACGTCTGGGGACTGAGGAGACAAGTTGCTCAAGTTTATGAATAGGAATGTTGTCCCATTCTTATCTAATACAGGCTTCTAGTTGCACAAAAAGTCTTAGGCCTTCTTTGTCGCACCTTCCTCTTTATGATGCGCCAAATGTTTTCTATGGGTGAAAGATCTGGACTGCAAGCTGGCCATTTCAGTACCCGGATCCTTCTTCTATGCAGCCATGACATTGCAATTGATGCAGTATGTGGTCTGGCATTATCATGTTGGAAAATGCAAGGTCTTCCCTGAAAGAGGTGACGTCTGGATTGGAGCATATGTTGTTCTAGAACTTGGATATATGTCAGCATTGATGGTGCCTTTCCAGATGTGTAGGCTGCCCATGCCACACGCACTCATGCAACCCCATACCATCAGAGATGCAGGCTTCTGAACTGAGCACTGATAACAATTTGGGTTTTCCTTGTCCTCTTTAGTCCGGATGACATGGCGTCCCAGTTTTCCAAAATGTCTGTCTGACCACAGAACACTTTTCCACTTTGCCACAGTCCATTTTAAATGATCCTTGGCCCAGAGAAAACGCCTGCGCTTCTGGATCCTGTTTAGATACGGCTTCTTTTTTGACCTATAGAGTTTTAGCCGGCAACGGCGAATAGCACGGTGGATTGTGTTCACAGACAATGTTTTCTGGAAGTATTCCTGAGCCCATGTTGTGATTTCCATTACAGTATCATTCCTGTATGTGAGGCAGTGCCGTCTGAGGGCCCGAAGATCACGGGCATCCAGTATGGTTTTCCGGCCTTGACCCTTACGCACAGAGATTGTTCCAGATTCTCTGAATCTTTAGATGATATTATGCACTGTAGATGATGATAACTTCAAACTCTTTGCAATTTTTCTCTGAGAAACTCCTTTCTGATATTGCTCCACAATTTTCCGCTGCAGCATTGGGGGAATTGGTGATCATCTGCCCATCTTGACTTCTGAGAGACACTGCCACTCTGAGAGGCTCTTTTTATACCCAATCATGTTGCCAATTGACATAATAAGTAGCAAATTGGTCCTCCAGCTGTTCCTTATCTGTACATTTAACTTTTCCGGCCTCTTATTGCTACCTGTCCCAACTTTTTTGGAATGTGTAGCTCTCATGAAATCCAAAATGAGCCAATATTTGGCATGACATTACAAAATGTCTCACTTTCAACATTCGATATGTCATATATATTTTATTGTGAATTAAATATAAGTTTATGAGATTTGTAAATTATTCCATTCCTTTTTTACTCACAATTTGTACAGTGTCCCAACTTTTTTGGAATCGGGGTTTGTAATTACTGAACCAAATTGAATAGCTAAGTAGCTTAGCCTAACAAAAAAACATCACTGCAACAGCAATGTTGTCACAATAGTGCAAACAGAGATGTAGTATTGTATCTATAATTATCTATTCTGTAATACGTAAACATCCTGTCATCTCATGGCTGCATGTCTGCAACTGTCTCTCATGAACGCTAAGGTAATGTTTTGTCAAATGTTTTATTAAGACCTCATCTCTATAATAAGAGGTATGGTACTGTCGTCTAAATTATTGATACAGTGTTGAAATATTAAGTGTTCCTTGGAGAGAGGGAGAAGTTGGGCTGAGCAGGAGGGAGAGACATGCGGTCATGGAGTGGACATAAAAAATTTACGTCTAGAGAAACGTGTCAGTCAAGTCTTATAATGCGGTTTGGTTGTGATGGAAGGTACTATAAAGGTTCAAGCAATTCATCTATTAAACGTGGTATATGTAAGCCTTACCCAAAATACAAAAAAGTATTTGGGAAGTTTCAAGACACCTGTAGTTACTTCAAAATAAAAATTTTAATGGTATTAAAATAAATCTCTTTGTATTTCACTTGTAGATAAGATGTCATATAAAGTTCATGTTTGTTAATTAGTAAAGATTTTTTAGATTTTCTTTTGACAGCCTGAGAGAGATAGGTTGTCATTTGATTTGAAAATAAATTGTCCAGCCCTCTTTTATGTCTGTTTTAGAATACAGAGATATTGGCCGTAAGAGCTGCTACTATTTGTAAACCTTTGAATGCTGTATAGCACTTTGCTTTTATCTCAGGGAGAATGTGTATGAAAGGTAAAGTGGGCTTTTATCTGAAGATCAAGATGAAAGTTTTTGTGTGAGGAACAGAAGCTACCAATTTGCAGTGGTCTCTTAATTTTAACCCTTCTGTTTCTCACTCAAAACCGTCCTTTTTGACTTTTTTGGAAAGGAAATATTTCTTTTTCCAGAGCAGTATAATAAACAAAAACTACCAGACTACCTTCCTGCAAAAACCTGCAAATCTATCTAACTTCTCAAAACACTCATCAAAGTAAAAACAAATTACAATACAGAAGAATAACACCTAAGGTGGCATCAGAACAAGAAAAAACTGATTTTAGTTATTTTGCTTCGACCATTACTATATAACATGATGGTAAGTCAATCTGTAAAATGCCAAGAACGTAGATAGTTAATTGTAGTGCACTGACAAAATCCATCAACTGCTTTGATGAAACTATCTCTCATCGGGAGTGCAACAGGAAAGGAGGACCCAGTGACGTCTGCTGCACTGCCTCAGAAATCGACAGTGCACATCTCTTTGCAGCCCAAATAAATGTCTCACAGTGTTCATGTATCAAACTCATCTCAACATCAACAGTTCAGAAGAGACAATTCAATTCAGGCCTTAATGGTCAAATTGCTGCAAAGAAACCCCTGCTGAACTACACCAGTAATAAGAAGAGACTTACTTTGGTCAAGAAACCATGAGAAATGGACATTAGACCAATGGAAATTAGACCGGTGGTTGTGGTTGGTTGCAATCCCTTTGGTCAGATGCTTGGCATGGTGGGTGGAGTTACTTCATGCTTGGTGGGTCCTGTCAAGGGTTACCTTTGGATAGGGCCATAGTGTCACTGGATCCCCCTATCTCAACCCCCAGGTTTTACAGTCTGGGTATCTGTAAAAGCCCTTTGCTAAAGCCTTCTCTCCATGCATTGTATTTTATTTATTTTTTACTTTTCTATCCCCAGGAGAAATTGTGCATTGTAGCCTGTTATGGATTCATTTAAATTAATGGCACTAGAAAAACAGCATGAACTAATGCAAATTCACCTACTTTGCTGTTTCTGGCTAGCAAACACGAGGGATTAAAGCTGACAACCAACATGGAAACTGAAACATGAAAAAGGATAATCTAAAGAATTACTATAGCAGATTTAGAATTTGTGCCAATTTATTTAAGTATTCAGATTTTCTTACAAATTATCTGTATTAGAGGGTAATACATAATAATACATAGTAAAATGGCAACATTCAGAACAGTAATGGGGGGTACATTAATGTTAGAAAATGCTTGGAAGAATTCACACCATTCTTCCTGAAGCGCCTTCCACAAGTTGGATTGGCGTCATGGGCACTTCTTACATACCATACGGTCAAGCTGCTCCCACAACATCTCAATAGGCTTGAGATCTGGAGACTGTGCTGGCCACTTCATTATAGACAGAATACCAGCTGACTGCTTCTTCCCTAAAAAATTCTCGCATAGTTTGGAGCTGTGCTTTTGGTCATTGTCTCCAATGATTGTCTCCAATCAATCGCTGTCAAGAGGGTATGGCATGATGTTGCAAAAGGGAGTGATAGCCTTCCCTCTTCAAAATCCCTTTATCCCTTTACAAATCTCCCACCTTACCACCACCAAAGCACCCCCAGACCATCACATTGCCTCCACCATGCTTAACAGATGGTGTCCAGCACTCCTCCAGCATCTTTTCATTTGGTCTGCATCTCACAAATGTACTTCTTTGTGATTCGAACACCTCAAACATTCATCTGTCCATAAGACCTTTTTCCAATTTTCCTCAGTCAAGTGCCTGTGCTCTTTTGCCCATCTTAATCTTTTATTTTTATTGGCCAGTCTGAGATATGGCTTTTTCTTTGCAACTCTGCCTAGAAGGCCAGCATCCGGTGTCGCTTCTTCACTGTTGACGTTGAGACGGGTGTTTTGAAGGTACTATTTAATAAAGCTGTCAGTAGAAGAACTGTGACCTGGCGTCTCTTTCTCTAACTAGACACACTAATTCTGTGATCATCAACTCTTACACTAGGAGGGCCAGAGCCTGCTGATTTTCTTTTGTACCTCATCATTAATTGGACCCACTTGGAATCTAAGGTCTGAATAGATCCCTGATTAGAGGGTTGCAATGAAAAAATTGAGAGGAACTGGCATTGAGGTCCAGAGTTGATGACTCCTGTTCTAATGTTTTTATCCTCTCGCTCTGTTATGCACTGGGGCCTCCCACTCCTCTTTCTATTATGGGGAGAGCCAGTTTGCGCAGTTCTGTGAAAAAAGTAGTACACAGAATTGTACCAGACCTTCAGTTTCTTGACAGTTTCTCACATGGAATAGCCTTCATTTCTCTGAATAGAATGGACTTAAAAGATTGAGAAGAAAGTTTCTGTTTCTGGACATTTTGAGCCTGTAATGAAACCTACAATTGGTAATGCTCCAGATGCTTAACTAGTCTAAAGAAGGCTAGTTTTCAGTTGATCTAACATAATTGAAAAAGAGTCTTGTAATGATCAATTCGCCTTTCCAAATTATAAACTTAGATTAGCAAACACAACGTGTCATTGGAACACAGGACCAATGGTTGCTTATTGCTTATTGGCCTCTGTATACCTATTGGCCTCTGTATACCTATTGGCCTCTGTAACGTTGTGCTCATAATGTTTCATACCCTGGCAGAAATTGTGAAATGTTGGCACTGATTTTGAAAATATGACTGATCATGCAAAAAAAAAAGTATTTTATTTAAGGATAGTGATCATATGAAGCCATTTATTATTACATAGTTGTTTGGCTCTCTTTTAAATCATAATGATAACAGAAATCACCCAAATGGCCCTGATCTAAAGTTTACATAACCTTGAATGTTTGGCCTTGTTACAGACACACAAGGTGACACACACAAGTGAAAATGTCAATTAAAGATGAATTTCCCACCCGCGTATATGACAGCGTGTTCAAGGTCCTGCCAATATCCAGCAACTTCGCACAGCCATTGAAGAGGAGTGGACCAACATTCCACAGGCCACAATCAACAACCTGATCAACTCTATTCGAAGGAGATGTGTTGCACTGCGTGAGGCAAATGGTGGTCACACCAGATACTGACTGGTTTTCGGGCCCACCCGGACCCCCCCCAATACAGTAATACAGTGAAACTGCACATTTAAGAGTGGCCTTTTATTGTGGCCAGCCTAAGGCACACATATGCAATAATCATGCTGTCTAATCAGCATCTTGATATGCCACACCTGTGAGGTGGATGGATTATCTCTGCAAAGGAGAATTGCTCACTAACACAGATTTAGACAGATTTGTGAACAATATTTGAGAGAAATAGGCCTTTTGTGTACATAGAGAAAGTCCTAGACCTTTGAGTTCAGCTCATGATAAATGGGGGCAAAAACAAAAGTGTTGCGTTTATAATTTTTTTCAGTGTATATTACCAATTCTCCAAGGGTATGCAAACTTTTGAGCACAACTGTTGATATTCCATTAAAGATCAGCCATTTCCAGCTTCAGTAGTAGTGACAGACAGTGACAGACAAGTGACTGGCCGTTATAGCACGTTTATCCTGCTTATACCATGCTGACAAAAGATAACATTAAAATCCATGTTCTAGTATATATAACTTTTTTTTTGTCAACCAAATTCTTTCTCAACTTTCCACTGAATTTGCCCACACATACTAGTGTGTGTCTGTGAAGCACAAAGCCCCTGCATTCCTTCTGTCCAATTATGTTGAAAATCCTCAAACATGATAGAAACAGCCTAATGGTTTCCTCCTTTAAGGTGTAAGGACATTTGATGCATTTATGGTATTTTATTATCTATTTAATATAATTAGTCATTAGAACAACAATGCTTTGACAATTTGCCAGTGTATTAATTACATTTAATTAAAAGGTACATTGTCAACAAGTTAATAAATTTAAATCTGAAAAGTCCCACTGTGCAAACAAATGTGTGTGTGTTTTAAGGAGCAACATTAAAGGGATGATCATGTTACTATTCTTCCTCTATAAAATACAGGTATTACATTTGTTACTTGTACTTAAATTGTTATCCCACCTGACTTTTTTTACTTAACTATTTTCTGAAAAAGGTTAATCTTACCTGAGTAAATTATAATCAAAGTAACTGTATGTCTACTAACAGATTAGCAATACTCCAGGATATATTCAACCTAAAAATATACAGCAGATCACTATGCTGACACACTTATCAGGTTAAATAGACAATACTTTTGAATTGGAAAGTTTGCACACCTCTGTGTTTTAGAATGAACAGTTGATCATCAGACTTTTTGGACTTATTGACTTTGACAACTAATGTTTTATTTTTATTGTGTTGCGTTTATGAAATTAAATTAAATAAACATTGTCATTAGCTAAAAATAAGATTTATAGTATATTGCACAAGCAAATCAAGCCAGGTTGGGTGATCACACCTAACACATACTAAGTAGCACATGCTAAAATAACCAACAAGACACATGAGGAAACTAAAAGTAATGGTGATCAGGAAGACAGGGCAATACGAAAATGAACAGGTGCCTATTTTCCAAATGAGAGAGTGGGCGCTCTGTGGTGCCAGGACATGACATCCATTTTCAGTCAACAACATTTTCTCTCTGATCTACATGATGCACATTGATGGATTATTTTGTAATATAACAAAAAATATTGCCAAAAAGTAAACATTTGTTTTACTCAAATCCCCCTCTGTTCTATAGCCCACCCGTTTACTACGGCCATTGCTCTACTTTGACTCTATCAACCAAACAGGAAAATCATGCTTTGAATTATACTGCACATATAAGATTTGGAATCTCCTGTAAAGTGTCTCAGATGTCGAATCTTATATGAGTTTTCTTTGGATAATCTGCAGATCATTGTTGTTTTAGAGAAAGAGCTCACAGTAAAAGCAATAAAAATTCCATGACTATGGTGCATTTTGTCATTCATACATTTACTTCTCTCTGTGCAAAAACATAAAAAAAGCAAAGACCTGCAGTGCTTCCTCTTCAGCTACAGTACTAAAGACCCAATCATTTTAATCACTCTTTTAACTGTTAAGTATGTTAAGATTTGTTTTTATATACATGACCTGGAAGCAATGTTGTGGTTGACTGCCAGAACAGAACAACAATTTAAATGATTGGTTAACCCCGCAAGTATCTCTTTGGAACTCTGTGGAGTATTTTATTCTACCAGTATATAATAGGTGGGTGTTGAAATGTTGGCATTACTACTTCTTGTACAGTTGGTCATTATGGTAATGTACTGTAGACCTATTTTGAAAAGCTATGGATGGCTACTTGTAAACCCAGTCTACAGTATATGAATCTTTAGAGGCTACCTGTCAATTCACCCAATTTTACTGACTCACTTATGAGTGAGATAGTCTTTGTTTCAAGCAGGTTATAGTGGCCACATATTGATTTTGACATCGTAAGGATTAGAATGAGCTATATATCAGATTTTCACAACACGATGATTGTGGCCAAAGTAATTCCCGGTAATGTTCTTATCGCGGTATCTATAGAGAATTTTTGGTTAAAAAATGCTATCAATCAAATTCATCTTCAACTTTGTTTAATGTGTTATTTTTAATATTTTTTGGCAAATTAATTACACTCAAAATACAAGTGTATGAAGGTGGAGAGAGTCTGTAATCATAACTCTACAAATAAAAAAATAAAAGCATACAAGAAGAACAATTACACATAATGGATAGTGAAAATTCAACCAGATGAACTGCTAAACAAAAGATCCACAAGGCCTAACACCGAGAGGAACTTTTTGGAAAAATACAAAACATTTCCGCCTGGTGAATAGGCTATGAAAATGCGTTAATTCAAATGCTAGTGTATATTTCCAGACTTGTAGTTTAAGCACATGCACCGTTTGTACAAGAATAAGCTATGGAAAAACCAAGAGGAGTTTTGGGAAAAATGTCCCTTTTTCCATGTGAATAGGTGCTAAAATGGCACGCATCTGTCCCAGGGGTTCTAGTGGGGTTAACAAGTTGATTTCAATGCCAGTGCATAGGTCCAGTCTCCGTTGTTTAAGCACATGTATCATTTTTATAGCTGACATGAATAAGGTATCGAAATACAGAGAGGGGTTCTGGGAGAAATACAGCTTTAGTTTTGCCTAGTGAATACGATATATCATATGTGTATTATTGACATGATATCAGTATTTCATTTTTTAAATATCACGTTTATACAGTCAATACCGCTACTACCTATATCAGTAAAATCAACACATTTTACTGGCCTCCTTTTCATCTTAAAAATATCTCACTCATCCCACCAGATGCCACAGTTTTAACTGGATTGTTCAAAGAGAATGTATACATTTCATGCCTGCAATGCTCAATGACCCTCCCATTTGTCAGCTTCTATTTTTTCTGTTGACATTTCTGTCAATGAACTAAAAACCCATAATGACATTTATTACCATTTTGTATCTTTGCAAAACCCGAGAGATACTCCCCAGAAAAAACCCATCTAAAACAATGTTTGATAATGGGCGGCCTGAGATTTACGGTGCGTGGAGTCAATCAGTGAAAAGGAATGTGAGCCATGAATCTAAAATGAACGGGACATTACCTACATGATTGAGTCTTAGGGATTTAACGCATAGTATCTGCTAATGCTCCTTATTCTAGTCAGCACATTTGTCACTCTGCCTCCTGCTCCTTGCCCCGTTCTCCATCCCTCCACCCACAGCAAATAAACATTAGGTAGAATGATGACTCCCATCTAAAAACATGAACCCTCTCTCTTTCTCTGTAATGGATAACACTTGGATTTTCACATTTGAGAATGTGTGAAACTATGTGCATGCATATCTCTCTTTGTATTCATATGGACTTTATAGGCATTAGGTTTTGAATATGTATCTTGTCAATTATAAATAGACTAAGGTAAACATACAGACTGTAAATATATATTTTAATGAAATAAGTATTGAATCCAGCAGTTATCTCTTTGGTTAGAGGTCCGGATGATTTATCTCAAAAGTGAATCATAGGTGACAGTGTGTGTTGGAATAACAGCATGAAAGCCAGCCAGTAAAAAATGTATGTCCAATGTCTTTAGATCAACTATCATATGATGAAAACGAATAGCACTTTTAGACTGAATCCATGTTAATAACGGAAACTGCTTTTGAGAAATCAGGGAAGAATAATTGCCACCATCAGTGAGACACGCAGAACTGCTGCAATTGAACCGAGACTGAATCACAGCGCAGAGGAAGAAACTGGAACAGAGAGTAAGGGCTCAAGGAAGGAAGGGGAAAAGTAAGAAATTGAAAGAATAAAATACACTTTAATTTAATTTTTTTTTAAGAAAGATTATTAAATCACAATCCTTTAAATTGAATTATAGGGACGGCAGTATGGCAGGTCTATAACACATTCATTTGCTTTACTGAACTAATCTAATTCTGCAGTGTGGCCCCTGACTGTCACACTAATTGAGGTTGGCACTATGTAATTGAAAGGGTGGGGTCAGTCCATTCGCTGCCTATAAAGAACAGGACAGGTTGAGGATGATAAGGAGGTGGAGAGTGGACAGCTTGTTTAATGCTCAAACTCACACACACAGCAACCACTCCCTTAACGTAAGCAAAACTAATGAGATTGTTAAATTTAGGTGAAGAGAGAACACGCTCTGATCCACATCAACGGAGCAGCAGTAAAAATGGTCAGCAGTTAAAGTTCTTGGGTGTTCACATAACTGAGGTCATGTTATAGACTATCAACACCAGTTTTCTCAAGAGGCTATCAATACCACCAGTTTTTCAAGAGGATGCAACACTGGATCTATTCCCTAAAATGATTAAAGAGTTTGGATTGTCACCCTGGGTCCTCTACAAATTGTATCACTGCACTATTGAGAGCATCCTTGATGTGAAAAGAGCTTTATAAATACATTTGATTGATTGATTTGATTGATTGCTTACCGGCTGCTTCACAGCTTGGCATGGGAACTTCTCTACAATTATTCTGCCATATTCATGTATTGCAAGTTTTTTCAAAACAATGTTTCTCGACAATGACCCAAAGCACACATCCAAATCCACAAAAGCATGGCTCCACCAGAAGAAAATTAACGTTTTGGAATGGCCCAGCCAGAGCCCAGACCTGAATCCAATTGAACATCTGTGGGGTGATCTGAAGAGGGCTATGCACAGGAAATGTCCTCGCAATCTGACAGATTTGGAGCGATTTGCAAAGAAGAGTGGGCAAATATTTCCACATCAAGAAGTGCCATGCTAATAGATTCCTACCCAATAAGACTGAGTGCTGTAATAAAATGAAAAGGTGCTTCAACAAAGTATTAGTTTAAGGGTGTTCACCCTTATGCAACCAGGTTATTGTGATTTTATATTTATTTTTTCTCAAAGATTTCAGTCTGTTTTTCAATTGAAGTGTTCACCTCATAGGTCACATTAAAGGTGGAAAAAGTTCTGACATGATTTATCTTTGTCTCATTCTTTAACATCACAACAACCTGGCATTTTAACAGGGGTGTGTAGACATTTCATATCCACTATAAATAGTCAGAACTTTTGCTATGACCCTCACAATTGAGCTCAGGTGTACCCTTTTTCCATTAATCATTCTTGAGATGTTTCTAGAACATCTTTGGTTTCTATCTGTAGTAATCTTAATTAATTAGACATGATTTGGAAAGGCACACACCTGTCTGCCGATTTGACCGTGCATGTCAGAGCAAAAACTAAGCCATGAGGTCAAAAGAACTGTTCATAGAGCTCCAAGACAGTAATGTCTTAAAGCACACATCTAGTTATGGGTACCAAAAAACATCTGCAGCATTGAAGTTCATGAAGAACACATTGACCTCCATCATTCTTAAATGCTCCTTAAATGTTGGAACAACCACCACACTTCCTAAAGCTTCCCTAACAAACTGAGCAATCGGGGGAGAAGAGTCTTGTTGAGCGAGATGTTAGAGCACCAGAGTTGCTGTGTGGAGATGGGAGAATTTTCCAAAAGAACAACCATCTCTGCGGCACTTAACCAATCAGGCCTTTATGGTAGAGTGGCCAGTTAATACTAAATAAAATACACATGATAGCGCCCTTTGAGTTTGCCAAAAAGGACTCTCAGAACATGAGAAACAAGATTTTCTTGTCTGATGAATCCAGGATTGAAGTGTTTTGTTAAAAGCATCACATCTGGAGGATACCAGACATCGCTCATCAGTACACACAAATACTTGACGAAAACTTTCTCCAGAGCACACAGGACCTCAGACTGGGGAGAAGGTTCACCTTCCAAATGAACAATTACCATAAGCACACAGCCAAGACAATGTAGGAGTGGCTTCGGAAACAAGTCTGTGAATATCCTTGAGTGTCAACCCAGACTTGAGCCCGGACTTGAGACCAATCAAACAGAGAGACCTGTGTCCTATACTACAAAGCAGGATTTGGGGTTAGCGAGCTAAGTTCATGTTGAACACTTGGTTGTCAGTGTCACAATGGTGGTTCACTTGTTACCAGGTTACATCGCCATGGTAACTTATGCTGCACATCTAACCTGCTCCGGAGCAGGTTATATTCGAGATAGCAGATTAACACGTTTCTAATATACTGCTTATTGACCAATCAATTCTTGAAAATGGCATTACTGTTCTTAAAAGATCTTGTGGGGCTCAGTGTGCGCATAGTGTGAGGGTCTCTTAGAAAAGTAAGAGTATTTAAAGACCAACAAAACCCATTGGCTTTCTCTGATGTGTACCTTTATGAAATATATAGATTCTCAGTGGAGGGAATTACATATATTTGTCATCATATTGAGCCGTATGCTGCCAGTGCAACACATTGAAGTCGTACGCTTACAGTTCCACACACTGTATGCATAGCGTTGCTTTTTTTTGCTACAGGTAGTTTTATGTGTGGTGTGGGTGATATAGGGAACATAAGCAAAAACAGGGTCTGCCACGCAATTATTGCTCTAACAGATCTACTTGATACATTTGTTGTGTTCTCAGGCCACTAGCCCACACAGTCTATTAAAGACTTTTATGAAATAGCATGTAGACAAAAACGTACGTTGACTACTTCATCTATAAATAATGTAGACCCTATGACATTTACTGTTGTATATTAAATGCAGCGTACTCCTTTTATAAGGCTCCCTAGAGTGATTGGTGCCATAGATTGCACCCAGCATCGCTAAATGAGAGTGAAGACGATTTTGTTAATCGCAAGTCATTCCATCACACAAACGTTCAAAAGAAGGAAAAATAAGGATAGACATTGTTTGATTATACTGGCACATTGCCTACATGGACACCAATGGTTTTCAGAAAAAGCAGTAGGCTGGACAATTAAAGGTAATTCCTTTTAGCACATAGAGAAATATTCACACAGCACAAGTGAAACATCAATTCACAAATCCACATTGATGTTTCACTTTTTCACTTGTTACAGTGGGGAGAACAAGTATTTGATACACCGCCGATTTTACAGGTTTTCCTACTTACAAAGCATGTAGAGGTCTGTAATTTTTATCATAGGTACACTTCAAATGTGAGTGACGGAAACTAAAACAAAAATCCAGAAAACCACATTGTATGATTTGCATTTTATTGCATGACATAAGTATTTGATCACCTACCAACCAGTAAGAATTCCGGCTCTCACAGACCTGTTAGTTTTTCTTTAAGAAGCCCTCCTGTTCTCCACTCATTACCTGTATTAACTGTACCTGCTTGAACTCGTTACCTGTATAAAAGACACCTGTCTACACACTCAATCAAACAGATTCCAACCTCTCCACAATGGCCAAGACCAGAGAGCTGTGTAAGGACATCAGGGATAAAATTGTAGACCTGCACAAGGCTGGGATGGACTACAGGACAATAGGCAAGCAGCTTGGTGAAAAGGCAACAACTGTTGGCGCAATTATTAGAAAATGGAAGAAGTTCAAGGTGATGGTCAATCTTCCTCGGTCTGGGGCTCCATGCAAGATCTCACCTCGTGGGGCATCAATGATCTTGAGGAAAGTGAGGGATCAGCCCAGAACTACACGGCAGGACCTGGTCAATGACATGAAAAGAGCTGGGACCACAGTCTCAAAGAAAACCATTAGTAACACACTACACTGCCATGGATTAAAATCCTGCAGTGCACGCAAGGTCTCCCTGCTCAAGCCAGCGCATGTCCAGGCCCGTCTGAAGTTTGCTAATAACCATCTGGATGATCCAAAAGATGAATGGGAGAAGGTCATGTGGTTTGATGAGACAAAAATAGATCTTTTTGGTCAAAACTCCACTCGCCGTGTTTGGAGGAAGAAGAAGGATGAGTACATCCTCAAGAACACCATCTCAACCATGAAGCATGGAGGTGGAAACATCATTCTTTGGGGATGCTTTTCTGCAAAGGGGACAGGACAACTGCACCGTATTGAGGGGAGGATGGATGGGGCCATGTATCGCGAGATCTTGGCCAACAACCTCCTTCCCTCAGTAAGAGCATTGAAGATGGGTCGTGGCTGAGTCTTCCAGCATGACAACGACCCGAAACACACAGCCAGGGCAACTAAGGAGTGGCTCCGTAAGAAGCATCTCAAGGTCCTGGAGTGGCCTAGCCACTCTCCAAACCTGAACCCTATAGAAAGTATTTGGAGGGAGCTGAAAGTCAGCGACAGCCCCAAAACCTGAAGGATCTGGAGAAGGTCTGTATGGAGGAGTGGGCCAAAATCCCTGCTGCAGTGTGTGCAAACCTGGTCAAGATCTACAGGAAACTCATGATCTCTGTAATTGCAAACAAAGGTTTCTGTACCAAATATTAAGTTCTGCTTTTCTGATGTATCAAATACTTATGCCATGCAATAAAATGCTAATTAATTACTTAAAAATCATACAATGTGATTTTCTGGATTTATGTTTTAGATTCCATCACTCACAGTTGAAGAGTACCTATGATATAAATTACAGACTTCTACATGCTTTATAAGTGGGAAAACCTGCAAAATCGGCAGTGTATCAAATACTTGTTCTCCCCACTGTAGGTACGCGTCGCCTTTCTGGAGCTACCTGGGTACTACCGAAAGTTTGTGCCCCTTAACGCTTCAGTGGCATTTGCCCTGTCTAGCACGTTCACTCCTCCCCCGTTCACTCCCAGTGTACGCTGTTTTTGTCACAAGGACTTTGCTCACGTCTCACTACCACCGAGCAGGGCGCATTGGCTACAGACTTTAAGGACGTTGGACAGTGTGCACTGGGAGTGTGCTTGCTGGATGAGCAGTAGCTGCCTTACAGAAGTTTCTATAGGCAGTTGGAAGGGACAGCCCCAACCCTCCTCCTGCCTCTCATCAGGAGTGATAGGAGAGACAATAGAATGGGAAGCAGCCCAGACAGTCGGGGGAGAAGGTGCTGACAGACTGTGTTTGTCTCCTTTTTGCGACAGCAACAATGCCGGAGCTGCAAAGCCTGCTCCTGCAACCACTCACTGAGACACCACTTTCTTTAGTTTATTCGCCATTGGTTTCAGGTTTTTTTTGGTCATCCAGTTGTGTTAATAAATATGGCCTCAGTCTACCGTGCATCCCTGGCATCCTATGTCCTTTGCTGTGTACACCGTGACAATCTATCTATATATGTTTGTATACATTTCCAAAAATTGCCAAAAAATCAATTTTTTGATCTAGTTCTAGATGGGGGGGGGAAAATACAATCTACAATCTAATAAAATTTTGGAAAAAGTGAAGGTCTCTGAATACATTCCGAATCCACTGTATTGTACACATTTGTATTTTCTACAATTCCTGTGTGCTTGTATGTGTGTGTGTTTGTAATGTGGATGTGTGTTTCTACCTGTCTGTGTGTGCAGATTATTTACCTAACAGCTGTTTGCATTCCTACTCTGTGGATATAGCATTAGCCCGTCCAAACCTAATTAACGCTGCCTGTGGATGGATGGGAATGGTGGTGAATGCTGGTGGTAATGTGATGTCACTGTGGATTAGCCTGATGCCATGCAGTGAAGTGAGAACCTAGGAGGGAGACAAGGGTAGGAAAGGGAGGAGAATTGTGAGGGAATTACGAAGTGGAGAAACCAAGTGAGCAGGATATTATTTTGGTGATAGGAAATAAAGGAATAGGGGAGAACAGACTGAAGATAACCTCCATTGGATTTTTCCTGATGTCTTTATTTTGCCATTTAGAGTAATACCATTAATTACATAGTAATAAAGTCAGACTAAGCATGAAACCCTGTAACCAATATAAGAAGGAAAAGTCACTGCTGTTGTGACACCATCCGATAGTCTATATGTTGTGAATGGATGAGGGTGGGTAGGTAGAACAGTACATTTATTAGCCAGACAAAAGTATTTCCCATGCATGCACACATACCCCTATGTCCACTGGAAAAGGATAGCAGTAGGAAGTGCATTATAGTGGTGCTATATGGTTAGTGACGGGTGCAGTGGCAGGGTGGGATCTGCCTATACAAACTCTTCAAGGTTGGCTTCAGGCAGGAAGAAAGAATGTGGGGAACACTGATGCAATCAGTATCTTGGCCATCTCTCTATTATCCGAGTTTCAGCTGGGGTACCCCTGTTATAGACCCAGGAGAGAAAGGAAACTCTGTAATGTACTATCCTAGTGGGGACTAAATATCCTTGCAAGGATAGTAAAACAAGGAACATGTAGTAGATTGCTTGGGTTAGTGTTATCCAAAGGGAAAATAGGGTTTTAAATGGCAATGATGTTTGGGGTTTCAAAAATGATAATGAAGCGTTACGTTTTGCATCATTATTCATGTGTTTGTGAGAGTTTCAGTGCATGTGTGAGTATTTGCTAAAGCTAAATATCTGACAGCATGCAAACTTGACTGTCAAAAAGGGTCTTTGTTTGTTGCCATGAGATGGCAAGTAAAAAAAATAAGTGTACCTAAAACTCACCACTTAAAAACAAAAATGCTATCATGGCACAACTGAGGGAATTGAAAATCCAAACACATTCCTTACCACAGGACACTTCAACAGGCAACTGTCCTGGGAAATGAAGAAAAAACCTGCTCTTTATAGATATTTATAGATATTTTATTCCTGTTCATTCCCTGTCAATTATTATTATGATTTACGCAGAAACAGAGTTATCCTTTTCCTTTATGTCCCAATGTCCTGAGGTAAGGAATGTTTTTGGTTCTATTTTCTAATTAATTTGGCATGTTACAATATTGATGTATCCTCCAACCCGCTTCAGAGAGCCGTGGTCCAGGAGGCTCTAGACCTCAGTACACAGCAGTGTTAAGACAGCTGCGACATGCCCAGGAGCAAGCCTCGGGCTCGGGGAAGAAGTATGCCTGACTGTCTGCCAGCTTTACAGAGCAGGAATTAGCCAGGGAGTGAGGGAGACATTTCAAATGCACAAATAACAGAATACTCTAATATAATAGCCCACTCTACATGTTTGCTTTGCAGACATTCCTTTATTGTTTGAACTACTGCAGTTGGTATTTTTCCATGTTGTTTTACATAAGTGTTTTCAACCTACCTAGTACTCTCACTCTCTCTCCTGTGGGCCTAACATTTTTTGGACCATGATGTTCGTGGAAGTGAAATAAACATCCTCATAACCAGATTTTAACTGCAGTATGAGATAGTTCCCCTGGGCAGTATTAAAATAAACACCTGGCACAGAGTACTAGGCATGAGACAACACAGCTCTGTCAACCAGAGAGCAGTTATCTCTAGTAAATGTTTGTGTATCACTAATGATCAGACTCAAGAGGATCCAATAACATGACATTTGATATTTCAGCTTGCTTTGTAATACATTTATTCAGGTCACAAATACACCTTGTTAGACAGAGCCAATCCTTGTATCTAAACAAAACCTTTTTTTGTATATGGACTTGGCAGGAAAGTCTCCGGTACATACCATTTTAATAAAAAGCTCACTTGAGTAAATCTATGAAACCTCTATCAAAATCTATTTACATTTTCAATTAATCCTATTTACAGAATAAACAATACAAACAACACAAAATTCTTACTTGCAGTTTCAAAACTTGACAATGCAACAAAATATGACAAAAGATTTGATAAAGTGGGTGGGAGCACAACCCCAGTAATGTCTAGTTTGTCCAAAAATCATATTTTGGTGACATTCTCCTTACCCCAAGTAGGTCCTTCAGGCACATAGAGTCGTTTGTTTTTAAACAATCCACTATTCAGCTATGTCACAGTCAGCATTATTAGCATCGTACAAATGAATGGAAACCGTACGTACGCCTATCGCAAAGCTGCATTGTAAGTGGCAAACCACTCTAAAACACTCCAAACTAAGACAAGTGGTGTTGTTTACCTCAAAGAATTGTATTCCTCTAAATCAATTCTTAGTTTTCGCAATATAATTCTCATTTTAAATAAACGGGTACTTCTTGTGTTTACCAATCAGTATTCCTCACAATTTAATCAATCCACACATTCGTTCGGAAAGAGTGTATACACAATAAACGAAAGTCAGTATTCGCTAGCTAGAAAGTAAGTTACCCGTTTTGTCTTAGATATTCACCAAGGACAGTCAAACTTTCATTTTTTGAGAGAAAGGAAAATACATATACATTATGTCTGACTCTGAATATGAGCAGGAAGAATGTTTTTTGGGGGATATGGCCTTACTTGTTCTAACCATACAACATGGATGATGAATTGACAGAATACAAGCTTCAAAAGCTGCAAAAGGGGGGCGATGGTGAACACGATAATCTACAACCCTTGCCCAGAATATCCAGAGGCAGTGTGTACTTCATGTATTATAACATAGCAATCAGAAGTATTACTTACAATCAGCCTTGTCTCCATGGGTTGAACTGAGTAACATGAACTGATGGAATTGCATTTGTCTTTAGTCCTCTTTTAACTGAATGTGGGGCATGATTCTCTGTATTAAATGTATGCCTCATTGCCGAAGTTGCTCCATTGATTCTCCCAAAATACGACTTGGGAGAGGCAGAGGTATTCTCCCAGTTGCAGAGTGGGTAGAATTTAATTACCTCAAGATCCATGAGGAGGCAAAAGAGCAGGTAGAAGTCGACATTGATACAAAGAACAAAGAAAATCCAGAAGTTCAAAGTGTATTTGTGAGGTCTCGTCTCTCCCTTGTCTTTCTGTCCAGGCTTTCCATGTGTCTGCTCTGTCTGTTTACGTTGCCCTCAGTACACTTTGGCCCAATCCCAATCTCCCCCCTAAACCCTAAACCCTGAGGTCACCTGGTAAGTGATTGAGTGCAAGAGGCTGCAAGGGCTCAAAAAGGAATAAATAGTAATCGGACAGCACTTTGGACATTATCACGTTACTTTGACAACGCTGAAACATGTTGCACACTATTGTGGGTTTGGGACTATATATTTAACATTTTTACTTTCTTCAGGGCCAAGGGACTTAATAGACCGACTTCCTGATTTATATGTCTTGCAAGCTCTTGCCCTACATAGTGGACGAGAGGTAATTATCTATATTTGTCCATAATCAATATACTATTTTTGGTCAAAACAGCACTGTTAAGTAAAAACAAAAAATAAATAGTTGAATATATTAGGTGTGTAATAAGGAGATTGCATTCTTCTGATTTCATGTGTTCTATGTGCCATCTTAAATCATTGTTAATGTAGTGTAGTTTACCGTTCTTCTTTCTTCCCTTACAAGGCGGGTTTGCCGGGATTCCCCTGGTAACCCCAGTGTTTCACGTCAGAACACATGAATTGTGGGCAATTCCTTCAGGCAAGGAATTGTGGAACTGCAGACTTACGAAAAGGGTGCATGAAGGGCTCAAATTATCTGCGAGACAACACAAATGCACTTGACGATTTGACAGTGGGACACCCTAAGCCCTCACAGACTTAGCGAGAACGTGCTTCAAAGTCTGTGAGTCTGTTTGGACATTGTGATTGGGCCTTTGTGTTCATGTGCTCTGTTAAGAGTTTGGTCTTGTCTTCAGTCCTTCCTTATGATCCATGTTCCGTGAGTCCGGTCCATGTTTTCTGTATGTCTGTGTTGGTTTTCGGTTCTAGTAGTTTTATGTTTGTTTCCATTTTTCCATTCTATGTTTGGTTCCATTGTCATTAGTCTTCATTGTTTTCGCCTAACCAATGTTATATGGTTGGTTTGGTCCTGCTCCATGTCTAACTGCATTTCCTATGTAAGTTTTGTCTTTCTTTCTTAGTCCATGTTCCTGCCGTCCTGCTATTTGTCCTGCCTGCTCGTTTTACTTTGTCCTGCCCACCTGCACTTTGGCCTCATCCTGCTTATCGTCGCTTCTGCATGCCTGTCATAGATTCGGGTTGTTTTCTGTCTAGTTCCCTTAGTTTATTTCTTAGTACTTTTTCCTAATTGTGTTTGGCTGTTTGCCAAACTTTTGTTTGATTGTTTGTATACCTTGTTTGGGGGCTGCCTGCCTGTTTGCAAAATAAAAGAAAGGGAAAATGAAGCAAAAGAATAAAAATAAAAATCCTGCCATGCCCGGCAAATCATGACATTATTTATCAAATGCATCGAATAACACAGCGTCATCCTGCACAATGAAAATATTGTGAAATGTCAACATCTACACGACATCTACGTAGTAAGAATTAATAAATATATAAATAAAAATTATAGCAAAATATGCATATGTGTAAACTAGCAGCAATTTTAAAAAGCTAGGCAAAACCAACTACAGTGGATATACAAAGTCTACACAACCCTGTTAAAATGCTGGGTTCTTGTGATGTGTGCTTTGGGTCGTTGTCGTGCTGAAAGGTGAACTTCCTCTTCATCTTCAGCTTTCTAACGACGCCTGAAGGTTTTGTGCCAAAATTGCCTGGTGTTTGGAACTATTCATAAATCCCTCCACCCTGACTAAGGCCCTGCTTCCAGCTGAAGAAAAACAGCCCCAAAGCATGATGCTGCCACTACCATGCTTCACTGTGGGTATGGTGTTCTTTGGGTGGTGTGCAGTGTTGTTTTTGCGCCAAACATACCTTTTGGAATGATGGCCAAAAAGTTCAATCTTGGTTTATTTAGACCATAACACATTTTTCCACGTGCTTTTGGGGGACTTGATGTTTGTTTTTGCAAACTTCAGCCGGGCTTGGGTGTCTTTCTTTGTAAGAAAAGGATTCCATCTTGCAACACTACCCCATAGCCCATATACAGTGGGGTGAACAAGTATTTGATACACTGCCGATTTTGCAGGTTTTCCCTCTTACAAAGCATGTAGAAGTCAAATTTTTATCATAGGTACTCTTCAACTGTGAGTGACGGAATCTAAAACAAAAATCCAGAAAATCGCATTGTATGACTTTTAAGTAATTAATTTGCATTATATTGCATGACATAAGTATTTGATACATCAGAAAGTTACAGAGATCATACGTTTCCTGTAGTTCTTGACCAGGTTTGCACACACTGCAGCAGGGATTTTGGCCCACTCCTCCATACAGACCTTCTCCAGATCCTTCAGGTTTTGGGGCTGTTGTTGACTTTCAGCTCCCTCCAAATATTTTCTATAGGGTTCAGGTCTGGAGAGTGGCTAGGCCACTCCAGGACCTTGAGATGCTTCTTACGGAGCCACTCCTTAGTTGCCCTGGCTGTGTGTTTCGGATCGTTGTCATGCTGGAAGACTCAGCCACGACCCATCTTCAATGCTCTTACTGTTCCACCTCCATGCTTCACGGTTGGGATGGTGTTCTTGGTGTTGTACTCATCCATCTTCTTCCTCCAAACATGGCAAGTGGAGTTTAGACCAAAAAGTAACACATGACGGCGTAGTGTGTTACTAATGGTTTTCTTTGAGACTGTGGTCCCAGCTCTCTTCAGGTCATTGACCAGGTCCTGCCGTGTAGTTTCGGGCTCACCTTCCTCATGATCATTGATGCCCCACGAGGTGAGATCTTGCATGTAGCCCCAGACCGAGTGAGATTGACCGTCATCTTGAACTTCTTCCATTCTCTAATTATTGCGCCAACAGTTGTTGCCTTCTCGCCAAGCTGCTTACTTATTGTCCTGTAGCTCATCCCAGCCTTGTGCAGGTCTACAATTTTAGCCCTGATGTCCTTACACAGCTCTCTGGTCTTGGTCATTGTGGAGAGGTTGGAGTCTGTTTGATTGAGTGTGTGGACTCACAGTTGAAGTTTACCTATGATAAAAATTACAGACCTCAGGAAAACCTGCAAAATTGGCAGTGTATCAAATACTTGTTCTCCCCATTGTATATGAAGAATACGGGAGACTGTTGTCACATGTAGCACACAGCCAGTACTTGCCAGAAATTCCTGCAGTTCCTTTAATGTTGCTATAGGCCTCTTGGAAGCCTCCCTGACCAGTTTTCTTCTTGTCTTTTAATCCATTTTGGAGGGACGTCCAGTTCTTGGTAATGTCTCTGTTGTGCCATATTTTCTCCACTTGATGATGACTCTCTTCACAGTGTTCCATGGTATATCTAATGCTTTGGAAATTATTTTGTACCCTTCTCCTGACTGATATCTTTCAACAATGAGATCCCTCTGATGCTTTGGAAGCTTTCTGCGGACCATGGCTTTTGCTCTGAGATGCAACTAAGAAAATATCAGGAAAATCCTACAAGAACAGCTAAACTGCATTTGTGATTAATCAGAGTCACTTTAAATGATGGCAGGTGTGAAATGACTTCTATTTGGTTTGAATGTGATTGGTTAATTCTGAACACAGCCGCATCCCCAGTTATAAGAGGGTGTGCACACTTATGCAACCAGGTTATTGTAAGGTTTTTATTTTTCATTTTTCCCCCTCGAAGATTTCAGTTTGTTTTTCATTTGAATTCTTCACATTAAAGGTCACATTAAAAGTGGAAAAGATTCTGACATGATTTATCTTTGTCTCATTCTTTTACATCACAAGAATCTGGCATTTTAACAGGGGTGTGTAGACTTTTTATATCTACTGTATCTTCACATAGCTTGTTGAGGTTAAAGTTCATGCTCACCTCAATGACATCACTGCTGGAGAACAGAAGCTGGTTATGGTGGCTATAAGAAATAGTTTGCTAGTGCCAGTTTATTTTCAACCAATTCCGCCAGATGTTTTGTCAGTGTACAGTTTAAAAAAATCGAAGATACTGCAGCAGATTACTGAATGTAGCTTGAAGTGTTTTGGAGTAATTTTCCGCTTGAAATGCAGTTTTGTGATAGAAGTAAGAAACGTTTCCATTCATGAACTTGGACAATGCTAATAATGCTAATTATAGACTGGGACAGAGCAGAATAATGCATTGTTTGAAAAAAATGACTCAATGGGCCTTCTAGAATATGTCTTTGTAAATGAACTTTGAGAAATATGAATTTTGGATGAACTATTCCACTTGAGGACCTTGCAGTCAAGTGTGCAGCATTTACCACACCAAGCTTTAAAGCAACTGGTCGGGATGCTGTGTGCATGAATGTGTGTTTGATCATGAAACAAGTTGTCCACTTTCCAAAGTAGTCATACTGTAGCACCAGTGCCAGTGTGCTTACCTCCTCTCAGTACGCTGAGCATCTTTGTTGCTTATCAGGTTTACAACTGTGTCTTCTGCATGCTTGATAATGGTGTTGTGCAGCCACACAGTCATGGCTAAACAAGGAGTACAGAAGAGGGCTTAGGATAAATACCTTAAGAGTCAGTGAACAGGAGGTGGTGTTGCCAATCCTCCCAGGCAGTCTGCATGTTGAAATGTCTAATATGTTTGTGTGAGTGATTCTGTGGCTTTGCTTTTTTCTAGGTGTTTATGTGTGTATGTGTGTTTACTATTTTCCTCTAACTTTACCTGTGTTTAATGTTTCTACTCTTTCATCTCCCACACAGAATCTTTCCACAGCACACAAAGCCAAGCTGTGTGGCACACTGGAACACACTACACCACACAATATTGCAGTATATCAGAGTTTCTCAAACCTTTTTTGCCAGGGACTGGCAAAACATATCTTTCTTCCAATGCAAAGATTTAAGAACCGGAGTGATATGCTCTGTTCTCTAGGTCCTGGTTAACATTCTAGCAGCAGCATTCTGAATGTTTTACAATCTTTTTGGGGAGTTGGCCATTACGGTACTCAACCCCACTTGAAAGAAAAGCATGGATGAGCTTCTCTTGGTCTTTTTGGGACACCAAGCCTTTGATTATGGCAATATTTTTTAGATGATAGAATGCTGTTTTGGTGACCGCTTTGATATTACTGTTAAATGTGAGGTCTGAGTCTATCAGAACACCAAGATTATGCACTTGATCCCTGGTTTTAAGGGCATGATAATTCAGCTCTTTACTAATACTTATATTTTTGTTGCCAAAATGTTTGTTGCCAAACACAATTATCATGGTTTAATTGTAGACATTAGACAATTTTGGTTAATCCAGGTATTTATGTGCTCTATACAGTGACACAGAGAGTCTATTGAACTGTTGTCATACAGTTCGAGATACATATATATTTGAGTATCATCGGCATAGCTTTGGTAGTTAATGTTGTTGTTCTGTAGAATTTGGCCCAGAGGTAGCATATAAAGGTTGAACAGAAGTGGTCTGAGAACTGATCCCTGTGGAAATCCGCATGTCATAGCCACCCTATCAGATTCATGATTACCAATGGTAACAAAGTAACTCTGGCCATCTAGATAAGATCTGAACCAATAAAGGACTGTCCCAGAGAGTCCTACCCAATTTTCCAGCCTATCTGTAAGTGTTCTATGATCTACAGTGTCAAATGCTGCACTGAGATCTAATAGAACCAGAACTGTTATTTTATCAGAATCAATATTCAGCCGTATATTATTAAAAACTTTAATCAGGGCTGTTTCAGTATTTTCTGGTCTCTCCAGTCACAGGCAGCTGTACCTTGTTGTCTTTGATTGGGGGACCCTATTTAAGTTTCTCCTGATTTTCTTTAGTTTGTCGGTCATTGTTTATGGTAGTCGTGCTACAGTTTGTGCTGTACCTCTCATTTTGTTGCTGGAATAAACAGTAAAAGGAATGATTCCCTTCCACTGCTCTGTGCCTTGTGTCCTATCTGCCATGCACCATGACAATGTGTCCAACAATCAATTTTATTTTCTATATTGGACACTGGGGCTATTGGACACTGGGGTTCTGGAGAGGAGAATACGGCCGATAGTAGAACCTCGGATTCAGGAGGAACAGTGTGGTTTTCGTCTGGGCCGGGGAACACTGGACCAGCTCTATACCCTCTACGGGGTGTTGGAGGGTTCATGGGAGTTTGCCCAACCAATCCACATGTGTTTTGTGGATTTGGAGAAGGCATTCGACTGTGTCCCTCGCGGCATCTTGTGGAGGGTGCTTGGGGAATATGGGGTCCTGGGTCCTTTGCTAAGGGCTGTCAGGTCCCTGTACAACCGAAGCAGGAGCTTGGTCCGCATTGCCGGCAGTAAGTCAGACTTGTTCCCAGTGCATGTTGGACTCCGGCAGGGCTGCCCTTTGTCACCGGTTGTGTTCGTAATTTTTATGGACAGAATTTCTAGGCGCAGCCAGGGGCCGGAGGGTGTCAGGTTTGGGGACCACACAATTTTGTCTCTGCTCTTTGCAGATGATGTTGTCGTGTTGGCCCCTTCTAACCAGGACCTTCAGCATGCACTGGGACGGTTTGCAGCCGAGTGTGAAGCGGTGGGGATGAAAATCAGTACCTCCAAATCTGAGGCCATGGTCCTCAGTCAGAAAAGGGTGGCTTGCCCACTTCAGGTTGGTGGAGAGTGCCTGCCTCAAGTGGAGGAGTTTAAGTATCTAGGGGTCTTGTTCACGAGTGAGGGAAGGATGGAACGGGAGATTGACAGACGGATCGGTGCAGCTTCTGCAGTAATGCAGTCGATGTATCGGTCTGTCGTGGTGAAGAAAGAGCTGAGCCGCAAGGCGAAGCTCTCGATTTACCAGTCAATCTACGTTCCTACTCTCACCTATGGTCATGAGCTTTGGGTCATGACCGAAAGGACAAGATCCCAGATACAGGCGGCCGAAATGAGCTTTCTCCGCAGGGTGGCCGGGCGATCCCTTAGAGATAGGGTGAGAAGCTCAGTCACCCGGGAGGAGCTCAGAGTAGAGCCGCTGCTCCTCCACATCGAGAGGGGTCAGCTGAGGTGGCTTGGGCATCTTTTTCGGATGCCTCCGGAACGCCTTCCTGGGAAGGTGTTCCGGTCCCGTCCCACCGGGAGGAGACCCCGGGGAAGACCTAGGACACGCTGGAGGGACTATGTCTCCCGGCTGGCCTGGGAACGCCTCGGTGTCCCCCCGGAAGAGCTAGAGGAAGTGTCTGGGGAGAGGGAAGTCTGGGCATCCCTGCTTAGACTGCTGCCCCCGCGACCCGGCCCCGGATAAGCGGAAGAAGATGGATGGATGGATGGGGCTATTGAAAACAGAAGTAACAGATGCTTTTTGGGGAATCTTTAAGCTACACACATTTTTTAAAAGTAAATCAACCAAATTTATCAGAGAGACTGAGGTCTATGGTTTGTAGTGATTCATTATAATGATATTAAAACTTATAAATAGTGGACATTGATGGTACCTAGTAGTGAAACTCTGGTTTTATGAAGGAAGTGTCAATTAAAACACCTTTTTCTTTAGGGATTTGCTATGAACTGGCAGAAACTGGTCTACATACAGTGGGGAGAACAAGTATTTAATACACTGCCGATTTTGCAGGTTTTCCCACTTACAAAGCATGTAGAGGTCTATAATTTATATCATAGGTTCACTTCAACTGTGAGAGACGGAATCTAAAACATAAATCCAGAAAATCACATTGTATGATTTTTAAATAATTAATTTGCATTTTATTGCATGACATAAGTATTTGATCACCTACCAACCAGTAAGAATTCCGGCTCTCACAGACCGGTTAGTTTTTCTTTAAGAAGCCCTCCTGTTCTCCACTCATTACCTGTATTAACTGTACCTGTTTGAAATCGTTACCTGTATAAAAGACACCTGTCCACACACTCAATCAAACAGACTCCAACCTCTCCACAATGGCCAAGATCAGAGAGCTGTGTAAAGACATCAGGGTTAAAATTGTAGACCTGCAGAAAGCTGGGATGGGCTACAGGACAATAGGCAAGCAGCTTGGTGAGAAGGCAACAACTGTTGGCGCAATTATTAGAAAATGGAAGAAGTTCAAGATGACGGTCAATCTCCCTCGGTCTGGGGCTCCATGCAAGATCTCACCTTGTGGGGCATCAATTATCATGAGGAAGGTGAGGGATCAGCACAGAACTACACAACAGGACCTGGTCAATGACTTGAAGAGAGCTGGGACCACAGTCTCAAAGAAAACCATTAGTAACACACTACGCCGTCAGGAATTAAAATCCTGAAGCACACGCAAAGTCCCCCTGCTCAAGCCAGCACATTTCCAGGCTTGTCTGAAGTTTGCCAATGACCATCTGGATGATCCAGAGGAGGAATGGGAGAAGGTCATGTGGTCTGATGAGACTAATATTGATCTTTTTGGTCTAAACTCCACTCGCCGTGTTTGGAGGAAGAAGAAGGATAAGTACAACCCCAAGAACACCATCCCAACCGTGAAGCATGGAGCTGGAAACATCATTCTTTGGGGATGCTTTTCTGCAAAGGGGACAGGACTACTGCACCGTATTGTGGGGAGGATGGATGGGGCCATGTATTTTCCAGCATGACAATGACCCGAAACATACAGCCAGGGCAACTAAGGAGTGGCTCTAGGTCCTGGAGTGGCCTAGCCAGTCTCCAGACCTGAACCCAATAGAACATCTTTTGGAGCGAGCTGAAAGTCCGTATTGCTCAGCGACAGCCCCGAAACCTGAAGGATCTGGAGAAGGTCTGTATGGAGGAGTGGGCAAGAATCCCTGCTGCAGTGTGCGCAAACCTGGCCAAGAACTACAGGAAACGTATGATCTCTTTAATTACAAACAAAGGTTTCTGTACCAAATATTAAGTTCTGCTTTTCTGATGTATCAAATACTTACGTCATGCAATAAAATGCAAATGAATTACTTAAAAATCATACAATGTGATTTTCTGGATTTTTGTTTTAGATTCCGTCACTCACAGTTGAAGAGTACCTATGATAAAAATGACAGACTTCTACATGATTTATAAGTGGGAAAACCTGCAAAATCGGCAGTGTATCAAATACTTGTTCTCCCCACTGTACTTGGGATTGAGAAATGCTGAACTGCACTACACTTCATGTGCCTTTTTGATGTTAACTGTCACAGTAAATGTCACTCACTGTGACTCTTGTCTAAATTGCAATGAAATGCAATTAACATGGAGCAGCAGGACATTAACAGTCATTTGTTGGGATTGAAGTGGAGTTGCCGTCTGATTGCACAGTTGATCAGGAGAGACGTCTGTGTTCCCTAGCCCACCCCTTCTTCCTCAAATTCCATTACTGTGTCTAAAATACCAGAGAAGACAAAAGAGAATAGAATGGGACAGATGAGAGAAAGTAAGAGAGGAGAAATTTGCTAGTGAGGATAGGGGAAAAGAAGTGCCTAGAGAGATTTGGCCTGTTTGAATGTGAACCTACCTTTTAACAAACATAGATCTGTTAATAAGCTCAGCTTGATACTACACTGAATCACTATCAGCAAAGGTGAAGGCCTGTTGTAAGCTACTCTTATTTTTGCTTTCAACTGGGGATACTCTTATCCTCTACCCTGCAACTATTTCCTAGTTACTTAATGTACAAAAGTACTGCAATTTCTGGCAATATACCTATTCAAATAAGAGTTCCTAATCTTATTTAAATGGTGGCCTTTAAAATGTGTCACATTGTGTTCCCTCACATGTATTTTATTGTTGTATTTTCTTTTAGGATTGTTAAACTAAATATTTACAAATATTAAAAGCAAAAACCACCTCCAGCATTTCAATGATTTGATCAAAACGGATTATTTTCTTTTAATATGAAATCTGGCTTTAAATCTAGCATTAATTGTGGTTCTAGAAAACGAGGAATGTGTATGACTTTGTTGAATCGACAACCTACTGCTACCAGCATTATATACAAATATTAGAACAAAATGATGTACTTACGATATACTGTATGCCCTGTTCTGTAAGGTAAAAGTACTTTGCAGTTTTGATAACATTTTAGGGAATTTGTTAATGAGTGGGTGTACTCTTACAAGCTGAAACCTCAGCTGCTGGAATTTCTTCCCATGCAAATGCAGTAAAGAATTAACTAGAATTAAAGATTATACATGTTTTTTGGACTAGCAACCACAAGTACTTGGACAGTAGCATTTGTAGAAGCACCAGACATGTTTTGTCAATCTGTGCATTATCTTACCTCATGAAAACGTCATACTGAATTTGTTTATCTTAAAGTACAGACAGCTATTCGGCTTAATTATTTAGGTCCATCCACTGACCCAGATTGGAACCAGAATTAATAGGTTCCTACAAAAGGGTTTGACTACTACCTTACTACTGTTTCATGCATGCTCTATTACTTTCAGTGTAGAAGGTACAACTGCTGATTGATTACGGATTGCGCAACCCTGCCTGCTGACTTGTGGGATTTATGATATTTTTGATGGAACAAGTAAAGAAATTGCATGTACTTCAGAATTTGTTTCTGTCCAGTTAGGAAGCATAAGTGATTGTGAATCAATGTCACCTGTTTTGGTGCAAAAATATATGCTGATAAAAAAATGAAGAGAACACTTATTTCACACACTGGGTCTTGACGAAATATATAAAGATGAAAATCTTTACTGTACATTGTGTTATTCATTGAGAACAAAATTACGTTTCAATGGTCAATGGAAAACCAAATCGCCAACCGATTTAGGGCTGGATTCAAACTCACACTGAAAATCAAAGTAATCAATTGAAATTGTAGGCCATTCCAACTTGCATGAATTTCATCACGGCAACTCATAATGTAACTCAATGGTGTGTATGGCCCCCACATGTCTGTATGCACTCCCGAAGACGTCTGGGCATGCTCCTAATGAGACGACGGTTGGTGTCCTGGGGGATCTCCTCCCAGACCTGGATCAGGGCATCAGTGAGCTCATGGAAAGTCTGTGGCGCTACTTGGTGGTGTCGGATGCACCGATACATAACATCCCAGAGGTTATCAGTTGGATTCAGGTCTGCGGAAGGTGAGGGCCTGTCAATGGCATCAATGCCTTCGACATCCAGGAACTGGCCACATGAGGCCGGGAATGTCCTGTACCAGGAGGAACCCAGGGCCCACCGCTCCTGTATAAGGTCATCCTGGCACTAACAGCGGTCAGGGTGGAGGTCTGTGCGACCCTCCAATGATATGCCTCCCCAGACCATCACTAACCCACCGCCAAACCAGTCATGCTTGGTGCTATATTGTGATGATTATGTGTTCCCTTAATTTTTTTGAGCAGTGTATAATGATTGTACTGAGAATTTAAAGTATTCCTGTAACAAGTTATATATATATAATGTTAAGCATTTAATTGCATTACACATTTTAAATAATTGCATGCCTTAACTTTGACAGCCCTTGTATGGCTCCATTTTTTGAAACATATTTTCTAGCCAGAGATGAAACACTGGGGTGGGATGAGAGGATGAGGACACACCAGCCAGAGGGTGTAGGGTTTTAAACTGTGAGATGATGACTTGCAGAGGAAGAGAGCCAAAGAAACACTTCTTTATCTATATCTAACAATGACCTTGACTGTCATCTGGTCTCACTCCTTCTCTCCCCCCCCATTATCTCACTGCCTCTCTTTCTCTTTCACCCTCTCTCCCTCAGACTAGTTTCAAAGAACCAGCTCTCCCTTACTCAGTTGTTCTCCATCTCTCTCTGTATGCTAATACCTATCTAGCCATTCTAGCAAACATGTTGGCTTTCTTTTTTATCCTTCTTAACTTGATCTTTCGTGTGTTGGCTGTGAAGCATCAATAGGCATATATTCATTATCTGTCATCATATTCATTTGTATGGTAATGAGGGCCAAGTTCCAGATGAAAATCTGTTTTTGGTCCTTCAACTAGAAATAAGTGGCAATCACGTTCTGTTTGTTTTGAGGAGGGGGAGGGGGGGTGGTTCTTTAAAGGAGAAAATACATTTCCAACATGCTGCAATATGCAAAGACTCTATGTCATGAATCACATTGTAACTTAACATCACAATGCAAATAATAATATTTCCTTTTATCTTCTTCACTGTCTCTCATCTGCTATTCTCTGCTCACCACAGCTTGGACAGGGTACACTGATGAACCAATATTTAAGCAGAAAGGATAGAAAGTGTATTTAAGTGATTGATGGGGATAGCTAATCTGCAGGTAAAGCGTCCTCTCTTGGTGCCATTCAGTACAATTCATTTTGTTCTCAGATAAGCACTTTTAGTGTCCTATTACCTCTGTTTACACTTACTAATTATGATTAAAAAAAAAATCACTAATCACTATTTAGACCAATCACATCAGATGTCTTTACATAACAAATAATTTGCAAATCTGACTGGTAAAATAAGTAAAATAGGCTTATCTATATAATTCAGAAGAATTTGTCTTAGCACTACATTATCTCTCATTGTAATTATTTCTATACCACTTGCACTTGAAAGTACAGATGTGACCATATTTTTCCTGAATGTTGACAATTAAGAGGCCTTTTATTTGACTAATAAAGTGAGACCGCCACCCTCTGTCACAAAGGAACCACTCATTTCCTGGAGAGTGAAAAACATCTGATCCCAATGAAAAGCTGTCTGTCTTTAAAATTATACTGGAGGATAGAATGAGTTTGAGTAAGGGATCTTGGGATATTTGCATAGAGGAAAAGGAGGATAATGATGCATATGCACACTAAGAAAGTAGAGGTGAATAAATGGGTACTTGAGTTAACATAAACACATTTCCTTGACATTAACTTTTCTGAAATGACCTAAATACATGACTTAATTATCTTTCAACTCTTTACCTAAGTATTACATGGACATGAAGACTGATGAGAGTCATTGAGTAACTGAGACACCCTTCATGATAAAACAAATGTGTGCTACAGTTTTCCAAGAAAGAATTAGGTAAATGACCTGTGTGGCTAAAGCAATCATACTTGGTGAGGAGCCCTTGATTTACATGATAGAAATGGTGTATGTATGTTATGAAGGATGAGTCAAATAAATGTGACAAGGCACGCGCATTTTAAAACATAATTCCAAACCCTCCCTAAATCCCTTTGTCTTCTCCATACTCCTAGTTAATGGTAGTTGATCATCCATGACATGCTAAGTTATGTTTGTTATGAATTCTGTGGCTCTAGCAGTCTAGGGTGGATAGTACAGAGACCCGTAACATAAAACTCATGCAAATTAGTGTAGTATAAAGGCACACTGAGAACAAACGACACAGACAACCAAAGCTATCGTCAAACATAAAATGTTTATTATAAACATACAGTAAAGGGGTTAGGGAAAAGGGGCTGAGCTGGACCCAAGAAATGAAATAATATAGTCCAAACACCCCTAAACTGAACTTGCCTGCCTCAAGAACCGCTTACTAACCAATACAAAAATACAGTGGGTGGTCCGCTCAGTTCTAACTAGTGTTAGAGACAGTTTTCCTACGTGTTGTGTATGCCCAAGGGTGACTTGCTAAAAAAAACATTTTCCCAGGGACACTGTTTTTCCTGCTGTTTTCAAGGTGAACCATGTGGCATTAAAGGCCTTTAAACATTAATCTCAGAAATAGTCTTGCAGTATCATAAGTTGCATATTTTTTGTTGTTGTTCTGATGATGTATCTCACTTCTTGAAGAAGCAATACTAGAGTGTGAATTATCCTTGTATATCTTCCACTGCTCCATTGCTGGTTGAACTAGCTTTAAACAGTAGTATCACCTCGAGCCCTGGTGGCTCTGAGCTGGTACTCCAATAACTGCTCCCATAAACTGCCAGTAAATCTGGGGCGATATAAAACACAAGTTTATGAGAGGCAATCATTTGGAAGTGGTCATTCTCCTAGCTGAACTGCCCCAAGCTACAAAGACAGATGGATACTCAACCCTCCTGTTGCTCCTCTCTCCCTTCCTCTCTCCTCGCTGCTCTGTGCCTGAGTGCCCACCTAAATTACTGCAGACACAGCTGCAGAAGCAAAACTACACCTACAGGCATGACTGGAAAGGTCAACAAGCTGCTTACAATGAAGAATAGCACAGGAGAGAACAATGTAATCTATTCTTTCCCTCTTTACTTTTAAATGCATTTTGATTTCAGATATTGGTCTGTTTGTCTGTCCGTCTGTGGATTTATAGGTGTTAGTGTCTCAGACAAATTGAAGATATTGACTTCATGAATCTGGCGTGCTCTGGACATCATTGTTCTCCCTTCTATTGTTCAATTATCCTCACTTGTTTATTCTCTACCTTGCATGCTTCTTCCTCTCCTTCTCACTCTTCGTTCCCCCCACAAACTGTATTCTGCTTTATCTCAGCTTAGATTTGGCCAGAATGTCAAATAGGCCCTGCCATTTGTTTGTCTGATTCTGTCCTCCCCTTCTCTCACAAGATGATAAAAACAAAAGAAACAAATTAAATAAATTGTGTATTCACTTATACATTCACTTATACATTCAATTGTCTTTTTACTTTTGTTTAGGTACAGCACATGCACATGTGTTTTAATTAAAAACCCTGGAGAACTCCTTTTTGAACTACATGAAATTCAGATTTTACCCCATCTGTTACAATAGCCTGAATTCTAAAGTAATTCTGGAACCACAGGTATCCGTAGCAAAGTCCAGTGACATAGGTCTTTCAGGAAGTTGGAATGAGCAACTGTATCAAAGCCTTTTCCAGGGCAATAATGCATTTGAAAATGCAACTGTTGAATAAAAAGCACAATTGGATATATACAAATTAATCTAGAATTTTAGCAAAGCATGACAATTTTGGCACGTTTCTCTGTGCCTTGGATCCCCACACTTTATATAGTGCCAGCACGTAAGTGGTTTTCCCGAAGTTAAGGAATGATATCAGTGTTATAATGTGTTAGAGCACTAGAGATTAACAGGCATTATTGAGCACCCCTGGATTATCCTGTGGCTAGCAAAGCATAATGGATGTATTGATCTGTGAACTGGCTAAGTAAAAATGTGTGAATATTACAGTTTTTCTTGATTGCTTGAGCACATTTTGTTGAACAATTTTAACTATTTCAAAATAATGGCATGGTTCCCGGAAGGGCTTGAGGACAAACTGCCTTCACCACCGCAGTGGTTCAAGGACGAGCTGCATCAACCACGTCGACAAACGAGGCAACGACCTGCTCCCACTCCCGGTCCACGTGCCCAGACAGGGCCTTCCCATGCTCCTGATCCTGGTCCCTGCTCCTGGTCCCCGCTCCCTTCCTGAGGCAGAGCCCTGCCGTCTCCCAGGTCCGGTTTGTGGGCAGCACTGTGCCTTTGTCCTGCATCCTCGCTACCTCAAAAACATTACAATCAACATTTTAAGTGAGTAAAGGATGATCAGCGGCACTGATAAGAGCTCTGGGTGATGGAGCAATAACACGCTGATGAGGTACAGTATAGGCTTTATCAAATACATAGTTGTATTCTTTACAATCTTTTTGTTTTTTGCATTCACAAATATCAATTTGGTTTTAAACCAGGGCAGAGTTCTATTAATGCTACAACATAGGTTGTAAATGATGTTGCCAAAGCTCTGGAAGAAAAATCTAATTGTATGGTGGTTTATTGACCAGTCAAAGGCTTTTGATTATTCTATTTTGAGACCTTTTTCACTTTTAATGTGACATATAATGTGAACAATTCAACTGAAAAACTAACAGAAATCTTTGAGGGGGGGAAATGAAAAATAAAAACCTTACAATAACCTGGTTGCATCTCTTTTTTTAAAACACAAGAAGCAAAAGATTCAAACTGGTTTCTTATACAGAAACAAATAATTTCTCTAAGCATAGATGGAATTTGTACAACCCACTTTTATGTCAGTACTTGATTATGTAGCAAGCAGGCAAGTTTATTTATATTACACAATTAATACATAGAAGCAATTC